>NC_089722.1:23109891-23443641 GCF_035083965.1 Branchiostoma lanceolatum | reverse complement strand
ACAGTACGGACAAATACAATGAATAAAATCATTGGAAGAAATCTGAGGGTTAAAAATTACTGTTATTCCATAGATGATAAAATCAACTATTTTAGAAAAACAATGTAATGGTTATCTTGCAATTTCCTTTCAGAAATAATATTCTGTAAAGTCACATTTATATACTTAACAGTTTTAACTCTTAATCCAGTTACACTTAATCTTACATGATTGTGTTTCTCCTTTCCAAAACAATGTCTAATGACATTAGTTTCAGATAAAAAAATATTCTCTATTCTATCATCAAAAATAAAACCATTTTCAATTCTTACTTGTTAGCCCATGTCATCCTATCATAATTGTCTAAAAAACATGATTGTCTGCACATTTCCTCTTGCAAAAATAATCTCTAATGTTATACATTAGTATAGAATATGTCAGTAGTTTAAGTTATTACACTTGTTACATGTGTTTAAGTTATTACACTTGTTACATGTCATCATTTTCTGCCTGCTGGAGCTTGAACAGCAGGAAAAGGTGGACGGTCTGACGGAAGAAAACGTCCTGTACATGACCGCGGATCTTTTCTTCGCGGGAAGAGACACAACCATCAAGTTAAAACTGAGCTGTATATCATACATGTAGCTGTTGCAACAAAATTCAGGGCTTTAAAAATTCAAACAGGAGAGCTAAGTGTATTTCTAATACAACGTGAGCTGGGTTGTAGTTGTTCGAATTGCTTAAATAATCCTTATTTTCATCAAGGCATTGGGTACACAACCCAGCCAGCCATTTGACACATCATATAAGTGTAAAATGGTACACCTACTTCACACTAATTGTCTTTCCTTTGAATATTGCCAGGGGGCGTTATGTACACAGACACAGCAAACATTGGTTTACACTTTGAACCTGAGGAAGCACACGTATGTAACAATTTGTATCAACAGCAGAAATTTTGACAGATACAGCACTTCATGATAAAAGGAGGAAATACACTGATCCCCTTAACAAAAATGCTCCCCCTGCTTCACTGATTGTCTTTACTTTGGAGACTGTCAGAGGTAATTCAGACACGCCAAAAATATGGTATAAAATTGATTCACTGCTTTAACAAGCAATGTAGTGCCTGATTAAATCACCCTTCCAGCAACCTAGAAGGTAAGGCCCCTAGAAGGAAGGGGCTCCATAGAGTCATGACCAGTGAGAGTTTGCATTACACAGTCTAAAGCAATGTTCCTCCATGTGAAGATAGTGGATGACAGCCTGTGTTACACAATCTCTTACCCTTGGGGGTTTATTGGGGCTACCCTGGGAGTCCAGGCACCGTAATCGGATCCCCGCACGCGCGCCCAAGCTTTCACGGCCCACCCTCCCGCTGCCCCCCGAAGACTGACCCCGCCCCACTCTCCGCTCAGACCCAAACTCCGCTATCCGATTACTCCGCTATCCGATTACCGTGTATGGCTAGCAGATTTTGGGTTTACAGCGGAGAGTGGGGCGGGGTCGGTCTTCGGGGGACAGCGGGAGGGTGGGCCGGGAAAGCTTGGGCGCGCGCGCGTTGCTTGGTGGCTAGCCGATATACGGTGCCTGGCCCCCAGGGTATATTGGGGCCTCCATCTAGGGGTCCGGTCACTGGAAGGGCTACTATAGAAGCATGATTCAGTCAGGCTAGTGAATGTAGTACTGGAACAACTTTATCTGAGTAACATTAGTGTTAAGCATAGTAAGGGTTAGCCTGACGAATCGCGCTCCTAGTGGCCAGCCGGCCTGTAACCGCCATCCCCCTTGGGCTGGGGGTCAGTAACCTCCGGCCGAGAGCTTGTGTAAATACAGGCTAAGTAAGGGTTTGTCTTACACAGACTAAAGCAATCCGTGATATAAGTTTCATCAGGTTGGTAAGTCACTGAATAAAATACTCTTTGTACACAACCAAGTGATTGTTTCATCCAACGTTTTGGTGACTGCAGTGCAATGCGAACCAGTCAGAAATACCCTGAGGAAGTTGACAGATGGTCACCGAAACATTGGTTAAAAAAATTACTTGTACAAGGGTATTTCTATTTAGGGACTTACCAATCTGATGAACCTATTCACGATTCAAACTATTTCATATCATGTGTCTTTTTATTCAGACCAAAGCAATGTTCTTCCATTTGAAGACAGTGAATGGAGTACTGGGACAACTTTATCCCAGAGTAACATTAGCAGGAAGCATGGTGACGTTGGCAGGGCCCAGCTGGGTAACGGCCCCGGCAGCACAGGTGGCCCAGGAGGGGAAGGTGTGCAGGCCGTACAGGGGGATCCCGTATGTGTTGATGGCAAATGTGAGCACCAAGATACAGCCCAGGTTTAACATGAAACCACACCTGGCCTGGAATGGAAACAAAAGAACATTTGTTAGAACAGCATTGAAAAAGCAAAAACATTTAAGAATGACTGTTGTCCTTATTCAAAATTCTGTTAAAAGTAATGACTTGTTATCTTTGTCATTTCACTTACCATGTCGACGACTTTGATGCGCCCATACGAGAAAACAATGGCGTTGGGCGGGGTTGCCACGGGTAACATGAAGGCGAAGGAGCAGGCGATAGTGGCCGGGATCATTAGGTAATAGGGGTGGACACAGATACCCTCAGCCTAGGGAAAGGAATGAAATAAATACAATTGTAAAATATAGTTTTGTTTCCATATATATTACATGTCAGTTAAAATTCATTTTTAAAGGAATTGTCTGAATGACTTGACTGAATTAACTAAATGAGAGCCTTTAAAAGCAAAGTAAATGTAAATGCACGGTTTACTTAACTACACTTCAATTTCAAAGTATGTTTCACATAGTGTTAGTTTTAAGTGAGGTTAGTGGCTTATATAGCAAGTTTATGAAGGGGAGGTAAATTTAAAAAAAGTAAGGTTCTCTATTGTCATGATAAACTACATGTATCTAAAGAAACCAGGTTTTAAATTAAAGATGTTTCTAAAGACTCTTCTGAGCCACTGAGAAGAAGAAAAGAAGTAAAACTCTGTAGTTTCACTTCAAGAAAATGAAAGACGTTCACCCACCATTTTCCCAACAATGGGGAGAAAGATGGAAGCTGTGGAAACGTTACTGGTGAACTCGGTTATGAAGGCCACAAGGATGGATACGACCAGAGCAATGACAGCAGGGGGCACTCCAGCAAGGCTAGTAAATGCCTCGCTCAGCCAGATAGACAGGCCTGACACCTGGAGTCAGGTAGAGGGATGCATCAAAGTCCTACATTCACTACAGAGGTACAGTAAGTCAAACCTGCTGGGAACGTGGTGAGTGTGGGGGCGGGCACTGTCAGTAGAAGGCTGTAGATGATATAAGCCAAGGAGGCATCCTATACTGCTATGCTAAAGCAGTTAATGTGCTAGTTGGTCTGTTGGTGGATTCACCAAGCATCCAAGCAAGCACCACCTATTGCAGGATGGCAAGAAAATTAGTAGTGTTAGTGTTAGTTAGTTAGATGATCAGACAACACAGGAAAAAATAAAACGTCACTGCAGTGTGCTTTTCTCTCCCCTCACCAGCTTTCCGAGGATTGGAAGAAAGATAGCAGCGGTAGACGTGTTGCTGGTGAACTCCGTTATGAAGGCCACAATGATGCAGATGATGAGCACTAACGCAACCACGGGAAAGCCGGAAAATGTTTGGAAACCTTGTCCCATCCAATCTGAGAGACCTGAAGCCTGTGTTGTATTGTTAGATACATACAGAATAGACAGTGTTTAGATGTTCATTCTGGCATGACTTCATCACTGTTGGTGACGTTCTGTGAAAAAACTATTAGTAACAAAAACAATGAATTCAAAATCAATAAATCTGAAATATGAACCCCAATATATATACATTTGTGTATGTAGAAGCAAATATAAGAGAAACTGAATGTGAGATAATACGTCGACAAAGGTTAGCCATGCAGGTGATACGATAAACAACACAAAAGGTACTCAAGCAACTGGATAGATTTTGTAAATGGTCAGACATTTCAGATAGCATCCACTATCTTTTGGCACTTACAATTAGACGACGTGTAACTTGCTAAGTCATCTTTTTTTTTTGCGTTTACTTTAATACATGATACAGCTGCATTTTCTTTGTTTGAATGTAATTATATCTGATACAATTTTGTAACACATTAGAAGAACATTTACAATGTAACATCTTTATTCTGTCCCACCTTGACTCCATCTGCAAGTGCAAACCCTCCTCCAAGGAGAATGACAACACTCCAAGGCATCTTCTGATGTACCGTGGCCCAGTCTAGTATGGGCGGGGCAGGCTTGGCTGGACGAGTGTCTAGTGAAACACAAGATTGTAAACCTGTATAAAATGTATCTTAATGGTCATCGAACAGACAATCCCAATATCAACTTGAAAACATGGGTATGTATGTATGTGTGTGTGTGTGTGCATGTATGTATGTATACATGTATGTACGTATATATATATACAAACAAGCTTTCCGATGGTATACAACACAATGCTAGTGACAAAAGTGTAACAGACATAAACATATGGTCGACCAATCTTAAGTTGCTTAGACGAGTTAAGAGTTTACCATGAATACACAAACATACACTGAGATGCAAATGAGCACTCACAACACACATTTCTTTAGTTTTAGCAGTAGGTTATTGGCACATTTCAGCACATTGACGTACCTCTGCTCCTTCTGCAGCACATGAAGTTGGGAGGTTTGGACGGCCAGAAGAACAGGAAAATGGCGACCATGATACCCGTTGCTGCATCTGTCATGTAACTATAGAAACAGGAGAACAACACCATTCTGCATGACTATATCATTAGCATTGCCAACACTAGTTCTGAGGTCACATGTTTTCATCAGCAAAGTTTAAGACAGACAAGAAATATCAATTGTTAAATCACATTATTGTACGTAGTACAAGTTAGAAATCATCTTGTCCAAAACAGAGAAATGACTGAACCATTTTCATGTGGATATAACATGTATTTTAAGTGTAAATCTTTGAAAAGCAAAACAAGAGTTTGGCTGTAAAGTCAAATGACTTTATTGTGTTGTGCCACTCAGAATATCAGCTCCAGCAATGTAGTATATTATGATGTTCAAACTAAAATTGACTAACCTTTGACAGTTATACTGACATCTTTTTTAAATTGTACTTTCTAAAGGTGTATGTTATATAACTAACCATTTCACAATAACACAACAGTTGTACCAGTTGCATGGTTGTGCACTGCAAACATGTGGTGTCCTCAAGACAATTCCTGCCATTTTAAGAAGATTTTGAAAAATTACTTACCCCTTGACAAAGAAATAGGTCCACCCAGCAGCCCGCTTATTCTCCAGTTTGACAAACTTCATGTCTCTGAAAAACCACAGGAGCACCAGCAGGACGAAGTGGAGAAGTACAACTTTCTCAGGGAACCTACGGAAATCATTATGTTAGGAAAGTTAGATTAATATTGTTGTAGCAAGAAATATACTCTTTTCTATTTTTCTACTCTTTTCTTCTTTACTACGGGCCTATCTTAAAGTTGTGCTGCCAGTTTCTAGATGACAGAACCAAGGTTAAGATTCAGCAACTATGCAAATTGTCACAGCACATAAACGCTCATCTTTAAAGTATGATATGCCCAGCTACTTTACCTTTCTCCAATAGTGTGATATGAATCATATGATACATGTGTACGCCTAATATTAGTATTAACCAGTTTTCAGCAAATGTCTATCAACAGGACTGACAGAACTAGAAATTTGGTTTCAGGCAAAAAGTTACCTTAAGTTTAACAACACTAAGAATGTAGCAACTGAAACAATGCATAAAAAACATGCAATATGATGTCACTTCAGCTGAGATTAAAAAGTGAATTACCATTAGTTGCTACCGGTAATAGTATGTTATTCAGAAAGTGTATTCAAAGCCTTTCCTATACTAACGATAAGGGTCCCAGCTCGTCATACTGTCTCCTGATGACCTTATAGGCAGCGTTGTCCCGGTCTCGTTTACATCTTCCCTTGCACCCTCTCTGCTTAATACATCCCAGCAGGCACCTGTAGTAAGAGTAGATGTTCACCATGCACATTCAAATAGTAACAACAATATCAATCAGAAAGGTGCAAATAACTACAGTTCAAAAGAAAATTGCAAGGGACCCCAAAATCTACTTTTCTTTTTTCTTTCCTAAGAACTAGCGACTGTCCTGCATTAAAAAAATGAAAACCAATTCAAACTTTCTTTAGTTACATACTGTTCTAGATCTGAGTGCATGATTTAGACTCAAAGACACAAAAACCGAAGACACAATCTTCTCCATTTTGGCAGAGTTATAAGATGTGCGGCCTAACCAGCGTGAACGCCCTGGACAGAGCTGCTTAGAAGCTTAGTGTGAAGACTAACCAACTGCTGCCCACCCCTGTGGCAGGGACCCCAGCAGCAGTATAATCAAATACTGTAATTCACTTTATCTTCACGGTGTAAGGAAAATGGACATGTTCACTGAACTTTAACTTCACGGCGGTGCCAAGTGATTTACAGAACAGATGTGTGAAGGAATCAAATATGATTACAACAGGTTTTCACTGTGATGATAAGTTCACGGCACAGAGGTGACCGTGGAAACAGGTAACATAAAGTTACAGTGAAAGAGACAAGAATTAAAGTAATGGAAACTACTACAGTAACTACATAAGACTGTTTGGTCATGTACCTGCAGTCCAGAAACATGCACTGTAGCCAGATCCAGGCCAAGAGAAGAGCCAGCAGCATGGCAGGGAAGCCAAAGGAGAACCAGGTCACAAAGTCAATGCCTGGACCATCGGGGAACAGTCTGGAAAGAAGACAGTCAATTTGAAAACATTGTGCTGTTAACAGCAGCTGTTACATACTGTAGATAATAATTCTGAGGTAGAAGTTTTACTGGAGTACTGAAGTTTACTTGGACAGTGGCTCCTACTAAATGTGAACCGTCATATTAGCTGCACAATTCTTTTTCCTTGTAGTCTGTTACAGAACTGATCATTGATATGGATCTATAGCAAACTTTTCCGTCAAGAGTTTTGTAAAACACATTAACAGCTTTACCAAGGATGTCCTTAATTTGTTGTTGTAAACCTACATGTATCATATGATGAATGTGACAGGGCCTTAACCTTAGGTTGGTACAACAAAAGCTGACAGCAAAATAAAGGGTGAATTCTAAACTGTAAAATCATCACTCACGTGTCCACAGCTTGAGTGATGACCAAGTTGGGGCCAGTACCAGTCAGGGTGGCAGTCCCTCCGATGTTGGCAGCGTAACAAATACACAACAGCAGACCCTTGCCCATCTTGTCCCCCTTATCTACCGAGCTGCCAAGTGTCGGCACCTGTTTGAAGAACAACAGTTTGCATATGGGATTATGGAATTATATGATTATAAATCAATATGTTTTTGATGGAAATCTTAGATCTTTTTTTAAAGACGATCTAGAGGCACTTATTTAGTTACAGGTAATTTCCTGGCATAGAAACAAGTTGCAATTAGATATTCATTTGTATATTTGAGCAGATGCATTCATTCTTCTTTATTCTAGACTCCTAGAGCCTGGACAAAAAGTCTCTACCAACAGTTAAAGTAATTTCACAGACTTACTTGTAACTGATGAAGCAATAATTCCTTGGAAAATCATGAAGAGAAGTTAGTACATGTTAATACCATAGAATGCTAATTAGATCCCCATGAATTTTGCATGCAACATCTAAAACTGGTGGATGACTACCACATACATACATGTTGATTCAATTTTTAGACCTCTGCTTTCTTTGAACAGAACAGAACAGAACAGAAGATGAGTGAACATTAAGGTTGTGTAGAGACTAAGTTCTGTTGACATTTGAGTGCATTACCTGGTCTTCAGGTACTGTCGTGTCATCTTCAACAAAGTCATGGTCACTACACAACAAAAAAACAACAGAATACAAACAAACTGTTCCAATAAATCAAATCAGATGCAAAACAAGAATCAAACACTGCAACTGTGCAGGGACTAAAATAACAAATCATGATTGGGCTAAACTGTGATTGGGTGCACTTTACATCAATTTTTGTTTCAGAATTTTGTCAGAAATGGTTGAAAACATATCTATGTAGCAGCAGAGGACAACAAATAAACAAGTGCCAGCATGTTTTATGCTCGACACAACACCAGTTTAACATTTAACAACAAAAACAAAGGAATTATCAAGAATCAACAAGTAGTACTTTTCCAACCTAGCACACAGTTAGTCCATAAAATATTTATAAACATTAGCCACATACTAAACATGATTAAAACAAGACCTACCTATATAGTGACCGCTATATCTATCCTTGTCCTGGCCCTCTTCAGTATATAGGATATAATCAAACTGCCAGTTTTGATTTCTGAACTCTCCCCCTTTCTATTCACAGGCTCTATACAGAATTTAGGACAGACAGTCATAGGATAACCAGAAACTGATCATCCCTTGACTTTGTTTTGTAGGGGTACTATACAATAAGTAAAAGGCATCTGGTGGATTTTAGTCTATATCAATACCTTATTGTCTCCTGCTTAGATTTTCTAAACTTCACTCACCCTTCCTCCATTTTTATCTCCTTGAGTTTGATGTCCTCTTCATTCTCAAACTTCCCTGTTAACAAAAGACATGTTCAGGTATTACTTAAGTTATAGAAATGTATGGCATGAACAAAGAGGTAAAAATCTCTTTGGTATGAACAAATAACAATTAAGTCAGTTCATTTTAGTTCCTCAAACCAAATCCCTGTTATGCCCTAATCTCCAAGCAGATCCACGCCGGGCGCGAAAATCGTAGTATGCTAGCCAGAGAAGGTCCAGTCAGCCAGAGAGGGTTCATCAGCCCGGCAGGGATCTGCCCTAAGACGGACCTGAACAAGGTTATTAACACGCAATTGTTACCTAATCTCCCCGCAGTCAAACTGCGCTTAGAAAGAAGGTGCGAATTGTGCCGGCGTTCGAAGCCCGGCGCCCGTCATGGGTCAGCTGCGCGCTGTCTCACAGTTACCCGGCAGGTTTGAATTCCAGATAACAATGGAAGCAAGCAAGCGCTGGTGGACGGAAAGAGTCCGCCGTAATTTCTGTGCTATCTGGGAGTTTGAAATTATGGAGGCTCAACTTGATGCCATTCTAGCATGTCTGGAGAGTAAAGGTGAATTTGTTGGGATTGCGACGGGCAAGGGGAAATCCCTGTGCTACCAAATTGCATTCCGCTGTGTCGGCCGTGAAACAAAACTTGTTTCGATCGTCTCACCGTTACGAGCGCTAATCAGCGACCAAGTAAGGACGTTATGTAGAGACTTCTCGATCCACCGGACGACGCCATGGCTTCTGCCATAACTCAAGACTTGACAAACGACAAGACTCGGGTTTTACTGAACTGAATATAGACGCGAGAATCTGACTCTCAAAAAGATACAAAGACACTGAAAGATGGCGGTGTTTCGGCGTGGTTTTGCACCGCATCCAAGCGTGAAAGAATGGCCAAAAACAGATACCAAGTTGTGGTTAAAAAAAAAGACACACCAAGCATTCACATAAATAAAACGACATTTTAATCAATTATGGTTTAACATTAGGCTAGAAACTAATGGTGCAAATTTGTCTAACGGAAAAGTCTGTATGTCGATACCTTTGCTTTGATGCGTTGTGATGCGGTGTGTTCCCGCACTATTGTATCTGAGGGGAAACACTCCTGCTGTGAAATGGCGCGGCCGGCCGGGTTCGTCCCAGATTCGGGGTTGTAAAACGATAATCCCTGCCAATTTTCATGTTGGAGTTAAGCAGGCACGAGGAGGAGTAGAGGCACCTTCCTCAAAAGGTTGCCCCTCCTCGTGCCGGTTAATAACCTTGTTCAGGTCCGTCTTAGGGCAGATCCCTGCCGGGCTGATGAACCCTCTCTGGCTGACTGGACCTTCTCTGGCTAGCATACTACGATTTTCGCGCCCGGCGTGGATCTGCTTTGTTCAAAGTTTTAATGGCCCCTCTTGTTAAAGTGGTAGGTTTGTTTCAGTCACAGCATTTAAGACTTAACAACATTTTCTTTTGGGCTACTTAAGCTATCTTTACAGTATGTCTTTTATGCATATACACAATGGGCACATACAGTACATACATATAGAGGTGAACAGTTCCAGCCTTTAAATCCTTCACTCATAATTAATTTTGATGCACAACAATATTGAAATATTACTTTTCTTACAGCCAGCTAGCCTGGGTGCCATTCGATTACTACTGGGGCTCCTACACTCGCTGCACTGAAATTTGTCAGAGCAGCCAGTGTAGGAGCCTTGGTAGTAATCGAATGGCACCCAGGCTAACCACATGTATCTACCACACCTGCTTTCTCATCAGGAGTCAGAATGTTTTTCTCTTCTGGGTTGTCCATTCCTTTCTCTTTCAGCAGTTCCGAGAGGATGGCCTGTGCAATGGGCACCATCATGGCGGTTGTTGCTGTGTTGCTGATCCACATGGACAGGAACGCTGTGGCTGACATCATTCCTAACATCAACCTGGGATAAAAAAAACCATAAGGATTTCTACATATTAGCAACTGGGGTGTCCCTATGGTGTAGTGGTCTGCGCTGTTACTAGCCACATCTGGTTCAAATTACTTGGACCAGAAGGCCCGGGTTCAAGCCCCGGGTAGGACAACCCTTGGACAAGAGGCAAAGTAACAAAACTGAAACATCATGTACTGGTTTGCTGAACATGGGAAATTCACAACCAACATTTTCAAAATTTCATGTGTATATGATGAAATAGTTACCGTATCTTAAATATCAGCTCCTCCCACAAATAAGACTGATATTACATAATATTATACAAATTCAGATAAATCAAAAGCAAGTTAAAGGTTTGATGATAACCATCCAGTGATCCAGCTGTTATTTGAGTTCAAATACCCAATAGCAGGGGAGTTTCTTAGTATGTAATCAGTGGAACCTACCATCTTGGCTCAGAACCAACAGTCAGCAGGACCCTCAGTGCTATCCTCTTGTGGAGGTTCCACCGTTCTATCGCCACAGCAACCAGCAGCCCTCCAACAAACAGGAAATTGTTGTCCTGTGGTTATGCAAATTGCAATGTTATTATATAGCTTATAAGTTATAGAAACTGAGATTGCTAAATTCATGTGACTGTAAGGTCACATTATCATAATCATTTGGGCTGCTAGCAAGAACTTAGTCCAAAGTCACAAGTTGGAAATAAATGGGTCATTTTACCTGATGATGGCTGAAGTCAAACTGAAAATTTGAATTTTTCTGTAAAGTATTTATAGTACAGTAGCTAATATTATAATTTATATAAAATACATATGTTAGCTTGGAGTCCAGCCTTGTTAGCCGGTAGGGTAGCAATGTTGTGAGCAGACCAAAGCTTACAAGGTTGGACTCAGGCTTTACATGCATACCTTTAAGTAGTTGATACAGACGTCCTTCGATGACTGGACCCCCAGCATGGGAAACAGAACGATGGGAAGAAGAGCTGTGACAGCTAAAGGCAGAACTTCTGTGGTCCAGTACACTGCCATGATGATCACAGCATAGGCACAGGCTGCCATCTAAAGGAACATTAAACATTGTTTTCTCATTGGCGAAACATGGCAATTTTGGAACCCCTAGCAGTATTTTTAGGTGCTGTAGCATTATAGTCCGACACCCACTTCCTGAATTTTATGTAGCCTGTGTTACACAATCTGTTGCTATCATTGGCTAGTCAGTCAGGCTAGCCTAGTCTGGGTAAATCTGCTGTGCTAAGGCTAGCCTAGTGGGATAAGGACCTAAATGTAAGGTCAATCTGATAACACTAACAGCTAGGACAGCTGTCTGCCTCTATTTTCATCATTTTCATAGCTTTTGGGACAAGGAACAAGTGGTTTAACAAATTATGCAAATTGGATACCTCAAGAAATCATGCAAATTAATACCCAATTTGCATAGTATACTTAATGAGGAAACTTTATAAATCCATTATATTCTGTGATAGGAATTTCAAACATATGCAATATGCAATGCCAAACATTACATAGAAGTTGTGCAAACGAAGGCCTTATCTGCATCATTACTGAGGAAATACTATTATTGCATTTAGGATGGATGATGTTGATTTCATAAACATGACATTTGCAAGTTAGGTACAGATGAACATCAGGTAGAGGTCAAACTTTTGAATTCCAGTTTCAACAAAACTTCACCAAAATTTACAATTTCATTTTTTAAATTAATTTTATCATTTCAAGGAGGTTTGTGCTCTACGAACTCTCAAAAGTGTCGAGGTTGTCATACGTTGTATCTTCAACGTTAAGTTATATAGTTTTAGTGACGGTACCTTAGTGGCAGCTTGGGATATGTATACTTTTATACTGGTATAATTGTGTAAAAATGCAGAGCCACATTGAGGAATACATGATTTGAAGATGACCCCAGATGGGATTGTTTTGCCACATGTTAGCTGGCGCTCAGGCGTCTGTCTACTAGTAATGTTTCACACGAGCGAGAGATAGTAAATTATCAAACCAAACAAAAACAGACCAGAAATTCAGATCCAAACTATCCAGTATAAACCTATTCATGTGACGAAGAAAACTAAGAACTATCTTCTCGATGGAAGTAAAATAGAGTTAAGTAAAAGATCTTTATCTAATAAAATTTGTTTGTTAGCGGTCTAAACTGGAACAGTCCTACCTGACCGAAAATTCTACTCTACTCTACTCTACTCTTGTTTTCAGAACTCAGCTCTGTCCGTCGCAGTGGGGGGTCAGTGTCCGGTCAGGGTTCCGGTCCGAGCTCACACACAGAAAAACAGAGAACTTGTTGGAGAAAACACGCCAGAAGACACCTTACCTTGCTGTATTCTGTGTAGGCGAAGTAGATCGGGAGTGGACACAAAAGAAGAGGAGTGAGGAGGAAGACGAGAGACTTCCAAAAGGACAACAACTCCCTGACGATCCTCGGCGCCATCTTGCTGGAGGCGTCTTCAAAGTTTCGAGACTTCAACTTGAGAAATTTGGGGCGATCCGCTGTTTTGTGTTAACACGGCCAATGTCACTACTTCAAGAACTATGTTACAGAGTTAAGGAAGGTCAAACAACACGTTTTGGTTGGCGACCACCTGCTGAAAAGTTCTTCCAGTGTTGATTGATTTTCGTCGACGCGTCTTTTGGGGCCAAATGAAAATCACAACAACCTTTACATGAGGCTACCAAAGGAGGTTTGCGGTATCGCGGTCTCTTGATTATTTTCATACACATATCCAATACCGACATCAGAGTACCGAAACAAAATTTATGCCGGTAAGATATCCAATGTGCGAATTATCAGTCAGTTCTTAACCCTTTGTTTTGAGCTATAAGTGAAAGATACAATATTTTCAAAACCCCTGCGTTAGACATAACTTGCTTTGAACTTTGACCTGCCGAAACATATGGTTGACTGATTGTTGGCTAAATAGCTGAACCCTGGACATCACTGCTACCATTTCTAGGCGAATTTGTCTTTGATGTTAAGTATAGCAACTTAATTACATCCCTTTGATCAGCTAGTAACGTTGTAGCAAGACATTCAAGCACGAATTTGAAGGTATGTCCGCCACAGCCAATTATTTAGTATGTAGTCAACATCAACGTTGCGAACTTATGCCAATACGTTAGCAAAATTTAGTTCTTAGACTGGTTCTAGTATTTATAGTTTTATGTCATGGCCCCTGAGCCCCCGAGTATGCCATGGCACGCAGCTACTACATGTAACGTATGCAGCCGTAAGCAGGAGTAATGCGAGGTATGTTGACCATTCCGAGACGTCATGTTTGATGGCTATTGTTGGTTGAACTTGTGACCTGACAAATAGGTTGGTTATACGTCGCTTCCCTCCGAAATACAATGGTGTTTCCCTTGAAACCGCAAGGTAGCAGTTCTTCACAGTATTACAAACAAATACAATACACCCGGGCACTATACCACGTGACCTCCTCTTCCCTTCACAGCCTTCGGCTGAAAGGTTCGTGGGATTTTTGTTCTCCGATTGGTCAAGGAATTGGTGGTTTGTTTTTTCACCCTTTTGCGGCCTTTTCTGTTCCCATTTCGGATTAGAGAGGTCCTCGAGGTCCCACTGTCTCTGTGGGTCCTTTGGTGGTTTTGAGTTTAGTTGACTTGATACTCTACTCTACTCATGGTTGATGGCTATTGTTGGTTGAACTTTTGACCTGACAAACCATGCCAAGCATAACCTCCTTGGACAAACAGGTGTGCACCACCAAGCCATTTTATATAATGTCCAAGGCAGAAAACAGCTAGGGGGAGGGGCTCATCAAAAACTATAAGTTAGTTAAAAACTGGTAAGAATATCATATAAAGTTAGATCTTCTTTAATATACATTACTATAATAATGATTCATAAATCATGCCAACAGGTTAAGCACCGATTCATAACTTTTTTTACCCTGGAAAGTCTTATCTAACATTTCTTACCTGCGTTCTGGAAATATTTTCTACAAATTGCACCTTGCAAGAGGGAACTACTAGTGCAGGAAAATTTAGCGGTTGGGGGAAATGGAGTAGGTCACGGCACTTAATTTTAACGATGGGAACAAACATCACTGTCTCAAATATTAGTGATCAAATATTTGCGATTATGAAATTTTAGCTGTTGACTAGTGACAGTTAAATCAGCTAAAATTAAGTTACAGTTAACAAATCAAGAATTACAGTATATTGAACCTAGACTGGATTGTTTTGTCGCCTGATGATGGCTCACTTGGTAGCATGTATGCTTGATAATCAGACAGAAGACCAAAGTTTTAGTCTCTGTAGGGTCATGTCTTTCCTTTTCTTTTTTTTTTACATTCATTCAATAATTGATTAGTCTTTTTTTGCACCATCTTTCAAGACCAATACACTGTAAGGAGTTACCGGTGGGGTTAGGGCTGGCGGGATCATGGACATCCTGTCAATAATCCCAAAAATCTTATTGACAGGAACATCCTGTCAATAGTAAAAGAATATTCTTGTTGACAGGAGTATAACATCCTGTCAACAGTCTTGGCCTGTAAAATAATGTTAGGAATGTTTCACAGAACTACGGTGCTTTCTTGGTGGAAGTGAAGTGACAACAACATCATGCACAGCCATTGGAGAGATTGTCAGGTACTTTTTGTCTACATTGATACTGTATTCAATACTAATGGTAATAGTATTTGAGTCCTGTCATAAATCATTAATGACATTTTAGTGTAACAAAAAAGGTTCGCCAAAAATCGATATTTCAAAATAAGCTTGTTGACACGCGTCATTCTTTAAGTATTACTATCATGTACATTCCTGCAAAGTTATATTGATAAACATCGAAGCACATGCCAAGGAGAGCGTTTTTTTCTAAAAAAAGGCGTGTGGCCTTATAAATCATGACATCATACTAATTTGCATAAATTATCACCTTGCCATAAGGTACTACCTGAAAAAGAATCAAGGTTGAGGAAGGTTTATAAAGCTTAAGAAAGGGTTTTTTCAAAAACATCCTAAAATTCCTCAGCCTGACCCTTCAGCAATACCTTAATTGTTTCTTTGACTTTTTACAAATTTTGAAATCCCCAGTGAATTTCAATGTGTTAGTTATTCACTTTTATTGTATCACAGAATTTGACATGACAAAAGAACAACTTCATTATGTTTCTGAACAAATTCATTTAATGTTTTGTTTAATTGTTCCTATTTTCTAGGAGTGGTCCAAGATTGGACTGCCTCTGTCAACAACAAGCAATGAAGCCTGTAAGATGTACGATGCTGTAGTTACGCAGGTAAGATTAGTTTCAACATCATATAACCACCCATCCTTCCATTTAGTTAAAGTTGTAATGTATCAAGTTGGTAAACTCCCACCTGTTATACCCTGAATGACTTTCATTACATTTGCTATACAGGCTGTTGTTAAAATGTCCTACAATTCACTCAAGCTGACACCACGTCAGGGATCTCCCCAAAGAATGGTACAGTGGCGCTCCTCCATCCTGTTCTAATCCCAGCTCCATCCTGTTGATTTTCAAATTTAGGGTATTTTTTCCAATTTTTACCCAGCAAAGCCTGTAATTTTGCTCAAAACTAGAAATTTCAGGTGTAAAGCTGAAGTTGCAGAAAATAACTTCCATTATGTCTGAAAAAGGTAACATCCGCTCTCCTTTTGAGAGTTGTGCGCCCCCTCCAGACCTCCCCCCTCGCGACACGTATCCTGTGCCCGGCACCCTCCCCCCATCCTGCTATATATTTCTGGGGAGATCCCTGCACGTCTGCTTGTTGTGTTACAGTACGTGGGGTGGTATGAGGAAGACAGTGTTGGAGGCATGGAAGGTTCAATGGGGAAAATGATGCAAGCAGACCCAGACTTTGGTATGATATGATGATAAAAGTACTAATGAAATGTAGTAATATGCTTTTAATTGTTGTTCTTCCTGATATTCATAACTGTGATGTATTTTTCTTCATTTTGCATTCCCTCATTTTTCATGGTGCAAAGTAGAAGCTAGAAGCAACTGTTAGTATTCTATATGAAGCAAAGAGACTACTTATTGAAGTTAGACAAGAATAGCCCTGCACTTAGTGACTTTTCCCACTATGAATGATAACGAAAGTGATATTACGGCCTCATGAAATGTGGTAAAAGCATTGTCTCACATGATTTGTTTCAATAAGAAATAAGAAAGGCATATGTTTGTTAATTTTTGATACATGATTTACAGTCATGGGGAAGGTGATTGGTGCCTGGTTTCAGCTGGGTGGGAAGTCAACCAATACAGATGAAAAACTGAAGCAATACGTGGAGGGGTTGGTCCAATCTGCACAAAGTAACAACCTGACCTCGCGAGAAAAACAACATGTGGACGCCATACAGCTATGGGCAGAAAAGTATCCATTTTCTTGTCCAATTAGTTGATAATGTTGCCTGACCTCATATAACTCAGATTATTTTCTTAACTCATTAACAGTCATGTCATCTTCCATAATGCATGAAACCATTTTAATTCTATGTAATTCGTAGACAACTGCTATATTCAACTATTTAAGTGGAATCTGCAATTTTGTGTGGTGTGTAGAAGGGAAAGTTGTTTGAATCCAGAATAAAGTTGGTTGACCAGGTACATATGCACTACAAGCAATCAAAATACCTTAGTTTTATCTTCAATGGAGTTTGATTGCCGTTGCTGTCTTTAATCTGTAGGGACATGCAGGGTGCCTGTGGAATATGGGAGAACATTCTGCTAGACAACCCCACAGACATGCTGGCTGTGAAGTTTGCCCAGATGTCTTACTTTGCTCTTGGAGAGCGGGTACAGATGAGAGACTCAGTGTTAAGGGTGATCCCTTCATGGAAACCTACTATGCCTCTGTATGGGTGCGTATGCTTTAGTCATTGGGCCATTACACTCGAGATGATATTCATCAATAAAGGGTTCGTAATTTAGGATGCTGTAATTATTATTTTTTACTCATTGACAAGTGCCATATGATTTTTTTATGCATGTACATGTATTTGTGTTTTGTCTGTTAACATTATGTTTCCTCTTACATGTAGCTACTTGCATGGAATGGAGGCATTTGGTATGGTACAAACCAACTACTACAGAAAGGCAGAACAAGCTGGCCGAAAGGTGAGGAAAGTGTTGACTGTAACTGACCATTAACATTAATCCGTTGGGTTACATAAATCCGCCACTTTGAAAACAGTGGGTTTGAGAGATCTCTAGTGCAGCACCCCCAGGTATGCACAGTTTAGATATACAGGAGTGCATTATACTGGGGGATGTTGGGTTGGAGATCTGTTTGGATGTATCTTTTCAGGGTGACAGAATTGTATTTGTATACACTCTGGTGGAATTATGTTAGTAGATAAGTTCTTAACTTTATCTTTAAATGATGGTATGGTATAGAAGTGACAATAACTCAATGTTAGAACAATGTTGACACTATTTTTGAAGCTTTTACAAAGAGAATGTCCTTGTTGTTGGAAGGCCCTTGAGCTGAATCCTCGGGATATTTGGGGAAGACATGCCCTCTGCCATGTGATGGAGATGGAGGGGAGGCAGAAGGAAGGCATCACATTCTTGTCCAACAGCTTGAATGATTGGAATGTAAGTATGGTTGTAAAGCCTTTGACACACAGTCAATGAGCTCCGGTCAAACTTGTTGATCACCAGATCTAGAAAGTCACTGAATCTCAAAATTGCCAGAGAGTCGTTGCCGTTTTGAATTGGGCTCATTGACCTGTTACCGTCAACCGATCGCAAAAGATCATGCGATAATGGAAAGAATACCGTGCAGAGTACTGTCAAAAATGTAATTCAGAGCTAGCAGACTTGTCAGACGGTCAATGTCCCTTCTGTTTGATGGGTTAAATGTCAATGATACTCTTTTTTAAAATTCAAACAATATTGAAAATTGAATTTTTATTGATATGCACTTAAGGTGATCAAGCATTTCAGTATTTATAGATTGGTTGGTTGGTTGCTTGGTTGGTCGGTTGGTTGATTTGTTGATTGATTGATTGTAACTCACAGAAACACCACCTTACTAGCCATTGCTACTGGCACTGGGCTCTGTACCACATGGAGAGAGGAGAATACTCCGCAGCGCTGGACATCTATGACAGTCAGTACAGGGGCAGAAGAGATCTCTACTATGCAGACCCCACCTCACTGCTCTTCAGACTCAATATGGAAGGTGTGACGCTTGTTTAAGGCACTGTTTGTTTGAGAAGGCTGTTTTTACTGTTTTGGTTATACATGTACATTTTTGTGCATGTAATATATTGAATGGGGAAGGCGGCAATATCTTTGGAATTATGGCTTCCAGATTAACTTGTGCTTCTTACAATAGCATTGATATTGTTGGACACATACATTTACGTTCTGATTTGCAAGATAAGTCAGACTGCAACCATTTTTGACATGTGCTCATTTCAGTAGACCTTATGAAAGTCGCTGTACTTTTGTTGTGTCAATTAAGATTTAATGTGTATTTCTACTGTAAAACACTGGTACTAGTACCAAAAGTCCTTTCAGATAAATTTCATTAATAGGGAACCTGCAAGAAAACTTGAGTACCAGCAGTTGCTAATGTGTGCTTAGTCTGATAAAAAGGTTATCAGAATATGTGGAGTAGTGTTTGTTTTTAACTATCATAGGTGACCAGAAGACACCTCAGGAGTGGAGGTATGTCTTATATGTCTTAAAAATCCACATACATGTATAACAGAAAAAGTGGGATCATTCGTCTTCCACTGTCTCGGAAAAAGAAGCCGAACCCAATAAGTTAGAACTTAGTGTCAGTAGCTAAGACTAGAGTAGTCATATGTTACATCGTTCGTCATTTTCTGTCCATCCACTCCGTGTTACATGTACATGTACTTGCAATTAGCCTACGGGCAGGAATTTGCAATAAACTTTCTATATTCCATCTGACAAATTTGTGTATTCTGTGAACACACGTAGGTGTGGATGTGTCCGACAGGTGGGATGACACCTACGATATGTGCAAGCCTTTCCTGGACGAACGGATCACCGTCTTCAGGGATCTTCACGTCCTTCTGTCCTGCCTTGGGGCCAAGCAACAAGACTCCACCAAGGAGATGATGGACTCCCTCAGAAATTTTGTCAGGTGAATGATTGGTAAAGAAGAAGAGAAAGAAATTGCAAAAGGAACCTCTCAAAAAATTGATAGATGTTTATGCACTGTAAGTAAAGCATAACAATCACTTTTATACAGTCTTGGAACAGAGATTCTGAATGATTTTGAAGGCCAGAATGCTGTCATTTTGTGAAGCATGGAGACTGAAAAGTTTTACAGTTGCACACTTCTAAAGATCAATCAAGCTATGGGGCCAGATTCAAAGCAGATTAATACCATTCTTTCATGCTATAATGGACAATCTTATGTTTCTCCAGTGAAGAGGGAAGTCAGTCTGTTGTTGCTAGGGAAGTGGGAGTTCCTATCTGTGAAGCTCTGGTGGCGTACGACGAGGGAGACTACGCCAGAGCTGTGGACCTCATGGCACCCGTGCGGTACCGCGTGGGATCCATAGGGGGCAGCCTTGCACAGGTGAGAATAAGCACACTGACAACATCAGAAGTTGCATGATTGTTTTCATAGAAAACTACAGCAGACAAACAGGAAATTGGAGCACAAATGAAGGTGACAGATCAATTCGAAAATGTAAGGATTGACACATGTATATAGGTTACATACATTCGCTAGTACAATGGAATTGAATCATTTTCTATGAAATTTAATGATCCCCCTCCCACTTAAAGCCTTTTGGCCTTTTATTTATGTCTATACATATATATTTTTTTGTGAAAAAAAGGAACAGTTCTGTTTTTGGCAGTATTGCCAAACAATGTCTATAAGGTGTAGTGTTTGTTGAGACAAGGTATTTTACATGTGTAGTTGACCTGAGTTGCATGATTGTCTGTTACTTTCTGTTTTCTTGTAAGAAAAAGACATCATCATGGATAATTGTGTTGCCATACAGCTGGATGTGTTCCACCTGTGTCTGATCAATGCTGCCATCAGGTCACCCAAGAAACAACACCAGAACTTAGCCAGGTAAGTCAACTCATCATGGCTAATGTTGTAACTTTACTTTATGTTGTCTTTTGTTCCTAGTATCTGAACTTCTACAACAGAGGCATCTAAATTTAATTTCATTTTCAATTTTTGTGTTTATTTAAAAGTTAAGAAATGTATTAAAGGAAGAAAAAACAATGGAGTGAAGAAGACTACAAAGGTTCTACTAATTTTGAATTATTCATTCTAAATAGTGGTATTGATTATCATCCTTTGTATTAGTTTGTTAAACCTACACAAAGTTGCAAATAGTGGCAAATATTATACATACATTTGTATTTACAATGAACAATTCCAAGGTGTCCAAACTGTAAAGATTGTGCAAAAGTGTAACTGATACATTAAGTTGGATTTATCTTCTTCCAGTTTTTGTTCTCACATTGTATGTTAAGGGATTAAATGCTTTATATATAGTAAGCGTATGAACTAACAAGTGTATCTATGGAATATTCTACATGTTAAATGTATTTCAGGGCCCTTTTGGTGGAGAGGAAGGCACTGAAGGACAACTCTCCAATGACTGACCGACTGATGGCAGCAGCAACTTTGCCTCTGTGAAAATCATTTCGGACTTATCTACAGACAACAAAACATGTATAGCCTACGCTGTTCTTTCATTACAAAATTCGAATCCTGAAAGAACAGTTTTACATGTAACTTTAGCTGCTTCAAATTTTGTATGCAGCAAATTGCTTTTAGAATAGTGCTTCATGAATAATCATGCTTGGAGTATTCACATGACAAGCAAAGAACAGTGCAACTGAGAAATCCTATTCTATCGTTGCCAAATAAACTACTACCTCGATACCTGGGCAACGGAAAGCGCCTTCTGCCCTATAGAGCACCCAGCCTATTACACCCAGCCTAATGACGATATACATGTAGACTGGTTTCCAGGTTATATATATCCTTATATCGCATGCTACTAAATTGGAGAAAAGTGTGTTAGTTAGTTGGTTGGTTGGTGAAGACACTCACTCGGTGAAGAGACAGTGCAATAAAACACACTGATGATAAGCTGAAAATTCCTAGTATTATCAATCTGGAGCGCTAGCTTTTACTTGCATATGACTAAGCTCTGTTCCAGAATTATAGAAAAATAGAAGGAAATGAAGCAATGAAATAACACTTTGAACTGATTTGTAAGTTTTTAATCTCTATTTGTTTAAACAGACAGTGCTCTTTAATCTGAATTTTATGTTTACTTTTAAATTTGATAAAGCTGAGGAAATATTGCTTTATCCTACCTTGTCTATAGGTATGTGACAAAATGGGTAGAGATTCACTAAATTACTAATGCAGTAGATACAAATTACAACTGCCCATGGCCACTACACAGGCCACTAGATACTAGACATTTGTTCCACACTATCTTAAGAGTGTTATGATCATAATATGAGCAACATATTAAGTATTGTGATGATGATATATTACACATTCCTTTTTGCAGCTGAATGAAATCTTGTCTCTCAGCATTGCAGTCACTACTTGTATTTTGTGTGTTTGTCTCTCTTATTAACTTATGCGTATGTCCGTACATGTACAATGGAACGGAACATACACTACATGTCAAGCAGTTTAAATCCCATTGATCCACTTGAAGACCCTGACTATGAGCTGAGTAAAGAAAACAAGAAGGATGCAGGGCTATCCTTTCGCCGTTGGATCAAATCTTTCAGCGATGTGTTTTATTTGAGTTGTGCCATAAGTCTGCCCTTTACCCTACATAAAGATTCCAGCCCTTTTTAGCATATTGAAAGAAATCATCCAAAAAAGCTTTGCAGGATATTTGTAATATTTACCATGCATGCACCATAACGTTCATCAAATTGACTTTATGGTGCATGCATGGAAGATTTTGTAACTGACCACAGCTCAGATGCAACAAGAACATATAAACTGTCACTGTCCCCGCTTGGAAGATGATATCAAGTAGTGTTCTGGGCCATGGGGGACCTAACTAGTATACTTAGCTCTATATGAACTGAGAACACAGTTAAAATGGCTGGCAGGGAATAACTCATTCCCACAAATAACGGTCTGAAACGATATCTCTGTATATGACCAAGAGGTCGTTCCCTCTAACCTAACGGCTGCCGTCATACTGCAGGCAGGTTGGATAACATGTTTTCCTCGATAATTTTACAAGAGGCTGGCCCCTAAACTTACGAATGCTTGAAATTTCACTTGTATAGACCAATCGTTGCTCCCCTTCAAAATTGGCAGTACAACCAATAAAGTATTGGCTGCACATTGTCAAATATTTACATATTCGTATTTTGACCTCGGTGGGCGTGTATGTAAATGAGGCCGTCTAGCCACCTGTTCCTGTGGTGGCCATTGTCGGGTGTTTACATACACGTGGCTTAGTTTAACTCGAGGCTTGGAGAGCTAACCCTTAACTTGAGACCTGTACCGGTGAGTGAAACATTTCTGTGCTGTTATCAGCCTTGGAACGATGTAAAGATGTACTGTCTATGACAGTCTTTAGCAATTGTTAGATGTGACGTTATAACAGTCTTGTTGACTATAAAAGTGCTTGCCAGGGGCGTCTCGCAACGGATGCCAGCCAAGCGTTTCAAACTACATAATAGAATAGACAGGAATGTGAAATAGCTGTACAGTCGGCCGGTGTGGACGCTGGAATTCGAAGGTCATGATGGCGGCTTTCATGGAAGTTTGACGCTGAGTCAGTGATCAAGGTTCACAAATACTTTGGGCATCGTGTTGTTGACTTGCAATGGGCACGTTGTCCACAGTGCACAAATACATTTGGCCCACTTTCGGTGTTTACCGTGTCCCAGTTCCGCACCAGTTATGAACAAGAGTTCGAAGACCTAATCTAATTCAATTGTTATGATTAACGTTAGTTCTAAAAGCAAATTTTCACAATGTGTAAATCCAAAGCATTATTTCTGGATATAGATTGCTCATTCATTAAAAAGATATACCTTACAGTTAACGTTACATATCGAAAAATCATAAGACATTTCCAACTGATAAATGACAATGTATTATCTCTCCACATGGCCTTCTGACTGATGAAGACAACATCATGCACAGCCACTGGAGAGACTGCCAGGTAGAGAAAAGTTCATATTTTACATGTGAATTATCGCTATTGTTCATCGCTTGCTTTTAGACTCAAAAAATGTTGGAATCGTGACTATATAGCGTATGCTGCATTGTCATTTAAAAGAATAGAATTAGAATTAGTACAGTATAGGTTTCCAGTTCGTCAGTCACTACCGTGGCCGACAAGTACACGTTTCTAAACCCCTGCTCTTGCAACTCGACACCGCTGCTAATTCTCAGGCCAGCTTTTTCAAAAGATTTTGTTGTTACAGGAGTGGTCGAAGATTGGACTGCCGCTTTCGACAACAAGCAACGAAGCCTGTAAGATGTACGATGCTGTGGTTACACAGGTACTGGTACTAAATATTTAAAATACAGCTTAACCTACCTACCTACATACCTAGTCCATTGACCTCCAGGTCGTGGGAAGGGTCAGCTTAACAGGGTACTCCTAAGAAAAAGTAAAGAAGACAGCAAGCTACATGTTGGACCTTTGTCATGTTTGTCTTTGAGTCCTTTAATATGTAACGTTAAGTGCTGGACCCACCGCACACTACCTATCAATTGCTCTTCGGATTGTAGCTACTAAACATATATGTTCATCAAACCTCAGGCAAACTGATTGTTGAAAAAGACAAACACCAGTGCAAATATTTCTCGGTCCATGGACCGTGATTTTCAAGTTTTTAGTAGATAAAACTATCAAATTACAACCTTTGACAAGAAATCCCTGCTGGAAAAAGTAAATACGTGAGCATATAAGAAATGAGGATATATGCTCTGAAATGACTAACTCAGAAATATGTAACATAAATGGATGGCAGAGTGCCTCTTTACTGTTTCAGTATATTGGGTGGTACGACGATGACAGTGTCGGAGGCCTGATGGGGGCATTGGAGAGGATGATTCAAGCAGACCCAAACTTTGGTACATATTTTATAATCTTTCTCTGCTCGATTTCATTGACTCTGTCCAAATTCTAATTTTGCTGTATCAATCATTCTGCAAAATGATCGACATTACGATTCATGATAAAAACATTTTTTGAATCACGATTATGAAAACCATTCCGTTGATGATGAAGCTCACTAGTAAAGCCCCTATCTGACTGGACCCGCGGCACGTTGGCGGCGTCGCTGCGTCCTAAACCGAACCCTTGACTTTATAATTGGAATATCATGCAAATCGTAACGTTACATGTATGACAAAAAAGACAACAAAACACACAAAGCTTAAAAAGATTCGTGTTTTATCGATGGAATTCGTTGAGTGCTTTGCCAAATCGCCCGCTGGCAGCGAGGTCGCCAACGTGCCGCGGTTCCAGTGAGATATAGGAGCTTCAAAAGAGATCATCATGATTATGTATTCATGTTGCTAACTCATGATCAGCTTTTGTGTTTATCAATTCCAAACAGTCATGGGGAAGGTGGTCAGTAGTTGGTTCCAACTTGGTGGAAAGTCTATCAGAAGGGATGAGAAGTTGAGGAAATTTGTGGATGACTTGGTGAGATCGGCGCAGGGGGACAGCTGTACCTCCAGGGAAAAGCAACACGTGGAGGCCATTCGTCTCTTGGCGGAAAGGTACATTCAATTTCCTTGCAAGCCTGAGCTTCTCACGATAACATGTCACAGTCACGACACAGTCAATAGCATGACGACAGAAGGGAAATTTCCAGATGTACCAAATGAAGTATTAACTGATAGACCTACCAACTACTAAGTTCCGAATACCAGCTCAAAAAAGACCAAGAAATAATAATGCTTTCAACACCAGAGTTATCAAAGTCGGATTACTGTGTTCAAAAATTCGTATATTCCTATAACTATCGTAAAGTGGACTTTGTTGCCACCAAGTACAGTAGTGACATCCTCATGCTAGCTTGAAACAACGCTTGCAGGTAGACGTGCATAAGTTGGGTGTCACAGATCGTTCAGTGTAATATAACAGCGTACCTGTGAAGCCCGGGTGTGTTACGGATCCCTTTCACCCTGGATAGAGAATTGTATTTCTTCTAATTGACTGTTGCCATTCCCTTGGTATATTCTAAAAGGTTCTTGTGATTGATTTTCAACAAAACTTACACTTAGTTGAGTTGTATGTGTTCTATGTTACATCCTCAGGGATATACCTGGCGCATGTGATGCCTGGGAGAACATTCTGGTGGAATATCCTACAGACATCCTGGCTCTGAAGTTGTCCCAGGCCTCCTATTACGACATTGGATACTCGGCACAGCTGAGGGACTCGGCTGCAAGGGTGCTCCGGGCCTGGAAGCCGAGCATGCCTCTGTATGGGTCAGTATGTGTTTAGTTCCTAGTTTGGTGAACATACATATCCCCTTATTTCTGGACGAAAGCTACATAATATTTGATTGACCAGGGCAAACGTGAGAGCACATCTGGCAATATACTAGTTCTAGCCACAACAGCTAGTTGAAAACCCACAGAAGCCTAGCCTTTGTTTTTGTTAATCTATCTATTTACTTTTGGTAGACGACAAGATTTATAAGACACATTATGGTTTGCTTGTTCTCACTTCTACAGGTACCTGCACGGGATGCATGCATTTGGGCTTGTGGAAACCAACTTCTACGGCCAAGCTGAAAAATCAGCAAGAAAGGTGACATTTCAATGCTCTTAACAATAAATATACCACGGCAAGTGAGCCTACGATGATTGCTTCTTGTTATGATATACGAAAAATACCGTTTAAGCTCTGGCAATCAAACACCTTTAACTATTGTGAATTTTAGATGATACATCTAGGCCACCAGTTTTGACAGGGCGTACGCTAGCTAAGATGCAATCGTTATCAAAGAGATACAGCTTGATAATGTTCTCTTGCACTTACACAAAAACCGTGTTGTTGTCGCTGAAAGGCTCTTGAGCTGAATCCGCGGGACATCTGGGCGACCCATGCCGTGTGCCATGTGCTGGAGATGGAGGGAAAGCAGGAGGAAGGCATCAGCTTCTTGTCAAACACCTTACAAGACTGGAGTGTAAGTAAACGTAGAAGATCACAGCATGTTTTCAACCTTAGAAACTAAGTCGTTTGATGTAAATCCATCATATTGATGATAACTTTGATAATACAAACATAGTTGAGCGACTATTCATGTTGCCGTGTTTAATTAACATGATGTATTTCCCAGAGAAACCAACTGACAGTTGGCCATTCCATATCCATGTATATGCTGTACATAGTAACATAATGTTCTTGTCAAGGTGTTCATGCACTAAATACTTCGGTACACGTCGAAAGGATCGTTAACGTTGATATAAACGTTACTTTTATTACATGATCCAGAGCTGTAACTTGTTTGCTGGTCATTGTTACTGGCATTGGGCACTCTACTACATGGAGAAAGGGGACTACTCTGCAGCTCTTGACATCTTTGACAGCCAGTATAAGGGCAGGAAAGATGCCTTCTTCACGGACACCAGTTCTCTTCTCTTCAGGCTCAACATGGAAGGTGTGAAAAGTCTTTATGAAGCTAACAAGTACGACTTAAGGCAGTGCGGAAAGACTGCAAACATTACGTAGAGATTGTGGCCTATCTGTCACTGTAAGATTATTACAAGGCGATGTGGTTGCTATAAAATAGAGCTCAAAATGTGTCCGTATGAAAGTGCATGTAGAAAGAAAATTTTGTCCAAACGATACACTCGAAACGGGACTCATCCAATATTTGTTTGGGCTGATCTATGTATTCGGAACGATTCATTTTTGTGTGCAGGAGTGGACGTAGCAGACCGGTGGGATGACACATACAAAATGTGCGAGTCTGACGTGGAAGAACGGGTCGCTGTCTTCAAGGACGTTCACCTCCTTCTGTCCTGCCTTGGGGCCAAGCAGCAGGATTCCACCACGAAGATGATGGAGTCCCTCAGAAGTTTTGCCAGGTAAATATAGACTATAAGTTCGAGAGGAAACAGTGTCTGTATTCTTTGTGTCGTCCAGTGGTCTTCGCCGCTCTTGATGAGCAAGACTTCATACAATTGTTGTTGTTTTTTCAGTGAAGAGGGCACCCAGCCTGCTGTTGCTAAAAAGGTGGGAGTTCCTATCTGTGAAGCTCTTGTAGCGTACGACGAGGGAGACTACGCCAGAGCCGTGGAACTCATGGCACCCGTGCGGTACCGGGTGGGCTCAATAGGGGGCAGCAAGGCACAGGTGAGAACTGGGATAGACATTGACAATCAAATGTGCAGTTAAAGTCGATAAACAGATTAGTGGCATCATGTTGTAAACTTTCCTATGATATAGCGTAGAGGGGGATGCTCATTACACTTTGTGTCCCAGCCCTTGGATTTGTTTCAGCCATCCCGTTGTTTGTCTCTCCAATTGCCTTGTGCCGGCTGAGTCTCGCGGGCCACGTTGTACGTAGTGGAGAACCAGCGGGAAAGCTTCTGCTTTGGAACCCGGGCGCAAACAAAAGGATTGGTCGACCAATCACAACATTCAAGAAACTCATAGAAACTGAAACTAATTTGGAAGGACAGGAACTCCTTTCTGCAATGAAGGACAAGACGTTCTGGAGAACAAACTTCACTTGCTGCACCTCGTAAGAGGAGGACCGATGATGATGATGATGATGAGGATGAAGATGATGATGATGATGATGATGATGACGACGACGACGACGACGACGACGATGACGATGATGATGATGATGATGATGATGACTAGCAAAGTCATGTTGGTCAGAGTTTAATGCTCGTGTGCTTGGTTGCAAATATGTTAATTTGCTGTTATGTTTTTTCTAGCTGGACTTGTTCCACCTTTTCCTGATCAACGCTGCCATCAGGTCGTCTGAGACACGACACCATCAATTAGCCAGGTTTGTTTATTCATTAAGCATGCTCAGGTGTACATCAATAACACTTATTACCTTCAACTACTTTCCCGTTTGATCTCTAGAGCAGTTAGGCTAGGTTTCTAGCTAACTGTATACCTTTACTGTGTTCGATCCTTTCGGAAATTACCCTGTATGTCAAGATAATTATCTCGACGAACCACGTCTGGTGCCAGAATATTCGGATCCAACCCAAAAGTTTGGATCTCGATCTCACAAAAATGCCAATTATTTCACCATGATTGTAACGATCAATTTAAGGGGAAAGAATTAGATTAAAGACGACTTTATATTGTTCACCTAACACTATCCAATTCTGTAAGCCCTCATATTCATTTTCCATCCTCTTGCTACGGGTAGGATATGTATCGTTCATAATGCAGGCTTCTTGATATGTGTTCCAGGGCCCTATTGGCGGAGAGGAAGGCACTGAAGGAGAATTCACCAATGACTGACAGGCTCATGGCAGCGGCAGCTCTACCTGTCTAAGAACAGCCCAGATAGGGAGTTCTTCTATATGAGTTTCAATTCACATATATTGTGCTTGGAGACACTCACAGAAGAACGTAGTGGCACAAAATCATGTTCAATCAATTTTACATACAAGACCATGTAATGAGGAGAGATGTTTAAGAATTAACCGAGCAAATTAAGAAGTAATGAGCAACATTTTTGAAGAAAAAAAGTCAAAAGAAGGTATATAGTTTCTTGCGATGGACCTATCAACACGTTATTGATATGAAACAATATCGAGGTGTATTTACATAGAAATTATGATCTAAGTCGGACATTGGGATGCTGCCGAGATGGTATGTCGTCATATTCTCCTACCTTTCGACTAGTACCTATATAAACATACGTTAGATCCTTTTCCGAAGTGCGACTGCCGCCGAACAAACACGAGAACACTGTATAGTTGGAGGAAGGAGTGGGGAAAGACATGCAGCATGCAAAAGAACTACCTGGCTCACACTCTTCACAACTTGATGCATGAAATATTTACGGCTTATATAGCCGGACCGCACTTCTACGTTATCCCACACATGGCTGCGTCCAATATGAAAGGGTAGAAGGCGTTGACGGAATGGGATCAGTGCTTGATGTTTTCCCATTTATCTTATGTGATGTACAAAATTAATGCTCCCAACTGTAACATTACCAAGCTTACGACAGGCGAATGCATTATTCATATCATAAAATGGCAAGCAAGATACCAGATTACCGAACGCTCTCCAGGAATATTTCTTGTCGTGATGCTGTTAATGGTTTGTCATAAGCTGTAGCTTGTAGTAATAGGTGTAAGCCTCCTGTTATGTTGACAAGATTCGGCACTCATATATTCTTGTTACGACTTAAGGAAGAGTTGAAAATATCTTTACACCATTGCGACACTCGTATTGTTTATCAGAAAGTCGTTGCCAATTTAGATGGAGCTTTGCTGCACTATAGTTTTCATCATAATATTTTGTTACAATGAAATGTATTTCGCACAGGAACAGGGTTGATTTAGATATTGATACAGCCAACTTTAATTGCAAGAAGGACCATTGGCTCAATGGACTCTGATTGAAAAGGAAACTATTTGCTATCGATTCTATTGGTAACTTCAGCAGCAAATTAAGATTGTCACTGACACGTTGTAGTTTTTTGACATTGCTGAAAACGAAGGTGTAATCTGCCGACAATTTGTGTTTTTGCTACTACCAGAGCAAATGTTAAGTCTAGCGCGACCAGCATACGTATAGCAATTCTACCTGGTCTCCACCAGGCTAACTAAGCCGGCTAAAGGGAGAAATTTGCCAGTGGAGTTCGGCCACCATAGGGTTTCATTTTCTGCAGGCGTCTGCGGGTGAGAGATTAATCTTACCGTGAGCTTCTTCTACTGGCCAATAATCCATTTTTTGCCAAATTCTACGATCCATACCCCCGCAGGAAGGCCTGGTGGAGTCTACCCCTGTCTTGTGACAGTATGGACTCGCCTGACCAGCACCCAATTACTTCTACCAACACGGTGGGCTGCATTGCTCATCACCTAATATCAACCGAGGGAAGCGTTGGCACACACTAAACCATCTTGACGCCCGTTTTAATACCACAAATCCGCCATGTAAGTTAAACGTAATGATTGAAGTAGACGCGGTTTGATCTTTCCACCCAGTGCTATGGTCTGGAAGGCTAGTTTGGATGGACGAAGGGAGGCCAGGCTTAGGCTGCAATCGGCGGGGTTGTAGCTCTAGCTGATAGGCTTATGAGAATTTTCGCCGTTCCCTGCACAATAATCCTAACTCTTCGGGTGGTAGTTCTGACTGTTGTGATGAATGTTCAGTACCAAGGGCAGGTGGTATTCTATACCTAAGGAAACGGACTCACAAAAATCCATCATATACACCCGAGCGCGGTTAGCTAGTCAAGTAAGCCCTGTCGGCGCTGTCAAGACTTTCCTTAGTCTGTGTTGGGGTTGACTTGTCAACGGGCTTGGCACTATGGCTTGCGGTTACGGGCCCCCACAAAGTCTGTCTGAAAACAGTCGGGTATTTTGCTTTCATTTTAGTAATACATGTATTAGAATTTTTATCCTTACATGAAAGGGTAGTTTTCATGAAAATAATGTGTCTTATAAGTAAAATTTTGAATGCCAACTGTAGCTCTTTCTCTGTCTCTTTAACATTTCTTTTGTGCGGTTCTGATTAAAATAATGGTGGTTTTATATGAAATATACAGCGGGCCTTCTTGACAAGTTAAATTGGCTTCCAAGGTAACCTTCAGATGTAACGCAAGACGATGATATTTCCATGTAGCTCCGAGCTCGTAGATCAAAGATTCGTGACGAGACCCCCTGGAAAACTGATCTGATTTAATGCAACCTACCCGGGGCTGCCAGCCTGCTTTGTGAAAGGTTTTTCTGGAGGATGATGTAGGGGTTACATCAAAATATCTTCACCCCACGTGAATGAAATCTTTAGCACCGGCAACACGTCCCGGGGCATGTAGAGATGATGGGGGTGTGAAAAGGGTGTCACTGTATTCACGACCCCAAAATGTGACACGTTACCAAAATCGTCTTACAGCACCGGGTTATCGTTCATCGGATGAAACCGCCCCTTAACGACGCCAACCTTTGAGTGCTCGCCCGTTAATTCTGAAGTATAGCGAGCTTGAAGCGATATAGGTTGTACGCTTGCCAGCGTTTCTGTTGCGGAGCGGTAAATTGCGGTTCAGAATCCACACGTCATCTTAAATGTTGCATCCCACAACGCATAATAATAAATCAGAAGAAGCGCGTTGGCGAAGAGGCGATACGTTACAATCTTGCCTGCACAGCTCGATGCTATGCACAACGGAAAAGGCAACATACATAGCACTGTTGTGCATATATATTGAAACTTATAGTATACGATGATTGCAACACCTATTTTCAGTAAACAGTTAGTGGGTTGGTATCCTGTTTTACTGCTAGTACGGTAATTTGAACTGCAATGCCCGTATGTTGTTCTGAACGAAGCAGGAATGAGTGATGGTTGTTTGCGCTCACCCATAGTAGGGCGCCATCTGGTTTCCTGATTAATTCCTATCGGAATCGCCCGCTGACATGCTGTCTTTGTCAACGTTAGGGTTAAAACGAATATTGAGCCATCACATACTGCTCGAGCCCCAGTCGTTAATGAAGGTTAGACATCCGAGTAAACGATATTTGTTACCAGCCATAATGTCTACATCCGTCCATTCCAGTGCTTTCATCCACAGGAGAGCCTCTCTTACTCCCTCGGCACACTGTGCACTGGGATTGAATCCTCTTCAAATGTGCAATTTTGCAAGGCTGGGTGGGCAGTAATAGACTTGGGCGGATAGGGCAATGGGGAAGAGGCGGATTTATCAAGGCGTGAATCCGCGCAGTGATGATGAAAGAAACGCCTTTAATATTTCACTTTACAGGCAGCTTAACCTTTTGAGACTTGGAGCTTTTCTCCGCCAGACTATTCTGCACATTTGCTCATAAATTTTCGATGAGTTTTAACGTCATCACCTATTGGACTCTCCGCAAGCGAGACTGAACTTATGTATGAAATAGGACGGTGCTCGCGCACGGAGACATGCGGATATCGTTCTTCCTTTGGCACGTTCAGGAGAGGAGGTCGCTGGAAGTGCAAGCACCACCGGTGACTACGAACATCTCTACATTACCGCGGGTCATGGACTATCTTTAAGAACTGATCGGGTGCGTTTGATTCGTGTTGGAGGTTGCAGACCATCAGTTATATTCTTGGAAATCAGCTGCCATTTAGAAGATTTTCCGCCTACTCGGTGTCACATCTGAGGAAAGTTCATCACATAACCGTGAGGGCTGGCCTTTCAGATTACTGTATTCCAACTGTGTTGGAGAAAATGTTGTGATTCTATTGAGTGGGTGTATGATCTGCACTCTCGATACCAACTACGTCTGGGAGAGGATTGCCCAGCTGTACCGGAAGGAGAGGGGGCATCGTCGGCCCCTAGTTTCTGATGGCCCGCCTGCTGCTCAAGCTTTCCCGGGCTACCATGAGAGTAGGGACCCCAGCGCTTCTTGTGCTCACGGGGGTTTCCCTCTGCAGCCTGATGCTGATAACAAGGCAGGTGGACAACACGAATCTATTTCCTTCCAAACGGGACCTTCTTGAGGGCGTAGAATTTTCTATGCTGCCAGACTTACAGCTTTCACATCGTTCAAGACCTTCGGCCGTGTCTAAATCAGGGAATCAGAAAAACACACGCTTCGGGTCCATCCCTGTCGGGAGAAAATCAGCCCCTGGGAATAAAACAAGAGAGATTTCGACAGAAATGGCCAATGCTGTAGATCACCAGGCTTTTATCAAAAAGGCAATCAAAGAGAGACCAGGAAGAGTCATGTACCAGCCATTAACACTAGCCGGGATCAACGGTAAGTCCCTGCCATTTGAAAGACAGCTACTTTGCCGATGCCAGTGTACGTAGCTGGCATTGATCGGTAGATGGAGTAAATGGGGCAGAAGCGAAGGCAGTTACCCCCAGCTAAATCATGTGTAGTAGTGAAAGAATTACCCGGTGGTGTGCGTGGGAGTGGGGAAGTAATGAAGAAAGAAAGGCGTTGGTGCAACGCTGGAAACTGGTTGGTAGACATTGCCTCGTAACGTTAATGAGTTTTTGGTAAGCGGTATGAAAGGTTTTACATGTTGGTGTGCACTTGTATTTGCGGAGCGGTTAGATGACTGCCGCTTCATTATAGATTTATTAGAAAAGCTGTCGCGCGTGCCTGTGTAATCATTATCATGTATGCATCGCTACATTTGCACAGTCGCTTTTCACTCCCCATTGACATCTTAGGCACTGAGCCTTGCCTTTGGACTTGGAGTCAAGGGATGTTTTATTCAATATAGGCAAACAGGACGGGGCAGAAAATCTCACAATGCATATATGCCACTTCAGTAAACCTTTAACTTCAACAACAATGTAGTATAATCGACCCTGCTCATGGCAGTGACAACAATTGTTGTTTGAATGAATTATCAAAGCAACTAAAGCGTCTCAGCTTTATGACAAGGGGGTTTATAATCTGCCTGTAACGTCCGAATTACGTCTCTCCAGACTGACTCTTTAGAATTTCCTTTGAGTTACCTATTGAAATAGTGTACAACTATGACATTTCTGGGGACATATAGAGCTGCACTGAAGGTATTCAGGTTCTGTACGTATATACCACTATATTTGCTCTTCTTTACAATTCGACATCCCATTCAACCCATTTCCACGGAGAGTATGATGCGTCATGATAAATCAATTATGATAATTATGACAATTCATGTCTGTTAAGAAATGGATATAGGTCTAGCAGGAGGTCAGGAGCCGTCCAAATTGCTTCAGAACATTATCACAAAATTATGAGCAAAATTCAAAATATTCCATTATAAACATCGTCACAATGTCGTAATGGCTGTGTATGTGTTTGAGAGAACTAAAAAGCATTATTTCATAGGTCAAGATAACACAATGATGTAAGCAAACCTATAATATCATATTTTGATGGATATCAATATGAGTATAAATAATACATCGTGACATCCTCGGTTGAACTATTCGACCACAAGACATGTTGAAGATTAATTTCAATTTTCTTTCGGGGATGTCATTTTTCGGAATAACCGATGAGTATCTGTTACGTTGGATATGGGCACGCTGTAGGGTGTTGAGACGCTATTTATACGCTTTTCTTTGTAGACTTTGACTTTAAAATAAAGGTTATTTTAGCCAGATGAAGTGATTTCGTAGTCATGACCCTAAGCACATTTTCTGAAGACCCTCCATGTTTCAATGAATAATCTGAATCAGTGGGCTTTGGGTACGGTCAAAATTTACCCTTTAGAATTCCTGCCTTGACAAATGGAATTTTCGTTTATGTTCATCAAATGAATCTCGGTATGTTCTTACAAGTATCTGCTATGGGTTTGGTATGGGTCATGCTCTTAATATTTCAATTTGAAGCTGTTGATTAGCACAAGAGCACACATTAAAAGTGTCTTGTCTTATGACTCAAAGCAGTATTTCCTTCAATTTTTGCACTTTCAAATTTCACATTTTCAAACGGATGGAATGTTGACAAAATGTCAAAATACTTAAAAGTTAATCTAATAAAGCTGTCGAATTAAGCCAGCACGTTTAGCGCAGCGTGGATGTCTATACTTTGTTTCTGTAGTTTGTTGTGCTTTAACACTTTGAGTAATGTACATCATCACGTATGAAATAAATGGCTCCAGGTGCACATTATTCCCAGGGTAAACTCACTTCGTTCAGAGGAAGATTCAAGAGTGAGGTTATATTGTAGAAAATGGCTGTCGGGAGAGAGCTTGCTTTCCCAGGCTCCTTGTTAACATTTCGGTACATCTCCGTAAAGGTTAACAAAGATGGGAATCACATCCGCGGAGAGCAGGGGACGGGGAGGTAATATCGAAAGGTCGACCTCGCGTCGGTATGATTCATTCATGGGCCCGGCGATGGATGGAGGTGGCCCCGAGGAGCGGCCCGAGATCGCCCCCGCGGACGTCTGGGGTGCAGAGGCCGAGGCAGTTCCTTCTGGTGACATAATTGCTCCAGTGTAGCGAGTCGCACGTTTCCGCCTCTCTGATGGATGACGGCACTTTTCTCCTAAACCCGCGAGAGGAAAGAGAAATCATGGTAATTTGTGAAGCCGAGTGTTGCACAACATATAGAATTTAGCGTGTATTGTATAGCCGATATGAAAACCATGACAAAACGATCAGAAGCACCTATATGTTGCGATTTGTAATGCCTTTAGATGCTTGAGTATTCCGGTAGCGTTTGCGAAACGCCCCGAGTATGAATGAGAGATAACATAGCAAGACCGTAATTCACTCGTAAAACGCTACCGTGCAATTTCAGGCTCATTTGTAATGCGGTGTGACCATAATCTTGCAGTGTTGATGAGGCCGTTGCAAAAGGAGAGCAAGAAAAGATGCTTTTCAGATTTCACATTGGATGGAATACTCGCACCGTTCTCAGAAAAGACCTACACAATAAAAAAATCGAAAATCTGACATCCTGAACTATGTGTGAAAAGGTTAACTCTGTTTGATAGATATAAATGCCCACCGAATCTATAGACCAAGGTTGATATTGTCATTTTTCTACCCTTAATTTAATATGCCTTGCGTCCCCAATGTGTTCAATATGCTCTACTACCTGTGATATGTTATAAAATGCATGGACTCTTTTGTTCTCTTAAACACTATGAAGACTAGTGCTCTCCTTGGTGCTGAATTTGTAGTCTACAGAACACTTTAGAGAATGGCACTCTCCTTGGTCCTGAATGAGTAGTCTGTAGTACACTATAGAGAATGGCACTCTCCTTGGTCCTGAATGCGCAGTCTGTTGAACAATATAGAGAATGGCACTCTCCTTGGTCCTGAATGAGTAGTCTTAGTCTGTAGTACACTATAGAGAATGGCACTCTCCTTGGTGCTGAATGCGCAGTCTGTTGAACAATATAGAGAATGGCACTCTCCTTGGTCCTGAATGAGTAGTCTTAGTCTGTAGTACACTATAGAGAATGGCACTCTCCTTGGTGCTGAATGCGCAGTCTGTTGAACAATATAGAGAATGGTTCACTCCTTTGTGCTAAATGTGTAGTCTGTAAATACTATAAAGAAGGGCTATTTCCTTGGTCCTGAATGAGTAGTCTGCAGAACCCTATAGAGAATGGCACTCTCCATGGTGCTGAATGCGCAGTCTGTTGAACACTATAGAGAATGGTTCACTCCTTTGTGCTAAATGTGTAGTCTGTAAATACTAGTACCATAAAGAAGGGTTATTTCCTTGGCTCTGAATATGTAATCGGAAGAACACTATACGGAATGGACCTCTCCTTGGTGCTGAATGCACAGTCTGTTGAACACCATAGAGAATGGTCTTCTCATTGGTGCGGAATGTGTAGTCTTTAGAATACTTTAGGCAGCTACTTTCGGACTGCATACTCCCTGTATACAAACCACGATGTGAAGCCAATCAACACGCTATAAAACGCACTAAATGTGCAAATCATTCAGCGCCATTTGTTGATTAAGAATCTTGAACGCCTTTTTGATAATATCAAATAACATTTACCAGACACTCTAAGACCTATGTATATGTCATACGTTAATTCAATGCTTTCGGCGTTGCAATTGGTGCCAATCTACGTCTGCAACTCCACAAGGTTATTCAACGAAACACCCCTGACCTTCCAAGTCGCATTAACCAGTAGTTTACGACAGCTTTACTGTCCTCAAACGGGAGGCCTAGCCCGTGATGTCTTCATTTACGACGCGCCTGACAGTCATCGGGTAAACTGCACATACCACTTAACAACCCGGTCACCCCCCGCGCGGCCATTAAGCTTTGCCGGCCATGTAACAAGATGTGAGCTTACCATATCTTTTACTGTTTACGACTGCACCGTGCCCATTTGCCGGGGGGCCGCGGTGGAGTCAGATAAAGATATGCCGTTAAAAGTCAAAGTTGGACGCTGGGATGCTCGACTTTATGGTTTTACAGCCAGCCAGCAAATGGCAAGCAATATTGGGTGCTATAACAGTGCGGGGACGGATGGTAATATCGTGGTCTGATATAAAAGAAATTCACATGCGTTTCTTTCTAAAACCGAGCATTACCTAATACTGGCCAGAAGCTACTGTCATTTGGGACGTATTTTTACCGTTACGTTTGCAGTCAACATCTACGTCCTAAGTGTGTTGTATGCAATAGAAGGGTTGTGTCCTTTGAAACATGCAATATTCATGTATTTTTTTTCAATTCAGTACAGCTATTTTTGTCATGATCCTCAGCTTAAGAGCAAGGGCCGCCCTACTTTCTACCACTAACAGTTATTCCATATCATGAATAAGTAAGTGATCCTCCTAAATCTTTAACATAAGCCTACAATCTTTTGATTCTGTTGACCTAGTCTTAGTGTAAACGTAGTTACTGTCGACATTGCACATACCGATATCTACAATGTACCTACAACAGAAAAATTAGGACAACGGACGAACATATTGACGATATCTCAATCATCGGATCTCTGCATGTGATAAAATGGTAAATGTAAAGGAGAATTCCGCAGCACTGTCTCATTTCCCGCATGGATACTAAATTTGATAAGCAATTAAGCCATCTTTTTATTAGAATCCATTTTCGATTCTTTTGATTGGGCCCTAACTATGTAACCTTTTCTTATCATTTACTATGGTCCTTGTATTTGCAAATTGCGAGTTTACATTTACCATCTTTTAACGTTCGTAGACAATATTCATTTCTAATTCACCAGGTTATTGCATCGTGAAGATGGTGGTTTGTTTTCTAATCGTTGCATATAACGATTACCATCGCATCACGCTGCTAAAGGTCGATCGATATGTCGCAATAAACGGGACGGTGGCTTATACAGAAGATAACACCCATTCATGAATAGTTCCCCTCTATGGTATATTTCCCTAACGTATGTGTATTTTACATACCTACTGTCTATAACCTCTGCAAAATTGTACAAGACATAGAATGACGTTAAATGGTATATACAAGGCCTTGATGACATATCTACCAGTCTGAACGTACTTAGCTTTTCAATTTCTACCTGCGTTACCATAATTACCAGCGGTAATTGAGAACAAAGCAGCGTAACGAGTTTTACGACGGCATATCCCCTGTAGAATGGAAAGTAATGCTGTCATTAACGACATGGTCTTGCCGTGTGCACGGTTGTTTCGCGGAAGCACATAACTAGTCGCGCTGGGACTGGTGGTTGTGGTTTCGACTCTGTTTATCTAACTCGGCCACCTCGCTGATTGGGAAGGGTGCCACATGCAAATCTAGATCTGGCCACAATAAACTTAGTTTCATGGATAAAATACTCTAAATATCCTAACTCTGATGTTTGGGGTAAGGAAATGATATAGCCGAGTAAGTTGTAGTGAAAGGGGGTGCATGTTGTATGACTGCAATAACTTTAAAACTTACATATCTTATCTTGAACCCAACTAGTATTTGGCAAAATGCATTCATAATCATCATCATTCGTCCGGATTTACTTCGGTGAGGTATTATGTACCGTTATGTCTCTTTCATCAAATGACCAAACATTACCCGCAAAATTTGCAAGGACGCTATCATTAAAGGTAAGAACGAAAAATATTCAAACAAAATCTTAAAGATTTAAAGAGGGAGAATAGTTACGAGGAATGCGCTGTCATTAAAGAGCTTATACTCCGCAGTAATGTTTGTCTTACACGATACGGATGAGCAACCTTTAATAAGACCGAAACGCAGAGTATCATAAACGTCCGACCTTCCAGTGTCCTGAAGCTTTACGGCGAGAAGTCGGCAATATGTCTGTGCTCCATAAAATAGCGTAATGCACCACGTGCAATAAAACAGACAGGAGCGCCTTTAATCTAGAGTCCGAGCCAACAGCAGACCGCGCTGGCCATCTGTCTTCCTGAAGTCTCGTCAATATGAGGAGCGAAGGCTATCGTAAATCAACCATAGATGACATTCCAGAAAACGCAACACCACAGACTTATGGAAAGTTGAAGCTCAATATAACTCTCCTTCTTCCAGAATAGTTTCAAAATGCATAAAGACAACCTAAATGTGTTTTTCTGTTACGTTGCATCTATATCTATAAAGGATCAAATTCATTCATTTATTGACTCAAGAAACAATATAGAAACAAGATTTTTGACGAAACTCTAAGAGACAACCGTTTTACAGTTCAAATGACTTGGAAAATATATACGTCAGAGGGCCTCGACTATGTCTTTTATATAAAGTTACACGTATGACTCAAACAAATGTAATACGCTGCAACGCTGCGTTTTCTGCATATTTTATGCAGATTTGCTGCCCTCTAGCAAGACCTCCCTCTGCGTTCTCATCTGTATGTACTTCTAATCAGCCATTTAGACGCCAGGTATCTTTCTGAAGATAGCACAGAAGACACCGGAGCGACCTGCCACTGTTCCAACTGAACGCAAACCGAGTGCTTCGCTTTCCCTCAGGGTCGACTTTATAATAAACTGGTAACGTTGGGTAACCTAAATTCGTGGGGTACTTAAAGTCGGGATTTTTCGAAAACGGGGTATTTAGGGATATGTGCTAGATGCAACATAAGTAATACCGCTAGAAATGCAAACCTGACAGACTTACGTATTCAGAACACTGTCTGAAAAGCTTCGATAAGCATGGATTATAAGGCGACGAGGTCAAAAACTCTCCGTCCCTTATTGGAACAGTCTGAGGGCTTCGTGGGAGAAGTACACAACATGGTTGTCGGCTGGTTTATAAGAAAAATGTCACATCCGCTTCCTGCTAAACACAACTATTTACAAGACAACTTATTACAATCTCTTTTGCTAGCCTACAACTGGATTCTAAGTGTGATTAATCATCAAAACTCCTCTCTGTTGCTACAACCTACGGCACGTGTATTTTCCCGCCGCCATATTTTTAACCAGAATCCTGTTGTCAAGCAGACGACAAAGGTTTGTGAGGAACACTTTTTTGTCTAAATGCTGCGTGTGATAGTGGACTGAGGAAGATATTTTCCTCAAAGTTTGCTCCTAACACAACAAGGAACACATGGACATAGTAGTATTACCATTGCTACGGCATCCAGCTAACTTGCCATGAATAATGTAACGTTACACGTTGCCCGATGATGACGATGGGCCGACTTTGAGTGAAGTTCTACCGACTCAACACACGGCTTGTTCCCGAACTGGCCTGATGTGTGCGGTACGGCCGTTTTTTCGTGTATTTTTTTTACTTGGACACGTCTATATCCATAGCACTCTCCTCAAGCCAAGGATGGAACGAATAGCTGCTGTATAAAATGTGATTAGCGGTAAGATATTCAAGACGAATCTTCTCTCCCGAATTAATGTGCCCCCCTGTCCGACAGCACCGTAATTGTGCGTGCGGCGCACGGTAGTTTGAAGTTGAAATATTATGGTGTCAGCACGACTAGAGACAAAATCTACCATATATATGATTAGTGCAAAGATAGTACATGATACTGACAGAATAATAGAAAAAAAGGATGTTTTATTGTTCTGCTAGATTGATTTCAGTCAACCATTATCGGAAAAATCCCGAATTTAGGTTACCCAACGTTAGACATAATCAGAATCAGCTCAGAAAAGAACGAGAAATAGTCATGCCTTCAAGCACCAGAATTATCAACCTCGGATCGATGTGTCTGTGAATGTTAGACATCAAGGTAGTAAGATACACCAAAAGCAGTACTCAAGCAACTGGATATAATTTTCGAAACGGTCAGATGTCTCTGGTAGGATTGAACTATCTTAGAACGGCAGTCTTTCGATGTGATATAACCAGCTGCCATCGTGCTGCGTGCCTGCGAAGCTGGTGTGCTACACCAAACGGCGGTTACATACCGGCTATACAGATACAGAAAGTTTCCGTGCGATGTTTCAACTTTCCCAACCCAACAGGGATCTCATTAGTAAGATTGAGCCTTCCTACCTTCGGCTTAACGGCAACGGTGATGATTGAAACGCCGTTTCTTGCTCTATAGATGTGGCATAAGATCGATGAAATCCCTCTACCAGTTGTCAACAATTTGTAACTAAAATTGGAATCATTGTGGCTCCAGGAAATGGACGACGTCCTTGTATACCTACATTGTGTACAGCCCCTAAGCCTGTAAAATTGGTTCGCCAACATCTACAATTTACTAACGTTAGGAAATATGGTTTGTGGTCTTTGTAAATACAGTAGCAAGGTTTCCTAAATGACAACGCTAGGTTTCATTTTGAAAACGAAAATTTGATTTGGATAAAAAATTACTGGAAAATTCAACAGGGTAGTGCGTCTATTGTGTTTTCTTCGTATCTCTCAGGACGATATTAGATATTAGCTTTTTTGACCCCTTTAAGTAGTCTCTAGAGCACTCTACAAGGAAAACGGTACATTTTCTAATCAATCGTCTTTTCCTGGAGATCGTTATACCCAAACAGTCATGGGACCGCAGCTCCCAGATGACTCCCCTTTAAACGCAGTTTCGTGCCAGCCGCAAACGTGAATATATGGCGCCATTTCTGAACTACAAGGTGAATAAATCTGGTGCAGCCTGATCTTCAATCGGTGACAAATCAAATCCGGTTCCTAACTCAATTCCGAATTTCAAAGACATCTATATCCTAGCTGCCAGACGTACGCTAAATGATGTACGAGCTCAGGGGAACCTTTGAATAACCCCTGTAAAACATCTCTGATATCTTCGACTAGAGCCTCTATTGGATGCCGTCCTTTCTGATTAAAACCTATTTTTTCTTTAATTACCTCGTTCTAACGGAGACGGGCCCGAAGGCTTGATTGCCTGGCTGTTTATTGATGGAAACGAGGGGTTTTTGTGACTCGGGGAGAGAGAGAAGAGCTGTTGGTAATTTTCTTAACAAAATATCATGAACTTTAAGTTTCTCAAATGAATACAGATGCTCATAGATTTTGTAGTTATGTGAAAGTGCCAGCTGCTAACCAACTGCAAACTCTGCACCTGGGTGTGGTATATCGCATGATTACTCTTTCTCCTTTCACTGAATGAGTAATGATTTTATATGAATGCATCCTTAACAGCTTGCTTTTATCCCCGCAAAATCTGGCGCTTCGGGACGACTGTAATGTAATTTTCAGTCCTATTGTACAAAAATCGACCTGTTCCAGTACTTGCAGACACCGATCAGCTTCCAGCCGTTGCCAACGGTTTTGAAAATTTCACCTCTCTGCCGTTCCAAGGCACCAAAATTGATCTCCTGTCTAGCACAAACTCGACTCGACCTGTTCCAGTACTTGCAAACATTGAACAGCTTCCAGCCGTTGCCAACGGTTTCGGAAATTTCACCTCTCTGCCGTCCAAGGCATCAAAATTGATCTCCTATCCAACACAAACCCGACTTGTTCCTTTGCGGACAAGGGTCATCCCTTACATTGACGGCGTGATTTGTCACGTCAGTGTGCATTGTACGAGCGAGCTGTGTTAACGGCGAGGCGTCATCAATCCGTTGTACTTCACCAATCGATATCAGACATCTCGACTCAGTAGATTACAGTGGACAAGCTCATGAACAGGACCGGCGAGTTTTTATTAGCTGCTTCTATCTTCTGGCATCTCAGACCCCTTTTCTGGTCTTTGGGGTCGTCTAGAACTCTTTAAGCAAGCCCCTATTTTAACTCATCTCTTCGATGACGAAATCAAACATGAAAGCAATGCAAAGTTGATGCAGGTATGACCATATGCCATAAAGATGGTAGTTGGGGCGCGCACCATGCAAAGTTAAAATTGTAGTCCTGGGACCATATGGCATCTGAACTGAATGCTTAGTAGGGATTTTAAGGGACGTGCAATGTTATCAGATTCTGAGAGATGTTTATACTAGTATCATACATCTAACATGAATGATCTACCTTGAAAAGAGGGTTACATATTAGATAGGTACAACTGATTCTATGGACGTTTAACTAGCATGAAAAGTGTTGACAAGCTCCTTGACACATGTGTCCTGCATATGACGTATCCTATGGTCATCAACTTATTTCATCATCAATAATCTATGACCTGTAATGCAGAGGCGGGGTAAATTTTTTTGAAAAGTATTGACTGATAAATATGTAATAGACTTCCCCACTTCCATACAACAGACATTTTCTCTAGACAACTTGTTCAAAGTGTCCCAATTGTTTTTTTATTAAGACTAACAGAATGAGGTGTGAGAGGTGCCGGCAACAGTATATCCTTTGCAAGCCCGACACCTTCAGATTACAGTCAAAACCAAATTGTAAGAAATATGCGAAGAACAACTAATGACTATATGTCGTACTACACTTGTTTTATAATGTCAAAAACAAAAGTGTACAAAATCAATCTGTAATGGAGAGAGAACCATATAAGTTAACTCATAAACCGCTGCAGCACCGAAGATCAACATGATCGTGCGAGACTGCATGTTCCGGATTGACTGATGGCGCCATTAAAGTTACCTAGGGTGCAGTCTGTATTGATAACGGACGTTCTAATCCATTTATAGGGCTTAATGAGCACTTGTACGGTAAGATTGATCACTCTAACACAATTAAAGGGAGTCCGTCTTTAAATTGATCTCCACAATGTCAAAATATATGTGTATAAAGTAATGGAAACCGATATGATCAGGCTGCGGACGTAATCATCTTAATTTTTTGACTCTACAAGATTTTCGAATACTCACAAGTGTGCCCATCATGTAATATGCCAAATGCCATACAAATGTTTCAAAATGCAGAGAGTCTGGGGATAAACCCTTTGGCAAGTTGAAGTTGAAGTATACACCTCAACTGCGTGTTGTTATTTTCTATATCAAACACTATTTCCTGCAAAAAAACTGCAGAATACCATTTACATTGCTACTCTGTTTTCATATCCTTATGTTGTATCGTATTTGACAGGTTTCATCATTTGCAAAACGAAGTCCTTGTTGCAATCTAACAAGTGTACAATGTGACACTAGTGTGCTAGACTGTTATCACTTTCGAAGTTTGCAACTACACACATGGCTACCACATCGTTGCCACTTTTACATCGCACTAGTTTCACTTCTACAACTATAGTCATGCATGGCTACCTTACTAGTGTCACTTTTAAAATAACAATCAAGGCTACCTCACAAGTGTCACTTCTACAAGTACAATCAAGGCTACAACACGACATATTTCCCATTTTGTTTCTGGTACTTTTCCATCACGCTAAATATCTTCGGGGGAAATTATTCTTTCTTTTTTCAAAATCAGGCGAAAATCAATGAGCGCGCTGATGTCCTCCGTACAATTTACTTGCTGTGGCCTTAACAAAAAAGTTCGACTCATGTGTGTGTTCTGTGTGTTCTGTTGGAAGGATCTTCATGTCTTGTCGTTTCTGACTATCAAATGTCACGTGACACGAGGCACATATTGATTTGGTGCCCTAACACAAACCTCGCAAATCCAACCATTAAATCAACGTCATCTTCTCACTGTGATCCACGGAAATGTACTCCTCAAGACAGATGGGCATGTCATGCGGGGAATCTTAAGATATAATCCGTAGGGTGTGTATAGGGGATGGGTTGTCTTCGTCTTCTGCTTTGTACTCTAAGAAGTTTTTTTAATGAAATTTTGTTTCAAGCACTACTATCTAATTTATCGTTTAGCATTTTGCTGGAGTTATAGATTCCAGAGTTGTTTATAACGCTTTTGAAATAAGGCGATATAATGATTGAGAAGAAAAAAGACGGATTTGTGTCAAACTGGTTGACTATCATTAAAATGTGATGTGAAACAAAATAAAGAAAAGATTCCTCATTTAATTTGGTACACAAATACATAAATATCCATAACATATTAAGTGAATTACACTCCTTTTGAGAGACCTGTAGGTAGCATTATGTTTAAATTTTGCCGTACCCTTTTTTTCTCTTCCGGTCCATATTACCATGCATGGAAGTTGATCTAACAATTCTATCGTTTACACCAAATGGGAGATCGATAATAAACATGTTTCTTTGTTTGTTTATTTGTTTGTTTGTTTATTTATTACAAAAAAATATGTGTGACAAGGCAACAACAAAAGAGGCACTAGTGCGCAGTCTACTGAGCCTGTCCCTGGTGCTGAAACGTCTTTCCGTTACCTCGCTCTAGGTCAACGTTGTTTGATTGGAGATTTCCTATGAGAGCCGTCAATTAGCAATGAGCGATAGATATGCCAACATGTAGAAATGACATCGGATATTCTTATCAACTCAGCTGCTCAGTGGGGACCGGCATAGATGGGTTAGGTAGAACGACACAGCTGTGCGCTACTGGCAAATAGATGTAGCAAGGCGAAGGATGTAATACATCATAATAACGATCTCGTGTTGAGAGTATGGAAACCATCCAATGTTTTCAATTTGTTTTGCTTTGAGAGACGTTCAAAATGACACTTCCGAACACCGTACCGGATTCTATAAAGTCATATTTACGTCCTGTGTATGACTTGAGGCATTCACCGAAAGGCCATCCTTGAAGCTCGAGTTATAACATATAAGATTTGCAGGAGGCGTTCTGTAATATCTATATTTCATTACGTTGCCCTTTTTCAGTCTCTTGGGGATACAATGATTTATATTCTGGTGAAACAGTGGATACGATTGCTTTTGTTCCATCAGGGGACACCTGTCTATAATTTTCGCACTACAATTCTGGATGTCTCACCTGGCTGCATTTTTAAAGATATGATTTATGAGTTTTCTTTAAGATCCATCTCTGTGTTACAACTAAAATTTACAAGAATGTTTTCTCGTCTGGATCCCATAATTTGTGGCAGTACACACGGCGTGATGGGTGCTTCTTAAATGATAAGATTGTATAAAGTATCGCACTGCACGTCTTACATAGCTACAAATATATGATGGAAACCCTCAATGCGAAATCCAATAGATGACTTAAAAAAGTCAGTGAGATGTTACATGTAAATTTCTTCATTTCACCATGAAAGAGCGACTGACTGGGGATCATTTCATTTTCATCGATATTTCTTTGTATTCCATAAATGTATAGAAGCCAGCCCTTGATGCGTACGATATCCTTTTTTTCTCCGATTTTCCAGTCGATAGTGTCTTGTATGGAAATCGTAGGTGCAACACACCGTGACGCAGATAGACGAGATCAACCCAATAGCATCTTCATCTGACTTGCATGCATGGATTCACGCCGAGTAGAAACATCCGTCTTCCTCTAGTTCCCCCAAGGCACAGAAGGGCTACTTTAATTGAATTAGTGAGTAGACCGATGGCGAGATAGATAAACCAAGATACATCTATCAATCTTCTCTCGACACATTCCACAGCAAGACACCGTCTTACAACACGATCGGGACCGAGAGTCGGAGATCAAAGGAAGCCGATAATGCGTCATTGGTCACGTGTGTAGGATGTTGGAGACATGGGATATTCTTCTCAGTTTGAAAACTTAGCAGGATTCTTAGCATTTTAAGACCGGATGGATCAGAACTTAGAATCGTATGCATGTTATTAGGTTTACAATTCTACGTAAAGAGAGTTTGAGTGACAGAGGGTATTTTTCGGCAGGGTCCAGAGAAATACAATACATGATTGCGTTTTAAACTTTCAACACCTGCTTGGTCTCTTTTTATATAATATGCATCTACAAGAAACCCATCCTGCTGTTGTTATTGCCATTGTGTTATTGCACGTAAGTTACTAGTATCTGGCGTTGTTACTGTTATCGTAGTTATTTTAGCAGACGCATTGTTGCCACTGTTTCTAATTTCTTGATAACTGATATTCACCTTCACCTAGCCCCATCCTCATCCTCATCCTGAGGTCGGGGACCATGGTCGCTTTCAGCACAAGCTTCTTCCATTCTTTTCTGTCCTTCGCCCTCTGTGTGCAGTCTGCTAGTGACCTGTCCGTCCATATTAACACTGGTGTTTTACCATTATATATATATATATACCAATCCTGTCCAGTGACGTTCCTGGGCTGTTACGAGGACAGCGTGATCCCCTCCCTCCGGACCCTACAGGAGGAGTTCCTGTCCGACTACCGGCGGATGACGGTGGAGAAATGTCTTAACCACTGCAGGAAAAGGTAAATATTTATAGCACTCTGGATACAGAACCAGGTAAGTAACAAGGAAAACTTTCATAACGGGAGCAGCTAGATGCGAACAGTATGAAGAAAGCCGCGAGTTTCACACAAATTAAAGTACTACATCAGAGTGCAACCGCCTGCAACATGAGTTGCAAACTATGCAACCACACGGGAAATTCAAACCACAACTACTGAAACACATCGCATTCCCCTCAAATCGAAACACTTGCGTAGATACACATACGTTTTGTTAGTTGGAAATCTCTGCATGTTGCTGTAATTTTATTTTATTATGTTAATGGTATGTCTGTAGGTCTGTAACAAAAAACATAGAGCGTAAAAATACTCCTAACCATGTAATTTGTATTTTCTTGATATGCATCTTTTATTTTCCGTTTTCGCAACCAGCCCGGTCGGGCCCCGGATTAGAAATGGGACTGGAGCATTAGCCTCTCCACGGCCAACGCTCGGTTCAGTGTGGCTTCTCTAATGCCTTCACGTCGCATGGGCGAGCTCTTCACATCATAAATAATTGCAAGGCTCCATTATCGTTCTAGGGCAGATCAGATTAAGATAAACGATTCAAATCGATTGATTGGTTTTTATATAATCAGACCTCCGGATGATGAAGTAGAAACTTCGTTACAAACGATGGGGCCACCAATTTACACGTGCTGACTAAACTATATCAAGACGTAACACAAAAAGAACTTAGATCGCCTTGTGTTTTAGGACAATAGTTTGTTTCACTTCCACTGGTGCATGATTAATGGTGAATTAAAGACATAGAAGGTAGTCAACTTCTGTGTTATATTCATCTAATTCCTTTCAAACACAAAGAAATCTATCTTTATCGATCGCAACAACATAATATGAATTCAAACTCTGTACAAGATCTAGACCGCATCAGTCAAGTCGCGCGATCTGTTTAAGAATGAGTAGCACCATCTTACAGCATGCTGTTCACGATGCATGGGCTGCTGTGCAATGATACATCTTACCGTGGCTTTTAATCGATAGTGTTTGTTATTGATGTTTCTGTTACCTTACATCTGTATTCGACTTTATTGAAAACATGTCACGACCTAGTCCTGACACCAGTTTGTCGTATTGACACAAAAGATTTGCCCAATATGTTATAGAGTTAGTCTTCGTGCAATGAAATACTACTAGTGTACTGTAGAAACAAGACCTTCAAGAATAGAATCATCAAAATGGCGCCGCCATGCATTCATCAAGCGCGAAGACTACCACAGTCATAATTTGTATTAAAGTTTTTCTAACCATAATACATGTACGTATAAAAATACTACAAGGCAACTATATAACTCGTGACTGGTTTCTTAACGGGCTCCAAGAGCTTTTTATAACAGTGTGTTCAGCCGCCTTGGGAATTATTGATAATGCTGCCTACATTTCAGAGAAATCTTTTTGAAAGTTTCAGGTTAGCAGCTTAGAGCGCACGGAAAACCAACTAAAGTGATTAAGCCTTAGCGTGTAGCCCTAGCGATGATTGGTCCGCTAGAAGTAAGCCGTATTCACAAAGAATGAAAAAAACGCGTTGAGAAGCAATTTAAGTCTTGTGATGATAATAGGATTTTCTCAATCGATTTTCATCCCCAATTTTTATTCTTCTGGTGACGCCACATTAAGCCTCATGGTAGTTCCCAAATCCTCGTGTAATGGCGAATCTATCTCAATTTGATATGTTTCCTGAAATGGGAGGTCTAATTCTATTGTAAAATCAAATATATCTGACGGAAAAACACGGCTGAAATCGTTCTGTGAAGACCTATTCTTATTCCTTGGAGGGGAAATCGAACTACTGGAGGAACGCCAAGCTTAGAAAAGATGTCTGCGGATTTCTACTCTACAACCCTTAGCTGTATGGTGATGATGTTGTTGATGTTTTACAACTGTTGATCCTAAATTTTTGCTGTAATTTGCATTCAAACTCAGTCGCCTAACACCACCACCCTTGTGGCACGTGACCTATGGAGAGAAGACTGGCTCTGCTGGCCACCGTTAGCCAATTATTTCCACATTGATTTTGTGATCTTTGGCAGATGTGATGAAATCGGGTGAATCGGTCTTGGATCAGATCCCTCCGCCACAGATGCTCCCCTTAGACAGTGATGCGGCCACAGATCACCCTGCTTCGCTGCAGACGATTTGGCGTACCGTCCCGACCGTACCATCCCGACACAGATGTCACCCCGGGGGCGCTCAATACTGACCTGCTGACGAAAAATCAATTGACTTCTGTGGAACTCGTGTAGTTAAAGGCGGTTTGAGTTTTCGGACGACCTGTCTGTAGGTCGAATGTCACGGGATCGATAAATGACACTCCAGTTATGATAAAACTTTTGCCAGAAGGCTGTTGCAAAAGTCAGCGTAATTGATTACATTTTGATGGAATGGAGTGGTAGATAAGGGAACTGAACGGCACCTTCACCAAGATGCTGCATGTCGCATATATACAACAAACATTGGTGGAAACACACAACAAACAGACAAACAAACAACTCTATGGCATCCTTCCATCCATCTCTGATGAAGTCAAGCGTCTTCGGTTGAGCCTCGCTGGCCGTGGCGAACCAGCTGGTACACTATTTCTTTGGTCCCCAGAAGCCAGAAGGATAATATGCTGCCCATACTTGACATTAAAGAACCTTATTGAGTCTTGAAACTTATTTTAGTCCAAAAGACTTGTAATTATGTATGACAGAGAATACTGGAGGCTAGACTATGTGTACGCTCCAACTTGTGAAGAGTATGAAACATGTGTGTGTGTATGTATGTATTGAGTAGCATATATATATATATATATATATATATATATATAGATCGATAGATCGATAGATCGATAGATCGATAGATAGATAGATAGATAAATGTATAGATGTATAGATATATAGATATATAGATATATAGATATATAGATATATAGATATATAGATATATAGATATATAGATATATAGATATATAGATATATAGATATATATATAGATATATAGATATATAGATATATAGATATATAGATGTATAGATATATAGATATACATGTACTTTCTTTCAATTTTTAGTCAGACGTTTGTTGTAGTTTAAGTATTTATGGCAACAAGTTCATTATTCTTATTTATTGTAGATATTTCCCCTTCGTGGGTCTGGAGTTCGGTGGAGAGTGTTACTGTGGGAAGCAGTTGCATAGAGGCCCTGCGTCCGTGTCAGACTGTAACGTCACCTGCCCAGGCCACGAGAACAGCACCTGTGGCGGGGTGAACCGCCTGACAGTCTACCACATCCACCCCAGGTCCATGGGACGGCCTCCTAAAGACAGGCAGAGAGTGGAGCTCGGGATACTCAGACCAGGTATGTAAGACCCACGTGGGTTGGTTAAAACTCTAGCATGTAACGTTACCAAGCCATCTCATTGGCCAACGGTCATGAGTCATTGTACCATGTACACACATAACCTCTTGTATGTTTTTCTCTTGTGTAACGTTACATTGAGTTGCACAGAGTCTTTCAATGTGTCGCACATCTGCTCACAATGTTAAGAAAGTATAAAGTTCTCGCAATAATGATAGATTGATTCGAGCCGCCTTATATATCAAGTGCCACAATATGCATGCGATGTCTTGATCACTCTTCAGTGAATAGCATGGCAGCGCTATGATTACCAGTATTTTTCTCGTGGCATCTTCCCTGTTCCAGAATCATTTATTTCAATTCTCAGATCTATAGCCGATAAAGACAGCTTGCCCTACCTACCGTCTCGGGATCATCGTTCAATCGTTCTCGGATATTATCTTCCAAGCCCAGCTGTCGAGATGTAGTGTTATATTTGTCCTCCCCTTGCTTTAAAGGGCACGGGTTCAAATCCCAGGGTAAGCCTGGAGCCATGAACGAGATAACCTTGGATGTTTTGACCTTTCTTTTTACAAGTGATTTTGAGTAGATTCATTCAGATTGTGCGTGTAGTTCATTCGACATACAAAAGAGTACTTATCATCGGTACGTTGAGCTTAAATGCAACATTTTCAACACTGAACGCTGAACTTCGTGAAGGTTCTTTTACAATTTACTCAAACTTGCCCAGGGACACACCCGGGGAAGCCACCAACTTAAATACCAGACCATCTACGCTCGTACAGACACATACAGATTTTCATTATTTCCACATACAGCCCGGGACAACGTCCACCCCCACCCCCTTCTCTACTTTGCCCCTGGCGGGGTCATCTGGGGGGTTAACCCCTAAGTTCAAGTTTTTGGGAAGGCCTGACTGGGAATTAAGACAGATATTGGCGAGCGAACGCAGCATATTTCCCATCCGTGTTTTTTTAGCAATCCTCAAATCTCTAGGAGACAGCTGTATAAAAAACGACAACATTGTACTCCTTGTGTACCATCTTCATTTTTGGCAGTCTCATTTCCATATACACATGTATACAATGTTTACATTTGTGATGCCACTCATTCAACTAGTCACGTACAGACTTCATTTGGATAATTTCATTTTTTTATATCAAACCGTCTCCACGCAGACCCCCGGTCGCGAGAGCGTTACCTGGACGCGGAGACGGAGGAGGCTTACCGGGGCTGCTACCCTACCCCGCCGGGCCCGGGGCTGGAGCAGGCCGCCTCCATGCCTGTACGGGACCATCTCCTCACACCAAGAAGATGTCGTCTGAGCTGTCAACAGCAGGTGCGTATTCAATATGTAGAGTTATTACACTGGCCGAGTAGCTGAGAACTATTTACATTTACAAAGTTTTTTTATGAAAAAAATTACAATTACAAAAACCAAGTTGTAACGTTATGGGTATTAAAACTAATGGCATTATCATGTCAGAAGATTTAACATGCAACATAAACTTAACATCCACAGGAACTATCCTAACATGATTTATTACATATCTGTGATATTTACATACGACCATTACGAGTTAGTGACTTCGACATGCTCAACCATTTTTCAGGGTACATGTTATGTACCAGTATTGATTTCTTCTGCCAGTCCATACTAGTGACGCAAACAAACTTAACTCAAGTTTAAACTAACCTGTAGCGTACAAGTCAAAATTAGAAACTTCACGGAGTGTCCCTATACTGTTTCCATGTCAACTTGAAAGTTTTGCACTGCCTGCAGTACGGGTTTTTTTGCCTGGCCATTTCGGTCGTATTTTTGCCTGTAGAAGGACACTTTCAGTTTCCCACTGCCGTAACTCTTGTAATGAAGCTGAAATGGCATGGTATCAGTCACAACCACCTCGCTGTGTCCGCGGTAGCGACTCATCACTTGCTCCTGTGGACAAAAGAAAGGCCTTGTTGTGAGTTGTACAATACAGTGTGGTACAGTGATATTAAAACGAGCAAACGTTGTCCATCTTCAAGTATCGGCCCGATAGCCTTGTTAACGAAATTAACAAAAGGATAAACAGCATTGGCATTATTCTGCGACCTCTAGGATATAGAGGACAAAGCAATAGAGAAAATGGAAATCAAAACAACAGTTTAACATTTCAGTTCATTAACATTTCAATTCAGACTTTTGGTATAAAACATGGCTCTCCAGTTTTACCATTAGCCATTGACGAATGATAGCGGATGCTGTCTGAAACGTCTGACTGTTTCAAAATTTTATCCAGTTGCTAGTAATTACTAGTAATTGTTTTTTGGCGTCTCTTATTACGTAGGTGTCAACAAAACAAGTTGCCTGCATGGACTCTGTGGTACACGAGGAATTTCTCGACAAGCTATCAAATGAACTTTCTCGTAAACATATTTAGGCTACTTACGCCAAAAGTGTGTTCACTATCGAAGTGCGCACCATCAGAAAGTTGCGTCCGTCGCTGCGGGCCCCACTCAGGATCCTCTTCAGCACGTCGAGGCTGGTAATTTTATCTGGACGTTCCCGTACATTCTGTGATGTGTCTTGAAGATTTCCACCTGCCCACCGTACTGTTCTATCAACGGTATGAGGCGCAAGAAAGGCCTCATGCCGCGAGTCTCAAAGGATGCCAAGCCAGTCTTGTTGTTTCTCTTCAAGAGTTGGGCCGAGACTTCTTCACCAATCACGGTCAGGCGGAAGTCGATCAGCGGCCCGGTCAATAGCAGGGAGTTACCAACTGTCTCCTCAATCTGTGAAAATATAATGCGAAGCGTTTTTTAATAAAGAGATGTATAAGTAGGATGTTTCGAATGATGTAGAATTAACTTTTAGGCGCTTTTCTTCGTCTCATAATTAATGTGTTGCCATGCAGACGATACAATTTGGTAAAAGTTGCATATGGACTTGGCTACGCAGTCTTTGTAACATAGACTTGATCATTATACTATACATTTCTATCACATGTATATCTATTACTAGTACCCCATTTCATCTTGCGAAGTTACAAAGCAGGTTTTAAAAAACGGTTTTGACTGCCATGTGCACAGCTGTGCTCAGCGCAAGCGACAACCCCGTGACTCCAGCCACCAATTGTTTCAATGTCTTCGTTTGAAGAAGGTTTTTACAATCATTGTTCGGTAATTTTTACAATGCATTACCCTGTTTTGCAGGTTTACACTCTTGCCCTTGTGAGGAATGCCACAGTTTGCCAGTGCCTGAACGCCAGCGCCACCTGCCGACTCGTCAGCGCATCGTCAGATGGCTACTGCAACATCAGCTGTTCAGGGAACGAGCGGCAAAAGTGCGGAGGGCCCTCACACATGTCCGTGTACAGGACGGAAATTGAAGGTACTGTATATGTAAAATACACGACATCTCTGTTTATCGTTTTACTTCTATTTCCATTTTCTTTTCCATCTTAAACGTTCCCGTAAATGTATGTATAGGTACTAGTACACATACATACTAGTAGCTTATTTTGATGGAGTCAGTTAATGACGATTGTATTTTGTCTATTTAAGTACTAATCCATCTGAGAAAAAACTAATCAAAGTATTCAAGGAAATGACATGATCTTAAATGATTTCAAAACTTTATGCAAATAAAAGCTGAGGCATCGGCAGATGTTGAGGCGCTACCAGGCATATGATACAAACCATCTCATTCCATGTTTGTCCTCAAAAGTATCGAGTTTCAGGACTTAAGTGGCAGCACGACCGGTGCCAGTGTCTTATTTGTTCTTCTTCAATAATGTATGGTTATCCGGCGACACGTTGCATAGCTAATACCCTCGTTTGACTCCCACTCTCATTCTGTCTTTCTCTCTCTTTCTCTCTCTTTGTGATGTGTGTGTGTGTGTGTGTGTGTGTGTGTGTGTGTGTTTGTGTGTATGTGTCACGGTGTGTGTATTTGTGTGTGTGTGTGTGTGTGTGTGTGTGCGTGTGCGTATATATGTGTGTGTATATGTGTATGTGTGTATGTGTGTTTAAAATGTGTGTGTGTGTGTATGTGTGTGTGTGTGTGTGTGTGTGTGTGTGTGTGTGTGTGTGTGTGTGTTTGTGTTTGTGTTTGTGTTTGTGTTTGTTTGTGTGTATGTGTATGTGTGTGTGATGGTCGATTACTAGTGTCTAAGGATCGCATTGCTGGTTAGCCTCTCAAGCTTGTCTTTTGGTGAAAAGATATCAGTTGACGGTATGACTATTTGGCGTTACACAGATGGCTCGCTGTCAACATAACCAGGAATTTCAAGCTAGGACTAAGGAACCTTTACCTAGATGAAAGAGAAGCATCTTCCATAATGCATTTTGTAAACAATAGTGCTCAAAACAAATCGCCGTTTTTTCGGATGAGTTATGTTCTTTTGTCAAGTGACGTGAGTCACATGAATCCAAATGGAACTTGATACCCCACTGTTCAGGTCAGTGCACCTAGCCGTGTAAGGCTTGCGCTCCTCGGTGTATATCTTAAGAAAACTGAAGAGCTAAAAAGGGAAGAAAGGGCTATGTGATAGCTAGATTATCTCGTGGATCGCGGACAAAGTATATCTTACATGGATGAATAAGTAATACAACCAGCAAAGATCAACTCAGGAAAGATCTCAATCTATAGCTAGTTTGTAACTTAGGGTAAGAATGACATATTCCAATGAAACGTGTTCTTTGCTTCAGCGAATCCCGTGTTGTATAAACCATTCTTGTCAAAATACAGTGACATTCAAACTTTGAATGTCACTGTATTTTGACATGAATGGTTCATACAACACGGGATTCGCTAAAGCAAAGAACACGTTTCATTGGAATATTTCATTTTGATATTTCAAACACATTACGAACGGCAGATGGACCAATGGTTTGAATGTTTACCCTGATGTAATGCAAACTCTTTTGTTTCCACCCCACTTTGGTACAAAGGCCGCTCTTTGTGACGCTTATGTAGAAACGCCGTAAATTCGGCGATAGACGGTATCCTACATAGCTGTTTAAACATCTTTACATTAGGATTTCTAAACACTTTGGTATCCTATAAAGTTGTATAAACATTTTAACATTTGGATTTCTAAACGCCTTTGTTTGAAATCGTGGTTATCCGTATCTAAACCTCTCCGTTGGGAATAAACGTACACTGCATTCAATCGCCCTTTCACGGTTTAATCCTATGTTTGACAGAAGGTTTTTGCCGTATCATGGCGACTTGACACAAAAAAAAGTGAATTGTATTGTTCTAGTGCTGTAATATCCTGTAAACAACAAGCTCCAGTGTGCTACAGCGGCTACATGGAACGAAGTGTTCTTCGAAATGAGCTCCAAGACCATCCTGATTCTCCTCCCCATTTTTGTGGCATACCTTCTCATCGGTGGAGGAGTTTTCCACGTCCTTGAGAGCGCTGAAGAGATCAAAGTTCGGGACCGAGTTTTTGGGCTTCAGAAGACTTTCCTTGGTGGAGACTTGGTGGACGACTTGCAGCCCTTCTGCGCTGAGGACGCCGAGAACAAACACGACACAGACTGCTGTGTCCTCAAGTCAAACCTGACCACCGTACAAGGACTCATGATCTCGTACTTGCAAGAGACATTGAACAATTTGACAAGAATGCACGCAGAAAACTCCAATTGTATTGAGATGGAGGAATTACCGGTTTTGATCATCAAACCAAACGAGTTGAAAGACATCGTGGACGTTGTTGGCGTGTCCATAGACCGGGGACTCGACCCGAGGAGCACGGAAGGTCGGAGTACCCCGCTAACTTGGGGATTCAAGGGCGCGTTCGGTTTCTCCATCACGGTGGTGACGACCATCGGTTACGGCAAGCTAGCACCCGTTACCGTCGGCGGCCGGATCTTCTGTGTTCTCTACGCCTTGTTTGGCATCCCCTCGACGGCTTTCCTGCTCTCTAAGATCTCTAAGGCGCTGCTGAAGCTTTCTTGTCGTGCGACCGAGAGAGTCTGCCGGGCTAGGCCGCAGTGGAACCGCGAGAGGATACAGAAGGCCGCGCGGGCCACCCTCCTCCTGGTTGGACTGATAGTCTTCTTCGCCCTCCCCACTATCATAATCTGTATCACAGAGAAGTGGACATACTGGGAGGCCTTGTACTACATGTTCATCTCCTTGTCTACGATCGGCTTCGGGGATTACGACCTGGGCAAGAACAGGGAAATCAACTACTCGGTGGCTTACTACGCTGTCATGTTCGTCTGGCTTCTGGGCGGGTTGGCCTATTTCGTCCTGGTGTTCGATCTGATCACGCGGTGGTTGGAGAGTATCGGCGGGAAAGTTAACGTTGGGTCAGAGGAAGCTTCGCCAAACGAAGCTGATGGGGAGAAAGAAATGAAGGAACTTCCATCGGTTAAGACTGTTCCTAAACGGAGGGTGACAGGACACCCACTGTTTCATCGACAGAGTGTAGGCACACACGTCCAACATGGCGTCTCATGAAGTAATGATCTAGTATAGTATCTCTGTTCAGTAAAAGTTCATCGGTGTATATAAGAGATGAACAAATGCCTGCTAAGAAGGAGCAAGTTTTTTTTGTTTTCTCATTGACACTTCAACAATGATATGCACTATTAGATATAGATAGAAGACAATTATACCCAGTTGGGTGCGTGAGCTCACAAAAGAAATCAATAGAGACAGATGATTAGAAAATGGTTTATTGGCCAAAGTACGCGCTTTCTGAATTAAAAAAATTAAAACACAATAACCAAGACGTTAAAGAAAAGGGGAAAGAAAACACTCACACATGACTGACGAATGTATAAGTTGTGCACTGTATGTTCGTATAATTTTAAGTATTTTAAGGATGAGAACAAAGAACAAACAAGACGGATGACACCGGTCGTGCAGTCACTTAAGAAGGAGGAATGTCTTGAAACTCGATCCCCTTAAGGGGGCAAACACCATAAGACAAATGTTCGGCATGAGTCGGTGACCATACCCTTCCTAATTTCTTTGAATTAAAACCTTAAAGTAATATGGACTCCTTTGTTTCGTTATACTGTATTCATATTATTCTTTCGCCGTTATTTCCCGATTATTTCTACTGATATGTTTGTATATTTTCAGGCGTACTTGCCAAAAAATAGGCTACGTTTGATTTGATTTCAAAAATACATGTAGCTGACTTTATCAACATGTGGTATATATATTCAAGATCGAATGGTGTTGTAACATGCAGACTCGATATAAAAACAACATTTTCATTTGACTTTGAAAGGGTATTAGCGATACGGCTTCATTGTAAGTTTGTAAGCCGCGCCCTCATTGCGACCTTTTCACCTTTTTAATTAAGAACATAATAGCATAGCCTTAAGCACAATGCTGACAGAAATTGGGGCAATACTCTCAATGTTCGGACTGAACACAGATAGATGTATACTTTTGTCTACAACAAACAACAGTACAAGGTATGCCATACCGTCTACCTTCTTTGTGAGACTAAGACTTTAATTGTAGAAGCCTCTAAAATCCCGTGATGCGGTGTACCCTCTATAAACATAATCACATTGAATGATTTTCAAAAGCCATTGTCTGATTGTCTAGTTATCTATATCAACCCTGCGGTCAGTGATTAACTCATATGACAGTATTCAACCACCTGTTAACTGGTTGATCGTGTCAATCTATGATGATGTTTGTTCTGGTATCATAGCGACCTGGAATAGATAGTGGGCTGCGTTGGACTGTCAACAACAGGATAAAGTGTGTGCCGGCGCCTGCATGACACGCAGTGTTCCGTACGGCTTCCTTGCCGTATATGTGTGTCGCGCGGAAAGACTTCCTTTACTCGGCACCTAGGACAGAGTCAACAGGGACTACAGGCAGAGTTGGCTGGGTGTTTTGAGAGCAGCATTCTTTGAAAGCCGTCTCTGCATTCCTGCTTTGGACCATTTCGTTTTGACTTTGAATTACAACTCAAGAATTCCTGCTCGGCTGTGTCATTTCAAAAGGACTTGTCTACAGTTTTCGGCGAGTCAAATTGTAAACCGCGAATATACGCCTCCTTCAAAATGAGCACCAAGACCATCTTGATACTTCTTCCTGTTTTCGTGGCGTATCTTCTAATCGGTGGCGGAGTTTTCCACGTCCTTGAGAGCGCTGAAGAGATCAAAGTTCGTGACCGAGTTTTTGGGCTTCAGCACACTTTCCTTGGTGGAGACCTAGTCGACCACCTGCAACCCTTCTGCGCTGAGGACGCCGGGGGCGAATATGACACGCCCTGCTGCGTCCTCAAGTCAAACCTGTCCACCATACACGATTTCATGATCTGGTACTTGCAGGAGACATTGAACAATTTGACAAGCAGGCAAGCAGAAAACTCCAGTTGTATTGAGATGGAGAAATTACCGCTTCTGATCATCACACCAGACCAGTTGACAGACATCGTGGACGTTGTTGGCATGTCCATAGACCGGGGACTCGACCCAAGAAGCACAGAAGGTCAGAGCACCCCGCCAATGTGGGACTTTTTGGGCGCGTTTGGTTTCACTATCACGGTGGTGACGACCATCGGGTACGGAACTATGTCGCCAGTTACCGTCGGCGGCCGGATCTTCTGTGTCTTCTACGCCTTGTTTGGCATCCCTTTGACGGCTTTCCTGCTCTCTAAGATATCTAAGGCGCTACTGAAGCTTTCTTCTCGTGCAACCGAGAGAGTCTGCCGGGCTAGGCCGCAGTGGAACCGCGAGAGGGTACAGAAGGCCGCACAAGCCTGCCTTCTAGTACTGGGGCTGGTCCTTTTCTTCGCCCTCCCCACCATCACAGTCTGTACCACGGAGCAGTGGACTTACTGGGAGGCTTTGTACTTCATGTTTATCTCACTGTCTACGATCGGCTTCGGGGATTACGTCATCGGAATGAGGAAGGACATCGTCTACTCTGCGTTCTACTTCGCCGCCATGTTTGTCTGGATCCTGGGCGGGTTGGTCTATCTCGTCCTGGTGTTCGATCTGATCACCCGCGGGCTGGAGAGGATCGACGGGAAAGTAGGGTCACTGGAAACCTCATCTGACGACAAGGAGAAAGAAATGAAGGAACTTCCAAAGGTCGAGACTGCTCCGAAACGAAGGGCGGCAGGACATCCAGTATTCCATCGACAGAGCCAGGACCCAACTCAAGACTCGGCCTAGGCCCGTACACACAACATAACGCCACATAAGAGCAATACATGTTTATATATATGCATATATCTGTGAGACTTTATTTAGTACATGCGCAACTATGTATACTGAAGGACCTATGAAATACAAAATGATGAATATTCTCTACGTTTCTGCGTTTATCGACAGATTCGATGTGTTTATACATGGACAAACATTGAATGTAAGAAATTTTGTACATACGATATATACTAGTACATTTAAATACTGCTACCTTCCATAGGACAAATATGAACCGGTACAATTAACTAATCATTGTTGCCTCGGGGAAGGTAGTACAAGAACTACCGAAACTTTGGCTGGTAAATCATTTTGGTCAAGCAAAATAGCATATAGCATGAATATAGACAAACTAGTTGATGTAATATAAGGGAAGGAACCACGAACTTAAAGTCCATTCCAACAAAGTTTGACCGTTTTCACTGCGTGAAATAAACATTGTATAGATAGTTCTGCACAGTGTGGTCTCATGCGTTTGTTTCTTCCTCTTTGGATGATTGAATTTCTGTACAGGAATCAGAGCTTGACGTCATGTCATGTGATACACACATAACTTACGTATACTGGATCCGGCGGCCCGCGGCACGTTAGCGACATCAGTGCGACCGAGCGATTTAACAGAGCGCTCAACGAATTTCATCGATAGAATATAATCTTTTTACGCTCTGTGTGTTTTGTTGCCTCTTTATTCATACTTTTACGTTTTGCATGATATTCCCATTATAAAGTCAAGGGTAACACAAATCCAATTTAGGACGCAGCGAGGTCATCAACGTGCCGCAGGTCCAGTGAGATAGGGGGTTTATTGTTATTGTAGTCCCATTATCTATTAAGACGTTGCATAATACAATTCCTACAAATAGTGTCTTCCATACAGGTACTGTTAAAGTTATCGGGGAAATTTTCGTGAGCAGTTAGGTAGATGTTCGTAGTACGAGGCAGGCCTGCCAGATCAAAAATACTGCTACCTTCCATAGGACAAAGATGAACCGGTACAACTAATCATTGTGGCCCTAGGAAGGATCACCAAAACTTGGCAGGTAAATTATTTTGGTCAAGCAACAAAGAAAGGTTTTATCCGTGTATCTGTCAACATTTTCAATACCTAATCACAAACGAATTTTTTAAAAAAATCAGTTGTTTCTACATTTTGACACCAGCTGCCGTTGTTTTGGGTTGATAAACTCTAGTGAATGGTAATAAAAGACAGGGCACAGTGAAGAATTAGACCGTGCCTGGCGTAGGTTTGCAGAGATAACACTACAGCTGGGGTGAGGTGTTATAGGGTTACGGCTTCCGTTTTGTGTCGTTTTCAACCGTGTCTCTTTTTGTCAAATTTCAAGGTTTTGCCGACAGTAACCGGTGACATGAGTCCATCGTTAAGCAACACATGGATTGGAATTACGTATACCGTCGGAGAATCGAATAATCATTATGAGAATCGGTTACAATGTGATGCAGAAAGCAGAGAAGTCTACGGCGTTTGCATGAGACGTTACTCTCCAAGCAGAGGAGTGGGTCCGGCAGGTTTTTGACTTGTTTTTAGGCGTTTTTGTCGGGCTTTCTACTTTGTCATGCTTTTTTTGTCTAGCCAACCCACTAGACACAAAAAAAGCATGACAAAGTAGAAAGCCCGACAAAAACGCCTAAAAACACGTGAAAAACCTGCCGGACCAACTCCTCTGCTTGGAGGGTAATGAGACGTCTCAATCGCCATGCTGGTTGGTTGAACAGAAAGTTGAGCAGAAAAGACTGATTCAGACCTATAAAATTGCGCAGCATTTACACATTACATTACATTAACAATAGTCCATACTTTTGTTCGTTTTTACAGTTGGATGTTAGAATGTAGCATTTTTTTGTTTGATAATCCGTAATGGCGGGCAATGTGTCATAGTCACTTGAGTGCTAGCACATCATGGCTTTGTCAACCCCTTTCTTCTCCAGACCGACGTTGTGCGACAGTTGGGTTCCTGCCGGACCACAGTTGGCCGCTAGTGGCGCTGGCGAGCTACCCCGGATCCGGAAACACGTGGGTCCGTCATCTCATAGAGAGGGCAACCGGAATCTACACAGGCAGTTATTATAACGACGGAGACTTGTTCAATAAAGGTATGAAAACGATTAGTTCAGTTGATTAGTCAATATATTAAAACTTTGAGTATATGCAGAATGGATGATGCACATTCAGCACCAAGGACAGGTCAGAAAAATCAAAATCTGACAAGCTACATCTATATCTGACAAGCATATATCTACAATAAATATCTAAACAAACCTTAACGTCCAAGTGTTTCTAGTATCCTCGGTGCCATGCTAGTCAGTCTTCTGTGGCTCCAATACATACGCCAGTTGGTGAGCGGCGAGTATGGAAGCCACAGAAAACTAACTAGGATTGCAGCCACAGGCCAGTTTCTAAGACGAACAAATGATAAGTACGAAGGACGAAATGAACACTCATCTCTTGTAATTTTTTTTTCTTGTTTTTGTTTTGTTCGTTCGTTTGTTTGTTTGTTTGTTTGTGTAAGGGTTTCGGGGTGAGCGGGAGAACTGGTTGCGGAGGAACACGGTGGCGGTGAAGACCCATCGGTTCGACCGAGCCCACATAGAACAGTTCGACAGCACCGTCCTCCTCATCAGGAACCCCTACAGCGCCATGTTAGCGGAGCACAACCGGAAGTACGCAGGGCACACGGGACTTCCGGCGCCCAAGTACTATCAGCTAAATGGTAACGTTCAAGTTCGTTGTGACGTAGATCAAAGGGGTGTTTGACTTTAAATGCGTCTTTTGTTTTCACTTTTAACAACGACTTTGACGATTGCAATTGAGTAAAAATAATACAGATAAGTGTATTGGTTATCATTATCAATACATTGTATCTGTATGCTGGCAATAGCAGAGAGTTTTCATTAAGCGATTCTTCTTGTCTATTGAAGCTTGACGTCTGACGCAAAGTTCTTATTTCTATTAGAATGGCGAGAGTTTGTGGATGGTCAGTCCCGAACCTGGACTAACACCAACCTAAACTGGCTGCAGTACAGCAGAAGGCTGCTAGTCGTGCATTACGAGGACTTTGTGAGAGACACTATGGTCCAGTTACACAGAATCCTGGACTTCCTGGGCCTCCCTGCCTCGCAGGACAGACTCATCTGCCTGGAAGCTGACAAGGATGGCAAGTTCAAGAGAAGACGCCATCTTGAATTTGACCCCTACACGTCTGACATGAAAGGCTATACGAACATTTACATCAAGACTATCGACATGTCGCTGAGACTGTATAACCAGACCCGTCTGCCACAGGAATACGCGGCGGACACATTGTAGCAAACGCTATATTGGTGGTATCGAACTGCTGCTATGTTTTTACATCACTGTGCCCTGGCGGATTTGAGTCGAACTACCGTACCTCCGGGTGTTCTTTAAGAATTTTCGTTCCTGCTTTCTAGGGTCGTGTCTTGTCTTTCTCACACGGTTTCTCGATTTCTAAGAAGAAAAAAAAACGAAAAAAGATATCAACTTCGAGATTAAGAAGCAATTTTTTTCCGTAAAGCTTCAAACAGCGACTTCTTGACAAGAACAGACGGGAAATTTGCAACATTCAATTTTTTTGACTACTTGACACACGCCGAGTAACATGAAAAAATACAATTGCACTGCTACGCACATTTTCTTCTGTGTGAATAGTATTAGTACGTCTACAAGGAAAGTAGTGCCTTCCATAGATCAAATGTCAGAGGCTAAACAACATATCAATATATAGTGCGATCAATACTAGTATCAGCACAAGCAATAACATTAGCTAGTTTTGGTAGTAAGTTTTGTTACGGCGCAATGTATGGGAAATGTATGGACTATGAATGAATGAATGAATGTTAATGTGACTTTAGTGAATGCACTGGTAATGATTTCTCTTAAATCTAACATGATTCAATTGGAAAACAAAAGAAATGTACAACGCATGCAGGGATAAGCCTATCAACGTATGATAGAGAAAAAAACACAACCAATCAGAAACGCAATGCCGTTGACTCGATTACTCGTTTTCAGGTCAAAAGACTTTATTTAGATGGAAAATACAGTACTTTAGGACGATTCCAGTTGCTTTGATAGTTAGCTGCCGAAGCTGAAACAACATAGTGGTCAAATACACCATATACAATACAAATGCTGTTTCAACAGTTGAATAAAGATCTTGAATATGCAAGCACACCATTGTCAATAGTTGATGTATTATATTATAATGTAATTTTATGTAGTCTTTATGACATATGATTTATGTTATGTAATTTTCCAAAGAAACATAAAGTTATGAGGTATATTTAACACCTGAATCATAAGGTTTGTGCACAATCCCTTTCGTACCCAGCAAATCAGACAAACACACAAGATAGAAAAAACCTATTCACCGCTAGATCTACACCAATTTTACGTGATAGGAACTAGAAACGAAATAAATTGAATCTTTTGGACGAAGACTTTCACTGATAATCTACGTCTTTTCTTTTTCTTTAGCACCATTGTTTTTTCGCTGACATATGGCCATGTTGATTTGATTATATGGTTGATATCCGCGCGCGCATCCATTTTCATCCGTTTAAAAAAGTTTTCGGCCATACTGTAAATCGTAAAAAGCAGCTAGAAAATACATGCTGTAAATTGCAAAAAAAGATGCGGAAAACAGAAACTTGTGTCGTAGAATTCCAAAGTCAATTTCAAGAAGAGGTTTTGAAACAGGAGAATTGAAGAACCTATATTTCGGAATACCACACTGTGTGTTTAGTTTTGTTCATCCTTCCTGACCACGTAGATTTCATAATGAAGGCAACTTTTTATTTTGCCGAACATTTTTTTATTCGCACGCTCACATCAAGTTTGGAGTCCCTAGAGGATGTTATCCATATAATAGAATCAACATGGCCTTTTCGTTATCGTTCTTATCTGAAACAATAATCCTCCAGATCTCTGTCGGCTCCGAACTCGCCGGTTCTGTCGTAATCAAACTGCAAACCGCTCGCCTGCATCCGCTCAGCATAGATCCGGTCAAAGTCCAGGCTGTTGATAACGAGGAAGAACTTTTTCCAGTTCGCCACAGTTCCTAGATGAAGGAAACAACAACAACAATGCATTGAGTATAAACTTAAACGACTGAACGCAGGAAGGTGCATTATTACTTCCAGAAACACACAGAACAATGTATCGTCTGATAAATACTTTTAAAACTGTTCATAGTTTGATGATGTAAACGCATTTTGACATTACGCATATGTAACGTTATACCACTATACAAGTGTCCCGAATAAAGTGTCTTCATATGTTGTGTTACGTTAGGTAGCTGCAAAGGGATCATCCGGTTTGCCGCACTGCCTCAACATTTGAACATTCCAGTTATGTTACGTCACTTGCTTTCAAACTACGTCATCCCTTCATAACATAACGTCACTTTATTACGTCATCCCCTGACCTGTTCTCAAGAACTCTGATTGGTTGAAGTCGAAGCGGTCGTCGTTAGAGTAGTTGGTCATGGGGTTAGCCTTCATGTTGTCGAACCGACAGTGTTTGACGACAGTATCCACGGTCTGTGGCGACAGGGGCCGGCTGAGGAACTGTGCCACTCGCGCGACCACCATGTGAGGATCCTACGGACAAGCACAAGTCAGTTCCGTTTGTATTTATGTACATTACAAGTTTCAAAGGCTTGCGTTGTTACGTTTCTTCTTCTAGAAGATTTACAAACACCTCTTCAAGTTCGGCTTGTTATTTCTACTAACTCCGCTAGATATCGTCACTGAGTTGTGTGTAACTGGGTCATGCATTTACCAGGTGTGGTCACCGATCACAACACCTTATGAATAGCTAACTTATTTGTGCCCCTCTCCACTCTAGAGTCCAATTGCACAACGTACGCCGTCGAATGTGCATGCACGACGACATTGTTTGTTTGATCAAGCCTGGTAATGGGGGCATTGACATCTCACTGAGCAAATCTTTTGACGTTGAACTACAACAACAATGAGAACGTTTTTAGATAATATTTACTCAAGGTAAGCATACAGCCAGGTAACTGCCCTATGTGCCACCAAGCATAAAAGCGTAACATTCACCTTTATCAAGGTATTAAACATACATGTTTTGATCACAAAAGCTTAGTGATGTGTCATACCTTATGTAAATCTTCATACTTGACGAACAGCATCTTAGTGGGATAGGTGCTGGCATGTGTCTGCCATCCGAGTATGTGGTCGAACCAAGACCCGAACTCAACTGAAACAACAAAACAGCAAACTTATCAAATATGCCTGCAAGCTACAGCTGATATGGATTTCAATGCATTTGCCCTGTATAAATACAATGAAAAATGAAATAAATGATACTCATGGAAACCAATAACGTTATATACGGTGCAAAACCATTAATGCATGAGTTATCTATATGACTGGTTTTTATTTACTCCAGAAAAAAATTGTCAGAAAGAGCCAACATAGCCCAACAATTCTATAAATTGTATTTTATGGTTCTAGTGTTAATGTTGGGGGTGTCTGAGACTTAGGATTCAAAAATAAATAAATGAATGAATGAATACAATTCTAAAACTAACCTTTCCCTTCGACGAAGTGAAAGAAGAACTCCGCCCAAGACTCGGGAGTGACGTGACACCGGCTCATGCGGTGGAAGTGGTAGAGGGAGTTGCACGTGTCCTTGGGGTTTCGGGCGAGGTACACCACCTGCAGGGATGGGGCAGGGGGCGCTTCAAATTCAGGTCTACTGGTACAATCTATTTTCAGATCAGGGTATCTTGCATATAAGATATGAGATATGAAGTACTAATGCACACACAAATGTAGGTCTGCGACGGAATTAGCAATGCTATTTAGTGCAAGAAGCAAAGTACCGGAACTTCCGGTATGAGCTTGAGCGCTCAAGCATTATACAAAAGTGAGGAGAAGAGGAGAGGCATCGTAAAGGGATCATTGTATACTTTCCAATCCGTACGGAATACTGACATACACTAGAACATGTACTTCTTTTTCTTCTATAATCCTCAATTGAGGTGAAGCATGATGCTTTGATTTGCTGGTAGTGCAATGCGGCTTCAATATGGCACTGCTCGCGTTTTGAACAGTCTGCTCTTCTTGATAAATGTATAACTTCTACAACACTGTGGTCATCTATTGTACCTTAACAGACTCGCAAAATGGCCACATCTATAATTACCTTGCCTTTCCCCTGTCGGACCTGAGGCGGGACCATACTCCAGGGCAGGCGGGTTTTCATGACCCGAGGTCCCGGGGCGGCGTCCAACAGGCGGCGGTTCGGCACCCTGGTCCCGACCGGCCGCTCCTCCAGACACGGTACCCGCTCGTACACCGGCACGGTCGCCACCCGGCTCACGTCCCCGCCGTTAAAGATGAGAGACACGATCTCCTCCATCCACGTGGAGCCTGCACGGGTGGAAATTACTATTGAGTTGATTCTGGGTATGCACTAAGCACGTTACAGTTACACATCACCGGGCCTTTGGTTATACTATCCTTTTCTGTGATGTTACTATCAATGCATTATCAATTTGGGTTGGAACTTGATTCATTATCATCTATTACTTACATGTATGTTATATTTGAGTTGAATCTATGTACTATGCGCAATATTACGTTATCTCTATCTGTTTATTATTTACGTTACATTTGATTTGATTTGATTTGACTCTCTGTACCATGTATATTATTACGTTTTCTTCCTGGCCGTGTCTTATAAGCCCATATGGGCTGGCAGCGTGAAGTCGCAAGACACGTAAATAAAAGTTTCATTCATCCTTTCATTCATCAAAGGGTCGGACTTCTGAAGACCACGAACTTAACAGGCTAAACTTGATTAAGGGGTATACATGTACAACCAAAATTAAGTATTCAAATCGGAAATATGACGATATGAAAAGTGGTGTGTCAGCCTTTTCTGTTCAGAATCATAGGTTCGTAAAAGAATGCAATTTCGGAGTAAAATTATACATCTTTAAACAATTAAAGCTATCAGTTGTCTTTTGTATTAATTAGCATTTTTAGCATTTCTGCTTACGAAATGTTAAGAACGTTTACAACATGTTTATGAAAAAGGAAAGGTGCAAATTGACAGTTGTTGAAATGCTTAATAATACAATACATGTGGTTGTGACAATGCCATTGTGAGGTCGTCTTTTATCGGTACAACTATTGATTTTAAGAATAATGTACCGTATAGAATTGATTTTGTCGACTGTTGCCGCACTGTATCTGTTCACGGACGAATACGTCAGACTTGAGGCTAAACTCCGTTTTATGTGTATTTAACAAACGCTTTGGAGCATACAAAACAAAGCTGTGCATTTGAAACGAAAGATCTTTATCACTCCAGAATTCATACGTGGGCGAACCTTTGCACGACTGCACACAAAAATGAATAAATGGAAAGAAATTCTATATTTGTCAAGTCCCAAAACGCGAACGTCGCCGCCAATCTTGGCATTTCAATCAATACCACCCTTGACAAGTCTTTTAAACCACGAGTTTCTATGAATATTTAACAGGTATTTCTTTACCTTCGGGGCCCGTGTTGACGGATATGGAGCTAGATTAGATGTTTTTCTGATCAGTTCGGGTTGACAGAGGGGGCAGAGGCTACGCAAGGTCAGGGTCAACCTCTCTACGGATGCCGCTTTTTATCCCTTTTACTGGTGCAACAAAACATTAGTGCGAGCAACGGGACAAGGCCACGTGGGGTGGGGGAGGGCGCGAATACAGGACGACGGTTGCAGCGGGTTAGAACAAACACGCCCCAGTTTCAGGACGTCTGCAACGTTACTTCTCATAACGTTACGTTGACGCGTATGTGCGTTATGAAAGAGCACACGGCAGCCATCATGGCTAAGAGAAGGTGTAGTACATAGCACCCAGTACGTGAAATGTCTCGGCGGGAGGGCGGTTTGGTGAACGTGACCCTGATGCATTACAGAGTTGACCTTGGCCTGGCTAGAGGACACTGCCCTGCCCTGGGACACAGACCTTTGCCAAATTTACGCCCGGCTACTGTTTCAATGGCGGCAGGGAACGGAAATAAAAGCCTTGCTTGCCGTAGCTAGATTGTGGAAGCGAAGACATGAAAGTCTTTTACTCTTAGATGTAATATTGTCAAATACCGCTTGAATATTATCCTATGAAGCAACACAAGATTATTCACTTTCTTGTGGTGCACACGCATTGGGGCACTTACATACTTCAACCTTCTTGAGTTTTAGCTATCAGTTAGAAGTGGGTTGCTGTGACAAGGATTTCACCAAAACAGAGCAAATGTATCTAGTTCTTTCAAGGCCGTTATATTCAATACAGCAACGTCGACCTTGGCTCTCTCTGCTGTGCAGCCATTATTTTTACATGCGCATATGACATGTAAATCGTTGCCCATGTGGCAGAGTGTCACCATCTGGGGATGGAATATTCACTGTCAATATTAGCAGTAGAGGTTCGCAGATTTCAAGCTTGTTTCACTGCTAGGGTTCAAAATGAATTTTCGCCAAACATATATATGAAATAAGCTCTAATATGCAGATATATAGTCATGTATTGCTGTGCGGGTACCTTTCGCATACAATAAGCTAACGTTTCTCGAGCTGTGAAATTCTGTGTTTCTTATCGTGTTTTTTAATGTGTGGAGAAACGTTTTAACACCATGTTTAAATTCTCATCTTGCTGTAATCGAACAGAAGAACAACAGTACGCTAAATTTCACCATTTTGATTTTGTTGTTGTCATAACTACGGGCTGAATACGTGTTATATACATCATTCGTTGGTCCGGTACTATAACTAGCGATATCAAGTTAATCAGGGAAACTTAAGTGCCTGGGCTTTGTACCATATGTTCCCATGGTTTTATCATATGATATAGCCAATTTGAAGCACATGCAGCCGACAATACCAAGTACGTGTGAGCAACACCGTTATATGATAATCTATGAAGCTACATGGTGAATGTAATTTCACGGATAATTCGTCTAAAATGCAATATATTTGTGAATATATAAAACTATACAAATAGTGTTAACGCGTGTTAACGATTCGAGTGTGTGTTAACAGTTGCAGGTGTTTAAATTTTTACACTTAAGTAGATTAGTTGTTTTGAAACAAGAGTATGGTTATACTAGTACGGAAACCACATGCTTGCCTAGCCGAAGCCTGCGGCTTTTTAAATTCCTGTTTACAAGCTTTAACAAACCATAGAGGAAAAATAAACTGCGAATGTGCGTCGACACGGAAGTATTTAATCGCTTCATTTAACGTTACGCAGTCGCAGAAAATTTTACTGGTTCGAATATGGCAAATATTCTCTTACCTGACCGTGGGTAGCTCGCAATGAAAACGTCGTCGTCCCGAACTTGAAATCCCTGAAGCGCCCGGATGTCTTCCGGTGGATACAGCGCCGAAAACATGACTCCCTGATATTCCTTATAGTCAGACGGCTGTAGTGGAACTACGGAATGGTATCTGTGTAAAACCGGCATGGCGGAGGTCTGGTTTAGCGACTGGCGAACAAAGCATCGCCAGACACAATGCTACAGCAGTCCCCGAATGTGATTCAAGGTGCCGCCGCCGGTCTCACCTTGTCGCGACGCCGTCCTTCTCAGTTGACCCGTCTCTTTACATGTAACACTTGACACATGGACTCGGAATGAACTTTCACCCACTCGATCGTTTTTAATATATATAATCTGCTAGCTCCCAAATTAAGCAGACAGGAAAGGATAGAATCGCGCGATAGACTTTGTGATAATAAAAGTGCTATTGTTGCATACGATATCGATGGTAGAATAGCCTTAAGGCATATTGTGATTGTCAGCGTACCGGGAGAACGGGTTCGTTCTGTTGCGGTCTTGTAAACGTGACGTCAGTGGCGCCATGAGACACGATGCAGGTCAGCTGAGGACAAGTGCAAGTGTGGTGTACATCGGAGACACTGGCTCTAGCATCGCTTGTGAAAATGGAAAACTTTAGCGTCTTTCTTATTTTACATCCCGGTGAAATTGTTAACGCATAAAGTTACAACTACCACGCTCCTAGAGGTGTCTTCACAACCTTGAATTTTCTGGTAGTGTTATTTATAATATTGCAGAAACCACACCTATGCCTGTAATACGTGCTTCTTTCTTGTTTGTTTATTTGTTTAATTATCTATCTACACAACAAGAAATGACGTCGACATACAATGTAAGATGATAAACAATAAAAACATGTACAGCCGGAGGAGGGAAAAGGCCTATTTTACTTCTGCAAGGTCCTCCTTCTCTGTGCTATTTAAAGTTGATTATCGTCTTAATAACAAATGGCTGATTGATAGAAATAAGTAATACAATTAATACATAGAAAGTGAAAACGATACAATTATAAAGGATAATTGTGATACTGTGCTTATGATGTGCGTAAGAGACTGAATATAGAATTGATTTCATTGCAATTTTGAAAAACAAAATCGTATAGGAATGAAATTGAAGGGAAATCTATTGAGATGTATCGTCCAATAAGATTTATACATCTTCCATTGACTCTAAATCCCAATTCATTGTGACTCGTAGCACCATGTAACGTTATATTGCCTAGTCTCTACCAGACTAACTACACTGGCTATAGTTAGGCTACACCAAGTAATTTTTATGGATGACGTCCGCGCGCGCATTGATTTTGGTCTGTTCCCAGAAAAAAAACAAGAAATTCCGCTTCCTGTAACTATGACCAAAGAGTTCCTTTTTAATATACTATGTTTCTGCAGGCCTGCAAAATCAATGGGATATGGAAAGACACAGTACAGGACAACAGCTGCTGTTCAACTTCAACTGATTTATTCAAATTATTGCTGTTTTCATGATGAATAAAAGAATTGTTACTTGTTACACTGTGTTCTCTCATTCAATTTGTGTCCTAACATGTGTCGTCGACTATTGTATTTCAAATCTAGGCATCTTGTTTTTTCGGCCCTTCTTGTTTTTTTTCGCGCTCTCGCATTAGATTTAGGGTCTCCAAAGGACGTCATCCATAAAAATTACTTGGTGTAGCCTTAGACAGAATATTTGCCAGTGAAGTAAGGCCACCATAGGCCACATTCGCGCGGACTGACTTTCCTGGCCAGTTACTCCCCTTTTGCCTAATTCTTCCATTCATACCCCCGTAGGAAGGCCTGGTGGAGACTACATATTGACGTCCTTAGGCCCTTGGTCATTGGTAACACTACACTACGCACATGGTTGCAACGCCACCTAGCTATTTTGCTCCGCACTGCAGAAGCATCGTCTGCTAGAACATGGCGTCCGTTTCCGGTACAGAACTGTACGATCCTAAAGTTATTTCCGCGAAAACTTCTGCAGAAAAGAGGAGGAGGTTTACAGGACCGAAGGGTATGGGCCAACAGTATATAGTACATAGTAATAAGTATGATAATGTATGAAATATTGAATATGATGATAATGAAGTTATGAACGTTCACGTGTGTGCGTAGGGGTGGGAGGGGGGCATAGTATTTTTTCGTGACAGGAAAAAAATATACAGTTTGCCACTCCTTGGTTTAGCGTACAAGATAGCGATGACAGGGTAAGAAAAGTAGCAAAATCTGTAATTTAAGACCCTGAAAAACATCACTAATTTGCGTTTCCATGTCTGCCCAACAGGAGGAGCTGCAGCACGATTGGCACACCAGATTCCAGAAGACATCCTCAACAATGTGGAACTACAGCAGGCAGTTAAACAGGTGGGGCAGGGATTGTAGTGATGGGGGCCGCTGACATAACTTTTTTTTTACGACCAATCAACTTATAACATAGTTCAAAAACATTTAGATCATGTAAGTATACATTAACGTTTTAGCCTGAGCTTTGGATGAAGAATGTTACCACAATAAGTGATATTGTTTACCTGGTTCTTACATGTTACGTTATGTAACGTTATGTCATGTTATGTAACGTTATGTCATTAATAAACAAGTATTGAAAAACTCACAGCATACTGTAGTGCTGGAAAAAATACTTATAGCATAGCTTTTTAAGGGTTCTTACGTATACAAAGTTTTGTTCATTGATGAGAATATATTATGAAGTGTGATAAATATGGCAGATTTTCATTACCTGTTTCAGTTGCCCTCAAACTACAACTTCGAAATCTTCAAGACAGTTTGGAGAGTCAAATCTTCAGGAGCCAAAAGAGGTAACTGCTTTTTGTTGTTGCTGCTTTTAAACATTTTGGTATTATTTTTTGGTATTGTTTTAAAGAGTACAGCATTTCAACTTTTAAACATGCCCTGCTTTCCTTGAGTTAGAAACTTTAGCAATATTCAAATTCCATTGTTGTTCACTTTTCAGTGGCCTTACAGTTTCCAGAAGGTCTCCTAATGTTTGCGACCACCATTGCAGACATCATAGAAAGGTATGTCCTTTTAAATAGTTTTTTCAAAATTCAGTCTTTTGTTTAAATTTCCAGAATCAAAGGTAGATACAGTTACTAGTACTTATAACTAGTATACATCAATTGAGAGTAAAAAAAGAAGACACAGCAGTTGTCAGAACCTTTATCAGCATTGAACAACAAAGAAATTTTGTAACATAAACTTAAGATATTCAGGCTTTTTGTACCAGACAGATTGGAGTTTCAATTTCTGTTGTTTCTTTGTTCTGCAGGTTTACATCAGCTGACACCCTGATCATGGGAGATGTGACGTACGGTGCATGTTGTGTGAATGACTATTTTATCTTCGTTTTGCAGGTTTACAGAAGCTGACACCCTGATCATGGGAGATGTGACGTACGGTGCATGTTGTGTGGATGACTTCACTGCCAAGGCTCTGGGTGCTGACCTCATGGTGCACTATGGGCACAGCTGCCTCAGTAATAAGCTTTATACACTTTCACAAACTTTTACACTCTGTTTGATTTCATTTGTTCATTCATTCATTCATTTGTTCTTGAGATTTTTCTATTTTCCTTCCTTCCTTCATCTATTTTTCATTTATCCATTTTGTCATTTATTCACCATAAACTGGTAGGTATATAGTGCAGATTATGTCATCCTTCAATATTTGTATATCATTGCCAAGTTTAGTCATTTTGACACCATTAGGCATTAGTAAGAACTCTAAGGCATTTTTAGATGTTATTTGGAGAAATTAAAAGGAAAATATAACATGATAAGCTACATTTTGTGACAGATGAAAAATTGAGAGAATAAAGCCTGAGACCTTTGATTCTTTCAACTTCTTTCAACAATATTTATTTCATGGCTATCCATGCCATGCTATTCTGGCCATCTTTCTTATAATGTTCGCTATCACTATTTTCACATTTGTTTTACAAATACTTTTTATTTACCCATGTGTTGTACAGTCCCCATCGATGCTACATCGGGGATGAAGATGCTGTATGTGTTTGTGGACATTAAGATCGACACCATGCACTTCATCCAGACTGTGAGGCACAACTTCAGCCCTGCTTCCTCCCTGGCACTGGTCAGCACCATACAGTTTGTGGCTGCACTTCAGGCAAGTTCTGTCAGAGTGTGCTAATATAGGAAACATCTTTATGGTCCTGTTCAGAAATCTAAAAGGTTTGCTATCACTGGCCAGGGAGAATTAGTGTAGCTTTGTAAAGTTCCTGATAAGGCTGTCTCCAGCTATAGAGTTTTTCCATCCCACTCTTTGTTTGGAAGCCCATGTTGTCAATTTTCCTTCTTAATTCAAGCTTACAAAAATACATTTTCATCAATTTCATGTCTTGAAGATCAGAATATTTTTTTGGATGGGGTGAAGTTTATGTCCATCCCAGCAAGCAAATTTTTTTGGGCAGTGCCTCAGGAGTGAAGCCAATCTGTATGTCACAGACTCTATTTGTGGTATAAACAAGTTGTTTTTTTCCCTCCACAGGCTGCTAAACAAGAGCTGAGTGAGGACTACAAGGTCCATATTCCCCAGTCCAAACCCCTGTCCCCAGGGGAGATCCTGGGCTGTACTGCCCCCAGACTGCAGGACACTGATGCCATCATGTGAGCGATGTGGTGCTTCTTTGCTAGCTTGTACAGTATATATGAACAGAAACAGTTATGCTTAAACATAACAGAATTAACGTCATGGTACATTTCACTTTTATGGTTGGATGTATATCACATGTCAATAGATAAACTGACAAAATCAATGTCTTGTTCATGGAATCATCTGTGATCAGATTTAAGATAGATGTAAGAGAAGAGACTATCAAAAGATAAACAAAAATACAAGATGAAACAGTTTTAAGGTGTTTCACTTCATCACTTCTTCACATCTCTTTTGCTATTGAGCACTTCTTCACACAAGAAGCATTCAATTTTTGTCAGCTCAATGAAGTAATGGCTGAATACTGGCCCCCATCCCGCCCCAGTTACCTAGGTGACGGCCGGTTCCACCTGGAGGCCATCATGATTGCCAACCCTGAAGTTCCAGCGTACAGGTCAGAATCAAACAGATTCATTTCTCTACAGTATACACATTGATGAAGGTTAGACATCCAGGTAATAAGATATTGCGGTCACTGATGAAAGATAGAAGATGCTATCCTAAACATCTGAACATAGCTACAAAACTTATCCAGTTTCTTTTAGTAACTTTTGTATTGTGTACAATAAGTTGACTCATGATGATGATGATGATTGTGTACACCACAGTATGTAGTTTCTGACTACACTTCAGGTCAGGTCTGCTAGAGGGTGCTGCTATAGGAGAAAACTTGTAAAAGACTTAAATGTTCTGTTCACCTCTGTTCACCTGCTGTGTGTATATCATGTTGCCCCCATGTTTAGGTACGACCCCTACAGTAAGGTGTTCTCCCGTGAGTACTATGACATTGACCTGATGCACCAGAACAGACACCAGGCCATCCAGACAGCCGCGCAGGGGAACAAGTTTGGGCTGATCTTGGGCACCCTGGGCAGACAGGGGTCTCCTAAGGTCTTAGAGGTAAGACATCAGGATGTGTGGGATAAAGCATATGATCAGTCATTTGTTGAGCTAACCCTGAACTAGGACTATATACTTTTACACAGTACTGGTACTGTACAGCAAAAATCGTTTAGCTACAGCCTGGTCCAAAATACTGGAACATCAGTACAGTACTTGAATAGACTAACAATAACACTCAAGTTTATAACTGGTATTTTGTAACTAAAAATGTATAATACCTACCACTAAGGTGAGTATTTAGCATTGGGAAAAGACAAAAACATTGAAATTATACCATCTTTGATTTGAGATCCATTCAAAAGAATGGGTTCTCTTCATTCTGTTAACTGTCTATTCATGTTTCTGTCATCACTGAAGACGAATGGTACAGGTACAGTCTCACGCACAGGTACAGGTTCAGACCTGTAGCTAAAGCTTTGTACTGCCACCTGTATCTGATGTTACATCTAGGTACAAAGCCTTACCTTAAGTGATTATTATACAGTGCAGTACATGTACATGTATGCTTGATCAGGATTTTTTGTGAACCTTGTTACAGCACATTGCAGAGAAGCTCCAGCAGTGTGGTAAGGAGTACATCACAGTCTTACTGTCTGAAGTCTTCCCAGACAAACTCAACATGTTCTCAGACGTAGATGCGTAAGTGATTTCTATATTTGCTCCATTTTAGTTTCTATGTGTGTCTTTAACTTTTAACCACCTAACAGCAAAGATATAACAAAATCATTTTGTTACCCTTCCACAAAATGCTCCATGTTAAAGTTGGTCATGTTCAAATCAAGGTTAAGTGGATAAGATTTCTCTCTGTAGAGGTCTGATAGGTAGTTCACCTACTGGGCTGTCTGGCTTTCCTTTATTTTTATTTTTTTGTGTGTTAACAGAATGCAAGACATCTGTTAGATGCTAATGATAAAAAAATGTCCATAAGCTAGAACTCTGTGTCTGTTCCTAGTGTCTGTTCCTAGCTTGTCTCCTGTAAAAGCTTACATGTCCATGTTGTTTCTGCAGGTGGATCCAGGTGGCATGTCCACGACTGTCCATCGACTGGGGAACGGCATTCACCAAGCCTCTCCTCACGCCTTACGAGGTTTGAGAAATTGTTACATACCTGTATATGTCCATCTGTCGGTATCATAGCTATCTCTACTGTGTACATGTTGCATCCTTTGAAATAACAGCAAAATGTGATTTTGTATGTATGCTTTTGTTCTAATGCAATGCTTCAGTAGCAAGGGGCCACACTAGATAGCAACCAGTTTTTTTTGTCAGAACATGCTAAAAACAATCTAAAATACTTTCGAACAACAGATGATAAACTGTATAGTAAGTGAGCTGTTTGTGTAGGCCACCCTCATTATATGCCCTCTAGGTGTACATATGTAGCAATGTTTTTTTTTTGTTGACTCTCAGGCCTCAGTTGCACTTGATGCTATATCCTGGCAGAACACCTACCCCATGGACTTCTACGCTAACGCCAGTCTGGGGCCCTGGACCGTGAATAACGAGAAACACCGACCGCCACGACCCGTCAGACAGAAAAGAACTGTTACAGCGAAGCCAACGTCAAGTCCGCAGGAGTCTAACCCAACTGGCTCATGTGAACACAGAACTGATAGAAAACCGGATGTTGAAAACCTGACACAGTATGCACTGAACAAGTCGTGTTGTGGAAATGAGTCGTGCTCCAAAATTGCAGAACAGTGAAAAAATAGCCTCATTGGCCATCGTCATAGGTTGTTTTTCCGTGGAGGTTGTGATTTCTGAAATGGAAACAATGAACTACCATAGAGAAGGTAGTGATGTAATGTGTTGAATATATAAGTGAAAATGCAAAGAATACTTAAAAATCTTAGGCTTAAAGTTTTCCTAACAGGTCCAGACGTCTTCACACACATTTTCGAATGACCTTGAATAAGTCTAAAAACTCTAGTTGACGTTAAAGTGTTTGATTGTTAGACACCACACTGTCATCGCCCGAAGAATAATGTTCATGTACACAGCACTTCTTGTACATAAGGAGTAAGTTATCATAATACAAGGATATATGTATTTCATATATGCTTTCCGGTAACAAATTTGACCTTTTACTTCACTGGACCATTAAATTATGTAACAATAGTTATATAGAATGGTTTACTGAAAACACTGCTCTGTGTCGTGTGTACCTTATGGGTCTATAATGACTCATATCACATGTTTGTATTTTTAAAAAAAGCATGTTCAACCTACAATTCTTGACTGTTAGCTCCTTGCTGTTTATAGGGAATGAAATAAAAATCAGACACTTGCATACAATATCAATTAATAATCTGAGCATTGATTTTCAGAAAACTAGAAGCTCACAACTTTTCAACAGTTTTGTTTCTCAGACAGGCAGGCTTGAACAGCTCTGAAAACTAATCTATTTGTGACTCGGAGTTAATGACACCAAGGAGGGCTACACCTACCTCGAACATAGACTCTACCAGCCTCTCGTCAAAGAAGAAGTTTTGAAAGCACAGCAATGAAGAATCTATATTTCGGTAAAACATATTCTGTGTGTTAAGTTTTGTCCATCCTTCATGACCACGTAGATTTCATAATGAAGGCAAGTCTTGTTTTATATTAGCACGCTTGCATCAGTCTAAGGGCCCACAGAGGATGTCATTCATGCAATCAAATCAACATAGCCACCCTACATCTACTTGGTTTTTGACAGAAAAGGAAAAAAAGAAAGCAAGAAAGGATAACACACTTTAGTTTTACCCTGTACCCTCTTAAAACGCCATTCTCACGTATAAGCAAGGTGAAAAGTGGTGAGCTACCATGTCGTATTTCTACATGTAATGTTACTTACCATGTCGTTAAGTTCGTCATAATTTGTGAACCGCGTCCTAGCCGGCGACATATGACTTTTTTTACCAGATCGATCTACAAATCAATAAACGCCTGTTTTTCACTAAACTGAGAAGCAACCGGTAAATTTCCACTCTTCTTTTCATCAGAATCTATGTGCTTCCGAGCATGATAATGAACCGCTGAACGCAGGAAACACGTTTGGTTTAGGCGGTTCAGACGTTTATATGTGTCAAGAATTTGGCGGGAAACCTGAATGGCACGGTATCTGGGAGTTCTCAATGTTATGTTCTCTCCTGAGATCTTAACGCACTTGTGTGTCTATGAAAAAGGAAACGTGACAGAAAATTATTTGGTAAAAAAAGGGACACAAACGACGCAAACTCAGACATCATATAATTTCATCGTTTTATTTTTATAACTCGGAAGTGTGAAAATTAGGTCATCTACAGTCTGATATATTTCATCATATAAATCTAGTTTCATTTATGCATGATTGACCGAATTCTCAAGAGATAGCTTCAATGGTTGTCGTAGTCTTCGTTAAATCTGGCAGAAGTCGTTTTGTCCTAAGCATCAGTAGTCTCAAATCTGTGAACAGAAGAAGAAAAATCAGTTCACAACACATCGAACAATAAAATCAGGAAAATTTGAACAGATTGTGTTGTCATGAGAATTGTTCCTATTAGCTACATGATATAGATAGGTCAGACTCACTTGTCCCTAGGGTCGTGGTGTCGTCTGCCGTAGGAGAACAAGTGGGCCAGAGGTTACGTGGATGATGACGTCATCAAGATTCACCACTGACCTCTTCCCCAGCCAGTGTTGGACACACCCATGGGCGCACCTGTCAGACAAGTAGGGTTCAAAGATATATTCGTAATGTAATCTTTATCTCCATGAAAAATGGAGATATTGTTTTGGGTGCACGTGTGTCTGTCTGTTTGTTTGTCTGTTTGTGTTTCCGGACTACTGTAGTCAGCATAACTCAAGAACCTCTTGATTGATTACGATGATATTTGGTATGTGGGTAGGTGTAATGAAGCCGAAATTCAAGGTCGATTTTGGGCCCCCTGGTATGTGACCTTGGTACTGCAGCAGAAATTCCATTTTTGTATCTCTTGACCTGGACGTACTATGGTCTTGATTTTTTGGTGGCAAATAGCTTGTGGTGTAATGAAGACGTGGTGTGGGTATGGGTCCCCTAGCAGCTTGCTCTGGAACTGCAGGGGCGTTATCGTGAGAATCTTCTAAGGATGATAACTGAACAAAGGAACGACGGGTTTCCATGATATTTAGTATACAGGTAGCTTAGACAGATGTACACAATGAAGTGCAAATTATGTTAATTGGACTTAATTTGCATAGCTAATGAGGAAAATCTATATTTGCTGTGTTTTTCATTATCAGACTCAAATGCATGTAACGTATGTAGTTTATGGAAAGTGGATCATCAACAGATACCAATTATGCAAATAGATTCCTAATTTGCATAATTAATGCAAAACACCATATCTCATCTTATTGGAAAATTATAGGACTGTCAATATGATACTTAGTATGCAGGTAGCGTAGACAGAAATGTACATAATGAAGTGCAAATATGCTAATTGTGACTCAATTTGCATAGCTAATGAGGAAAATCTATATTTGCAGTGTTTTCCATTATCAGACTTAAATACATGTAACATGTAGTTTATGGAAAGTGGAGCATCAACAGATACCAATTATGCAAATAAATTCCTTATTTGCATAATTAATGCAAAAACACCATAATTCATCTAATTGGAAAATTACAGGACTGTCAATATTGCAACATGTGTAAGTTAGATAAAGGTGTTTATGACCAAGCATATAGTATGCAAATGTGTAAGTCATTTGCATGAATAGAATTGTTCATGGAGATATGAGGTCGTGGAACTTTTGTTAGTTTAGAATTGCCAAATGTTTGTGTGTGTGTGTGTGTGTGTGTGTGTGTGTGTGTGTGTGTGTGTGTGTGTGTGTGTGTGTGTGTGTGTGTGTGTGTGTGTGTGTGTGTGCGTGTGTGTGTGTGCCTACGTGCGTGTGTGTATGTGGCTCTGTGGGTGTTCCTTTTCGATGTCACCTCAATTTTGATGTATATACTAATGTAGATGGAAGTGCATGCATTCTCCAAGAAAATGTCGGAATGTAAGACTCACCACTCACTTGGCGACCTATTCTACCTGCCAGAAAAGTGGGGTGGTCAGAAAACGTTACGATATTCCCTTTCTTTATCTACTTGGAGATTGATAGAAGGGAAGATAAGGATTGACACTTAACCTGTTTCCTGGCTGAGAGGCCCTGCAGACGAGGACACCACACCTCAGGTAGACTCTAGTGACGTCACTGATAAAGTTGAAGGCTTGGAACTTGAACCTATCAATGGAGTGGCGTGGAGCTGCCAGCTGGTGGTAGGTGGGGTCCACACCGCACCTAGGAAGCAACATATGGAGGCAGTGTGGCTCATGTATGTCTGTAAGCTTCGTTGTTGAGATAACCTTCCACTTGAACCTGCCACATCTATTGTTATGCCATTATTCCACCATGACTATGACGGTGGGCTACTGCCCGAATAATGATTTGATCGTTGAGGAGTTGTGCTGTTCTTTCGAGGATACCCGACCGTACCAAATGAGCTACTACCCTGATTGTGTGTATGTGTGATCTTTTAATGAAATAGACGGAAAACATAGATTCCCTTAGAATTCGAAGCTTGCGAAGAAGAAAACAATATTGCTAGAAATTGCTGCTGTCCCAATCCCCTATGACTACTTCTGTTTACAGCATTGCAATTATGTGGCCATCCACGTGTAAATTATTTGTATTTGCAGAGTCTAAAGCATCACAACTGTGTACCGAGTGTTTGTATGTTTTCCCGAACAAATGGGGAAAAAAACTGACTACATATTTTATACATACAGTAATGAACACTCACGCTTCCTGAATGATCTGGTACTGGTAGCCCCCACCAGTGGAAGTGGGCGTGTCCGTAGTTATACAGTCCTCCACTATGATGCTGGGATCAGGGTCAGAGGTCAAGAGCTCGATCTCCACTATAACGTTGCCCCCAATCTTGACGACAAGCGGGGAGTCAGTGTTGTACGACATACAGCTGGCATCATGGCAGAACCTGGGATGGGTGTTTGGTTTTCAAATAAAAACGTCTTATTAACTTAAAACGGTCCAGGGAAACATGACATAAAGTCAAGAGCAAGAAACGTAGAAGACTAATATTCTCAAATTACTGTAATGTATATGTGGACAAAACGAAAATACGTGACATCATAGTGCTCACATGTTTTTAGTCCTTACTTCTCGCCATAAAACATGTTGATCAATTTTCACCTTAGATTACGTTTTTGCTTATTAAAGTGAAGTATGCCACTGTGAAACAATGCCATGTTTTACTTTTTACTGTATAGCATGTTCTGACTTTTTGATGTAAAACATTATGATTTTTAATACGTCTCACCGGTGCCATACAGCAGTTGTTTTTCCTCCCTATAGTAAAATAAAATCTTGCGTCCCCACCTTAAAACAGCTTGTAGCTTCCCCATGCCCTGTTCGTAGAACCTGTCGGGCTGAACCACGGGGTTGTAGTCGGTGAGGAGGGACTTGTGCCGCGGCATCTGACAGGTGAAGTCCAGCTCAAAGCCGCAGGCGCGGATGATGGGGGAGGACGAGGCCCCGGGGAGCATGCGTCCGTCCTCTATCACCTTGTTACGGTATATGATAAAGTCTGCTGTCATCTGTGTGAAAATGAGTCAATACCATTCGAGAGGGTCAAAGGTTAGAAAATAGGCTCATTGTGTAGCTAGCTGGTAACATGTTTTTATTGAAATTATCTTAAAATGTCTTCAATGTTACAAATTATTTAAGAAAAAATGTAATAAGGTATGATTATGTCACATTTTGCAAATTTGAATTGAAGACAGGGAAATTAGTCATTTGGCTCTTAGTTGATATCTCTCAGTACTATCTTACGAGGAAATGGTTCAAGGTTCAAACGCGCAAAATAGAATTTGTACCACATTCATTTCTTGTGTTTCTCTTTCTATGTCTCTTGTAAGGAAGCTTTGCAATTTATGAAAGTATAAATGCCAATTTGATATATCACGTTCGTGATTTCCCTATATACGTGCCGAGCTGGTTGTTCCACACCCAATCAGCGGCGCCAGGATGCTGACGTGGGTGCTGTTGCTCCGTGCAGTACAGGACGAGTCCGCTAGGTGGAGTGCTGGTCCGTACACTTGCGGAAAATATCTTCGTGGGAAGTCCACTTGCATGCCGTACGAAGAGCAGGATATGATCGCGTATGTGCGGAGATCTGAAAAAAAACCTTGATCAGCTACCACAAAGACCTAATGGAGGATAAAAGTAGCGCTGAACTGTTTCATTGTGCCTTTCATGCTTGAGTCTTGTCTGCCATTTAGCTGTATTCTACCACCTTAAATACTTAAAGAGCACAACAATGCCCTCAACCCCGGGTAAATCACTGTTCTAGACTCAAACATTTTATGTCAAACGGATGTCATATCTGTTATCATTTACAAACGAAAACTGTATAAGTGCTCCGCTCCTGAGGTCTCGCCAAAAATAATCACCCTCTGAGGAAATAGGGCCCGAGCGGCTGCTCCCCGGGAATCCTGACGGTCCTGGTGTTTGGTTATCTGTTGTTGTTGGTGTCTCATTGAGACATAACTCCGTCTGCAGTGGACCCTGGTCTGCAAAAGCCGATAGCGACTGAAAGTCCTCAACACTGGGAAGGAACAAAAGAAACGCAGAGCTTCAGAGCATTTTACAGTGTTTTTGAATATTTGCAGCCACTTTGTTTTGTGACTATGGTTTAACTCTGAGCATCTGCTTGTACAGCCTCTGCTGGTTCTCCTTGTCTTTTCATTGGAACGATTCTATGACCATCCCTCCCTCAGATAATGGAACCGTTCTTACTTGTAGACTCTGCTTGGATCGCCCGCCAGGTCTGTAAGTTCCCGGATGTCCACCTCGGTGCCCACCCCCACAGCGTACAGAGTGATCCCATCCTCCCGCGCAAAGTCTGCCGCCATGCGCACCCCGACCCGCGACTCGGGGTTGTTCTTACCGTCTGTGATCACGATGGCAATCTGTAGAAAGGTCAACAATCAGTATATGTGATATCACAATCCGCTGACAACATATATATGAGTAGTTATAACTGAAGGCTGGCGTCTGTCCTTGGTGCTGAATGCTTCCATTGGTTATGGTGTACCTAAAGGGGTGTTTGTATTCACGTGACTTTAGCGACTCAGTGTTGTTTTTACCGTCTGTGATCATGATGGCAATCTGTGGAAAGGTCAACGATCGGTTTATGTGATATCACAATCCGCTGACAACATATATATGAGTAGTTATAACTGAAGGCTGTCGTCTGTCCTTGGTGCTGAATGCCTTCCATTGGTTATGGTGTACATAAAAGGATGTTTGTATCCGCGTGGCTTTAGCGTGAGCATTCTCGCCATGCGGGATGTTGAAATCTTGAAAAGCTGCCATTAAGGATATTACACAGCATGCAAAATTATAAATCTGACCTTGGGTGTTTCTGATGTCAGGAACAAGCTTTCTACTTTCTAGTAAAATTCTGTCAGGTTATGATGTACAGGCACGGTCATGAAAATGAAAGATACCAAAGTCTGTTAAATGCTTAGGCCCTAGAGCTACTAAGTTGAAGGCTAGTCTCGTTTTACCACGCGAGAGTTACATCTGACCTTTTTCGCGCCCTCCCTCTGTGAGAACCTGTTGGTCATGTACATGATGGCCTTCCCCGTCTCTGTGCCTGGCCCGTCCATGTACACGATCTGAGCCAGGTCGTTCCGCAGGGTGTGAACGTCCGGAAGGTCGAACCAGAACTCGTCCTGCTGACCAATGCTGTAACATGCAAACAGTGATCATTGACGTCTATGCCGTAGTCTAAACCTGGCCTTCCTGTCTTGTAGAATTCGGCAAAAAAAGGAATAATTGGACCAGTGATAATACCCATCATATATATTATAGTAGTAATACGAAGTGATAGCTAGGTTATGTTTTATTAAGCTGCTTTTTAGATTAATTGTATATACCGACCGTTTGTTATTTGTAGTCTATGTGCTTTGTATTGTCTTGTGTGTGGGCCACGACACCAGCAACAGCTGCCTGTGGCCCACGTGTATTGTACTGTTTTACAATTTCATTAAATCACAAAAAAATCACAAATCACAATTGGCCAGGAGAGCCAGTCCGCAGGTAGGTTAATATTTCCCCCTCGAAGACTGCGCCTGGCCAGTCGAACCATGTGGTGGCCAAACTCCAATGGCAAATTGTTCTCCCTATAGCTGGCGTAGTTAGTCTAATAGAGATTGTCTATGCCATGTGTTTTCTTACAACTTGGTCTGTTGCTCACTAGATGTGCAGAAATAAAATCAATCACGTTGAGATAGCGCCTGCCGTGTCGACGGAGAAATGTTCTAAATCAATATTTTCATTTACAACATTTCTCCATCAACATGGCGGACGCGACGTTACGTCATCGTCACGTGACTGCAAACACAATACATTATAAGTACAGACATCAGTCAATAACTGTGTAGAACTTAGAAACACGACAGACACACACCTGTACTGAATGGTAGCAACCCGTGTCTTATTGGGCCCGATGTCGAAATCACTGACCAGCTGTCGACAAAACTTCTTCTCCTTCTCGAAGTTGAGGTGTCCGACGCTGGCTGATCCGTCCAGAAGAAAGATGAGGTCCATCTCCACCTGACACTGCGGTTCCTGCAGGTGTTTCATTCCGATTGCGGTCGGGTTGAACGCTGGCAGCCCCAGAAATGTAGGTCCTGACACATTTCAAACACAATGCAAGTCACAATAAGCTCTTTCGTAGATTCGAGGACGCATGTTCAGTGTCAAAGGTGAAGGCCCCTATCGTATCAACAGTTCTCGTCTCGATCCTGTCTCGATGTGCATAGCAATGTCCAGACGGGTTTTGGTTACCTCTCAGGGGCCTTCACCTTTGACATTGCAAATGCGTACTCAAATCTACGAAAGGACTTATATTCAGCTGTACGAGGGGTCGTGTAATACAATTTCTTGATATGTATAAAGTCACCGATAAAAAGTCAGTGTTTTTCTTTTAGTATAATGGTAATATAAAAATATCATAAACGCAGGAGCTACAGCTGATAGAATATCTAAAAAAAAAAAAGTTGGCTAGCGCTATCATTTCCAGGCATGCCGTTGAGCTATAACAAATATCGACTCAAATAGTACGAGGTGCACGGTTACAGTGCTATCGAAATTAAAGAATTACTCAATCTTGCGTCCAAACAATAAACTTTCTACGAACGTCTGCACGATCTGGGTAGTGGAAACAGACAGTCCCTGAAGCCGCATGCGCAGACGGGGGAAGGTCTGTCGTTCATGCAGAATCCCAAGTCACACTCACATCCGGGTACTGGATAGCCGTAACCTCCACAGTAACCTGATATTCAAACATGCAAAGTTGACTGAATGTAAGATTCTCCTTTATGTTTGTTACGTTTTGACCGTTGTTGTAACTATTAAAACAACCCAAATTTGTTAAACTGTGTATTTGAAGGTTATGTATTGTCAAGCTAGGCAGCTTTCTCTTGGTCTCGTACCCAGACACCTGCTCTCGTCCTCAGAGTTCATGCAGTCGGCAGTCCCATCACAGACCCAGAGAGACGGCACCACCTCACGATCATTACAAACGAAGTTTGTCCAGTACCTGAGATGTGAAGAAATAACTGAAAATCATGCCAAAAGAGTCTTCCTCGTCAAAGCTCATTTACCATAAATAGTCGCTTTCGTAGATTCGACTACGCATGTGCAGTGTCAAAGGTGAAGGCCCCTGGCATTGTCATCTCGATTTGCATAACAATGCCAAGACGGATTTTGTTTCCGTCTCATGGGACTTCACCTTTGACACTGAACATGCGTGCGGATTCGAATCTACGAAAGCGCTAAAAGTGAGCATTTCTGATGAGTAGATCTATAACGTTAGATAGAGTCTTCCTCCTTTTTTGCTCTCACTACGCCACACAAATGTAGACATAAATGTACTAAGTTGCAGTATAACCTCTCTTCGCCAATCCTAGCACGTTTACTCATCCATCTTGTATGGACCGCAGTGTCCCTCAGTAGTTTCAGGAGACCCTCAGAAGATGGCGTGGGTTCTTCATCCCCATCTGTATCCCCCCTGCCGTCTCTTATGGGACTGTCGTGACTCAGTTCCCGTCCGATGGATGAATGGCAGCGTCCGTTCACACATTGTCGCCCTTCCTTTTCAACTCCTACAGTCACTTACAACAAAACGAAATGACTCAATCTTATAGGACGTTTTATAAGCTAGTTCGGAGTTGCTACTACGCATGTGCAGTGTCAAAGGTGAAGGCCCCCGAGACGTGAACAAACCCAGTCTGGGAATTGTTATGCAAATCTAGACAATGTGGAGACGAGCACTGTTTACAAGCCGGGGGCCTTCACCTTTGAAACTGCACATGCGTAGTAGCAACTCCGAACTAGCTTATTTAGGACACATTTAGTAAGACTTTTGCAGAAAAAGTATCTCGTGTTAGGTTCCTTACGAGGACTGTTCCCAAATGTACATACATGATGTATTTCATATTAAACAGGACCATCGTCGTATGTTACAGTGTGGTTTACTGTAAGAACTACAAAGATAGTTCACATATGGCCACGTTTGAGTGCACTTTGTTACATTACACAAGAATCGTTCCGACAGATGGAAAACAATGCGAAGTTTTCAATCTGGAATGTAAACCAAGTTACGGTTTCAATCACTGGAAGATTGGTCAATCTATCAAAGACCCTGGCGTGGAAACGGCTACCCAGACAATAGAAGTCGTGCATGATGGAAAGAAAAGATGACAGCGTGTAAGTTTCCATCTAAAGAAACTACTTTCGCGCGATTAAGATGAAGCTATATCAAATCCACATCTAACCTTAGCTGAGAAATGTCTCTTGTACAAAGTCACGTACCTGTCTCTGCCGCACAAAGTACTAGATCATTGAACATCAGCGTTAGAATGAGCAATATTACTGCCATGCTTGCTCGACACACGGGCGCCGCCATGACAGCTATGACGTGTCACGCTCTCCTGTCTCAGGGAAACACCTGTATTTTACTGTGACAATCATGTCTGTCTTAGAATAAAGACATTAGAATACGGTTGATGTAATTTTTGCTGAAACACCTGGGTTATATGGTAGCGGCAACCGTTAGCTTGTTCATGTTCATTCTTTAAATCAAGAATGTTCAATCCGTATAGCCGTGCTTGACTGCGTTAACGTTAACTTATAAAGACTTCTAAGATGCTATTCTGCGATGGTTAGGTTATAGAAAATGAATTTGAATTCAAGTGCTAATTTTGGAAATGTGATTTACTTGAATATAACGTATTATTTGTTCGTGGTGCACCGGCTGTGATTTAAATTCATTACGATTTTACAATAAAGTTCTTTATGTCGAAATAAAAAAGGTCAAGCGATTGAAGTAACTAAAGATGCTTTTTGAATATTATTTTCTCTGGTGTTTTCAGTCTGTTCAATGTTCAATGTAACTCCTTAGGAGGGGTTGGATGGCACATGGTCATGTAGTTTCTGTGCTGGAATGTTGTCGTCTCAATTCGCACTTACCATGTCTATGTCCCACATTTGTCGCTAGAACAATGTTGTTCGTTTGATGTATCGTCTATATCTATCACGGTGTGTTTTACGTAAAGAATATTGACGTACCCCTGGTCTATTCAGCACTTTCATCATTGAATTGTTTGCTCTGTCTATCACTAGGACTGTGCGTATGTCGGCTCGTAAGTTATTACGACATATATATACTGTGTTTTTGTATAACTCGTGGACTTGCATACACAGGAGATTGATAAGACTATTCTATGCACTTTTATGTGTCGAAATTATCAATGAATAGCTTTAACGATTTCAAAATCTGGGCCTATGATATTTGATCACTTTCCAAATGTTTGACGATGTAATGAAGCACGGGACGCCCAGTGAATTTGCTTAAGACACTGAAACATATATTCATCAACACTTTATTGATAAAACGTGCGTTGCAATACTTTCCGTACAATATTCCCCAAAGCATTGCATCCAGGTTTCTAGATATTACTATATTTTTGGCCAACTATGCAAATTTGCAAAAAGACAAACATGCTAAACTGAAGGCGTTCTTTTTTTGATTTCAACAGCTTGGTATAGAAAACTAGAGCAGCTCGCAATCGCTTACTTTGATATATAACATACACATCGCAAAGCTAAGTTTATTTCTACACTTTCTCAGACTCGATGAAATTATTTGTCTCCTTAAATCTATATTCCTTCTTCCGTTTCATAAATCCCCTCACCCTTGCTGGCTCTAACTGCCCAGTGTTCCTTTAGGATGTGGAATAACTAGGCGTATGTTGGCCTACTGGACAATTAAGATTATACAGACATTATACAATTGATTATAAACTAAAAGCAAAGTAACGTAAATAAACATTGTACATTTGACTCATTTGGTATTTTGCTGTTTCTTCAACATGTTTGTCAACCAAATCCATGATTATTCTACACTGAATCCCCTTACACCAATGATGAACGTATAACACGGGCTATGATCATAATGTATGTACATTGAATCGATCCTATGTCATCTGCAATTCCATTACAACAATTATAAGGCAGATGAACTCAAGCAAACTACGTTAAAATGTCCCTCCCACCGACTGCCTTGTGTACTGTACTGTACAAAGGTAACAGCTGCCTTTAGAGTCTTGATCACTCAGATATGTCCATTTTCTAGCGCTCGCTTTGCTCTCTTCTTGGCTTTGTACTTCTCGAACATTTTCAGTCGACCTGGGTCCAGTTTTCTCACCTGAATGGCACAAAGCAACAAGACAGAACTATCCGTTAAAATCAATCCTTGATTATGATGCACAGCATTTGTAACCTTGCCATGAAAAGTATAGAAAAACTTCCCATGGGAGAATGTTTGCTTTTTACGTGTTGGAGGGAGACAATCTTTTTTATTAGCATATAACTGTTTGTAAGTACATTTCCTACAGGTTGATGACTTCTCTACCTCTGGCTTCCATGACGACCCACCCCCCCCCCCCCCATCTCTATAATTAGTGGGTCCGTTGCTTTCATTAGGAATATATTGCTTCTGTTTTCGTCTGTCTGTTTTTCTGTAGAGTGATGTTAACTATTCCCACCTACCTGTGAACTATCGTAACTGGACCATGAATGCAGAGACGCGTTGTCGTCGTCCGAGTCGCCTTGGCCATTCCGGTTCAGCCAGCGGTCACTGATGGAGCTGGCCTGGCTGGAGCGCCTGCGTCTTTCAAGGTACCCTGCAAACGGCATCGTGTAGTGTTATGCTCCGGTCACATTTGCACCGGTGAACGTAGGTTCCCGGTGGTGAATTGCCGAATAAGGGGGGGGGGGGGCTCTCGGTGTTCTCACGATTAGCTTAAGGCGTCTATTTGTCTAAATGTCGATTTTAACTCCGAGTTAAAACGTCCCGGGACACGACCGTGACCCAAAATAGCCCGGTAGCCGCCCGAAAGTGCAATAAACTACCCGGCGGGGCTCCTTTTTTTTTCCGATTGTGACCGTGCAATGACAATAGTGGGAAATTTCAAAGCCCTGAGTGAAAGTCATAATTGAAAAGCTTAAAAGCTTACTATACTATGCTAAATAAACGCAAGTTCTCACTTCTTTTATATAAGTCCACACTGTTTGCAACTCGCCCCGTGCAGACATCTACTCGACTGACTGACTGACTGACTGACTGACTGATTGATTGATTGATTGATTGATTGATTGATTGATTGATTGATTGATTGACGTGCTAACTCGTGGATTCCCTCTAATTCGTCGGAAAATTCTTAGAAATCCATCCTTAGGAAAGCCAGTAAGCCCTATTCATATGTAGCAGAACTGATGGGGACATGCCGGTGTTGTAATGAACTTGTGTTTGATATATAAACTAACCTATCGAAAAAGGATCCTCAGAGTCACGTTGAGATGACCGCCTCCCTCGGGCTGAAGCATCGATACCCGGGGATGGAGGGCCCGGGTACACAGGCGGAGGAGGTGCGTATGCTTGAGATTCACGCCGCTGACTTTCATGTGCTGAAAATAGCGGAATGAATGAATGAATAAATAAAGGATAACCGTAATATGTTTGAGCTGAGAGGATGAAGACAGACAATATCTATGAAAAGCTTCACAAAGAGTTAACAAAGTCGAGATGTATAGGGCTGCGGAATGTGCACAAATACCCAAAAACAAAACGAAAAGTACCTTGGTAAGAATTGAGTGATGAATGTCGGTCTCCACCATCAGCAGGCGTCCAGTGCAGATTTTCAGCAATCTTTCTCGGATGGACGGTGTTATCCCGTGGTGGTGCAGAATGGTGACTCTGTGATGCCTGTTGACGATCGTTGTTATCGTTGACAAAGTAGTTATTTCTCACCCGGACTGGCACACCCAGACTGACGTAAGTCTTTTCCTCGGTCCTTCTACCGTCAGGAGATTTCTCTGCTACGGTCCAAGTTGCGGTGTTGTTGAAGTCGAACGGAACGAGATGCTGTGAAATAGCACCCCGTTCTGGTTGGAGTTGCTGGATCTTGTTCTGCCGACCAACCGTCCAGTGAACCAGTCGACCGAAGTCAAAGGCAAATGGCGGTCTATTGCTTCTTCCTTGTGGTCCGTGTTGTACTTTTGACTGTTGTCGGACCATCCGTGGCTGTTGGTATTGCTGTGACATATGTGTCTCTTGTACCATTCCCGGTCGATGTTGCTCTACGTAGATTGACTCTTGGCTGCTAGGAATCCTCTTGAAAAACATTTGAGGTTCCGGTGGTGGTATAGGACTCAGCTCACTGCCCTCTACGGACACAGTTGACCAGCCAGACCTTGGTTCACCATGATCCCCTAGCTCGTGCTTTCCTCCGGTGGTCATCTTGATGATTTTGTCGTAGTCAAAGTCATCCTCGCCCCTATCTGCCGCCGTGTCTGTGACTAACGAGTGTGTTGATGGCCACTGTCTAGTCGGATATCCAACTCTAGGAATGTTCCCAACTTTGAAATTGTCAGATTGCTGAACCTTAGGAGGCCGATAGACTGACCAAGCTTGTTGCCTTTGCCCACTGTATTCTTTGCCCATGAAGACTCCGTTGTATCCTTGAGCATCTATGCCATCTTCAGCTCCTTGGCTGAGCGGGTTGTACCTGATGATTCCCTGTTGCATGAGAGAGTCTAGCTCCCCTACAACCTGTATTTCAGCGGGTACCCAGTTACTGTGCAGGGTTGAAGAATCTGCTCTGTGGAACTCATCAGAAGTGACAACTTGTTGCATGGGCGCCCTTTGATTTACCGGAGAAAGGGGTCCGTCCGAGGATGGGCCTTCCGACGGAACAAGTCGCCACACAGACGTCCGGTGTTGCAGTGGAGGTAATTGCGCTTCTGGCGGACTTGCAGGGATTGTTTCTCGTCTTTCACCCATTCCGTGACTGTAAACATGCTGCGCGTGAGTCTTTCGGAAGACATCAACTGGGGTGTTGCTCTGCTGGAAGATGCCAGGTGGAAGTGGAGGAATAGCTGGAGTGATTTCTACTCTTTCCCCGATGACCCTCTCGGCAGGTGCTTGGTAACTCGCCACACTTTGGACTTGCACCTGCTGCAAAACGTCTTGAGGAATACGACCCATTCTGGCTGCGTCTGATGGAAGTGGTGGGATGACACTGACAATTTCAGTCTTCATCACTGGTGTTTCTTGTATATCCGTTTTGATTCTCTTCGGGTAGCCTGCCCGCACCCCGTGGACAGCTATAACGCGATCTTGGTGAAGATCTCGGATCGGTGTAGTATGTACTTCAAGAGGCTGCCATCTAACATCCCTCACTCTTACCAAAGCTGTGGTTCGCCTTCGCGGGGCAGGAACAACATACCTATAGCGTTCAGAAGGAAGCGTGGTCGACCTTGCCTTTGCTGATGAGGCCGGTTGAATGGCTCTCACATACTGCTCTCTGGTGCCGATAACTTGCTCTCTCCCCAGCCGTTGGATGCGATAGGACTCTGCACGAGCTTTGTCTAATCGCAAATGTGGCAAGGAAGATTCTCGTGCTCTTTCAGAAGAAGATGGTTTTATCAAATAGACATGTTGCTCTTTGGAAGTAATGACATCCTCTTTAGCCAGCTGATGAACTCTGTAAGTGTCGGCGCGAGCACGGTCCATTATTTCGAGAGGGAGATTGGACTCTCTTGCTCTGAAAGTATCGTGAGATCTGAAGGAACCAACTCTGTGTTCCGCAAAGTCGTCTGTGTCTTCCCTGGCTAGTTGGTGAACCCTATAGGATTCTATTCTAGCACGGTCCATTTCCAGATGAGGGAGGTTGGATTCCCGTGCCTTGTCAGTTTCATCAGATGACAATCCGTGAACACTGTCGTCATCAAAGTCGTCCGTGTCTTCCCTGGCCAGCTGCTGAATTCTGTAGGATTCTATTCTAGCACGATCCATTTCCAGATGAGGGAGGTTAGATTCCCGTGCCTTGTCAGTTTCATCAGATGCCAATCCGTGAACACTGTCGTCATCAAAGTCGTCCGTGTCTTCCCTGGCCAGCTGCTGAATTCTGTAGGATTCGATTCTAGCACGATCCATTTCCAGATGAGGGAGGTTCGATTCTTGTGCCATGTCAGACACATCAGATGCCAATCCGTGAACACTGTCGTCATCAAAGTCGTCCGTGTCTTCCCTGGCCAGCTGCTGGATCCTGTTGGCTTCCGCTTGAGCACGGCTCATTTCCGGGTGTGGGAGTGAAGATACGTTTGCAGTGTCACCCGTCGATGTCGGAGGAATGGTGTGAACATAGTGCTCTTTGGTAACAAGAGAGTGTTCTTCTGGGAATCGCTCCATTCTGGAGGACGCTATGTGTGCCTGGTCCATCTGTAGACGAGGAAGAGTGGATGTGTGCGCTGTGTCAGATGCTGACTCCGGCGCGATGGTGTTGACATATTGCTCCTTCATATATATACTGTGCTCCTCAGGTGACAGCTCGGTTCGAGAGGCGACGGCAGAAGCTTGGCTCATCTGGGGGCTAGGCAACGTACTCAATTCTGCACCATCTTCCTCGTAAGGTGGAATAATGTAGATGTATTCTTCTCTGGCATCTATGACTCCTTCATCCCCAAAGTGTTGTGCTTTCATAATCTCTGTCGTAGATGACGTTACGTTTTCTAATCGCTGTGTGGGCACTGCAATGATCTGTGCACTTTCTCCAGTCAGCTTCGGGGGTATGGTAGTCACAGTCTGCTCTTTTAGCTCGATAACGCCCTCTTCCGACTGGTAAAGAGGGGCAGAACTCTGCAGAGAATGATGCTCGGCTTCAAGGTAGAGTTCCTCTGGCAGCTTGAACTCCTCTGCTTCTTCCGGAGACATCGGAGCGATGTCAGAGATAATCTCCAACCCAACTTCCTCAACTTTCCCCTCCTCTGCTTCCAACGTGTCCATGTTGAGAATGGACTCCTGAACCAAGGCTTTCCATACCTCTAGCGCCTCTTCCTCACTCATTGTTGCTGAAGTTTTGAACGGCTCTGCAAACACTTCAAATTCTCCAGTTTCAACATTGGAGACGTTTTCGTCTCCGTAGTATATCATTGGTGCTTTGTGAATGTCCACAACATTTGCTTCTGCTGTGTGTACTGGGTCTTGAAATACGATTTCTCCGTCCTCGCGTTGATATGCGGCGTCTGGGATTTCATAAACAGTACCCGTGTCCACATCTTTGAGAGTATTTTCAACTGGCTGTTTGAAAAGAGCTCGGGGAACTGGAGCAAGTTCAAGGTCTGGAGCGGTAAATTGCTGCTCTTCCTCGTGAAACTCCAACTTAGGAAGGTCCAATTTCGCCACCTTCTGGTCTACAACTTCCACCTTGCCAAAGGTCACCAATTCTGTCATGTCTTCATTTGCGGTATTCATTAAATATGTGAGTACCTCACCGAGTTCGCCTAGCTCTAGCTCTTCGTCTTGTTCTTTTGCAAACTTGATGTCCATGAGGAATGTCCGTATCTGACTGCTGATAACAGTTTCCTGTTTTTCTTTCGGCACCTCTTTAGCCTCCACTGTATTTTGCACTATTTCGGGTATCTCCTCTGTTTCCTCCAACGGCTGGTCCAGTACCTTTTCCTTTAATCGAAACCTGCGTCTCGGAGGGGGTTCAACGGATCTCTGTACTTGGCTGACCTCACTTGCTATGACAGGAGCTGCCTCCGGGGCAAACTGCACGCTTGGTTGTTTTATATCTGCCTTAGATAACTGTCCAAGGGCAACAGTTGGTTTGGCCTTTGTCAGTTTCATCTCCTCGAACATCGTTTCCTCGCCCTTCTCCCACGTTGGTGCCTCTTCTTCTTGTGCTTCGTGGATCGGTAATGGATTGAGAATTGCATCCTGTTGAGAAACGTACAAAGGACTGGATATCTCTTGTAATGGCTCCACATCTATTGTTGCTCTCTCCACAACAAATGGTTCAACGCCTTCGTTCGTCTTGTCGAGCTCAAGATCGATCTTATCTTCTGTTGGCGTGATTAGGTTGACAGATGTCTTCTGTAGCCCAACTTCCACATTTGGAGTGGATTCATCGGGGATGGCATTGAACACGGGTGAGTCATATTGAAGCGCTTGAAATTTGTCATCAATCTGGAAAACATCTGTGGACACTGAGTTCTGCTCTCCCTTGTGATACTGCGGACTTTCTGTCTTCTGGAGGGCAACATTGTCCACCTTACATTCAGTTCGTTCTATCAGCATGTACTTCGGCTCCTGCACGGTAAATCCATCAAATGTTCCTGTACTTTCTTCAGGAACTTCTTCCTTTGCTACGTCTTCATGTAGATATTCTGCTTGGGCTGATTCTGTCTTCTCTGATATCGGTGTAAAAAGCACCTGGTCTACCGGGATCTGTTCTCCAGTTTCGTAGTCAACACCTTTAATGTTTCTTACTTCCCCTATTTCTAGTTCCACTCCACTCTCAGTTGCTTCGTAACGAGGATGAGATGACTTCGAAAGTGTTGCCTCGGTTTTTTGAAGTTCCACATTGATCTGATTGACATCTACCTTGTCCCATGGAATGGGGGGTTCTCCCTTCCTTGTCTGCTCGGGAGGTGCCAGCGTCTCATTTTGCACAGCGTGGAGGAATGTTGGTGCAGCGGCTTGGGTCTCCTCTGTGTTTGCCATGAACTGCTGCACGGCTACGGTAGACACGGTGCAGGCGTCAAACTCATACGGGTCGATGGCAGGGCCAACTTTCTCTTCCTCAAATGTGGTCAGATCCAACTCGGCGTGAAGGTACTCTGCATCAGAGGAGGACGACAAATTTGTCTGGTGCTCCAAAATCTCTTGCTTTGCCTCCTCCTTGTTTGCTTTTTCATATTCCTGTACCTTGACTGTACCGACTTCCTCTGACTCGATTTTAAAGTCGGCTTCTGTAGCACGATGTATGGGCACATTGGCAAACACTGCCTCCTCTTTCACCATGTGGTTGGGGATAATTGGGATACTTGTTATTTCTAGGTGCTCGTATGTGAAGGCAGGTAATGCAGAATCAACACTTTCCTCATCGAGTGTTGTTGTGTCTGATTTCGCTTGATGGTACTTCGCGTCAGAGGAAAATGCCGTACTGGTGTCGTGTTTTTGTACTTCATCCATCAGTTCTTCATAGCTTGCATGTTCGTACTCCAGACTTTCGATGGTACCACTGATTTGCTCTGACATATTTTCAGCCTTGTTTTCTGTGACACGATGTATTGGAACACCAACAGACACTGACTCTTCCTTTACCATGTGTTCGGGAACTAAGGGGATGCTTATGGCCTGAGCCTGCTCATAACCTACTGCAGCTATTTCAGACTCAACCGTATCCACCTGGAGTGTTGCCGTGCCATCTTCGGCGTGAAGATACGTAGCAGCAGAGGCAAGTGTCGTGTCTGTGTGGTGCTTCAGAACCTCCTGCTTGACTCCTTCGTTGTTTGCATGCTCGTACTCCAGACTTTTGATCTTACCACTTATCTTCTCTGAAATATCTTCAACCTTTTTTTCCGTGACCCGATGTATTGGAACGCCAACGGACACAGAGTCTTTCTTCACCATATGGAAGGGTGTCTTTTGTATGTCTGCTGCTTGTAGTTTTTGGAACTCCAATGGAACCATTTTCTTTAGACTCGTCTTTGGTAACAGCTGTAGCTCCAGCTTGCTCTCATTTGCCTCCAAAAACTTTGGAAGCTGACTCCTTTCCTTAAATGACAAGGCCTGTGATAGTGATAATTGATTTATTAGTTCCACTGCAGCCTTCGAGTACCTTATTTGCTGTACATTGTCGTCTGTCTCCTCCACGTCAAGCTTTATTCCTGTTTCCTTCACCTTGTGATACTCTATTTCAGTCTTGACTTTGTCTGATTTTGCTCGGAAACTGGATTGGTCGGCTGTTTCTTGTGCCGCTTTGTGCCATTTGATGGGAGTAAGTTGTGAGATTTTCTCTGGAACGATTTTAAGGTCTACTCTGCCTTCTGTTACCTGAAGGTATCGCGGGTTTTCACTCCTTTCTTTAGAGGCATGGACCCTTGTTGTGTCGAGCTTCTTGGTGAGTTCTGTCGCTGCTTTCAAATAGTCAAGTTTTTTAATGTTCGGCTTGACTTCCTCCAACGTAAGATATGCTTTCTCCACATTCCCTTTGTAATATTCTATCTGTGTGCTGACCATGGAAGACTTTGTCTTGAAAACCTGTTGATCTGTTTTTGTTTCCGCTGCCTGGTGCCATGTAATGGGCGAAAGCCCAGAAACGTTTGATTCAGAAACCAACCGTAACTTAACCTCTCCTTCATCTGCTTTGTAAAAGCATGGAGATTCGCTGGGAATTCGACCAATGAAAGCCTCGTGGACTTCTTTTTTCGTACTTATGTAGCAAGGTCTCTCATAAACAATACGAGGGACAACCCCTTCTAGCTCATCGAGAGTCATCTTGGCTGTTTTCTCTTCAGCTTTTTCAAAACTTGGGTCTTCACTCTTTAATCTTGTTTCTGTTGCCCTGTTCTTCGGTACATCTAAGTATTCGGAATTCAGATTGTGGTACTCGAATGTTTCAAAGAATTCTTCAACATCCTCAGCTGCAGCAAAAGAGCTCCTCTCAATCCCTTTGTGAAACGTCGGATCTTGGGCCTTGGTGAATGTCTGGTGTGCCTTATACTGGTCTGATGCGACAACAGAATACTGTGGCTCAACATAAACAATTACCGACCACTTCATAGCTGCCCCAGCCTCCACTATCGGTTGGATGGCCATTCCTTCCACTGCCTCCAAATATCGTGGAGCTACAGTCGTCACCATTGTCGTGAAAGCTTTACTTACTTTCACATCTAGTTCTTTATAAGAAGGTGTCTCATACTCTATGCTTGGGACCCTTTCCTTTACTTCCTGGAGTGATTCCTTAACCTCTTCCATCTTAGGTTTATGGTATGTCGGCTCAAGACTCCTGACAGTCGTTCCCACGGCCCTGTCGTTAAGGCCGTCTAAGTTCTTAGACTTTAAGTTGAGATATTCGAAGCTCTCCAGTTTGTCATTGATCTCCTCTGGCGATACGAACGTCTTCGCTTCAACTGCCTTGTGGTAGGTTGGATCCTGGCTCGTGGTGAGTTTCTCCTTCGTCTGAAAACGCTGCTGGGTTACCACGTTGTACTCTAACGTGGAGTACCTGACGTCGGGGATGTTCCTATCTTCTTGAGCACTTTCTACGGGAGTCACTGTTTCCATCTCGACTACTTCTAGGAACTGTGGAGTTTCGCTCGTGACAATCCCCGAGGACGCTTTATTTTGTTCCACTAACAGCGTTTCGTGGGAAGACATCTCATATGCAAGACTTGGGATTAAGTCCGTCCGCTCATTGAAGGATTGCTTGATTTCTCCAACATCAGCTTTATGGTATGTTGGGTCCAGACTTCTAACTGTCACTTTTGCAGCCTTGTTGACTGTGACGTCAACGTTCTTGGGAACTAAGTTCTGGTACTCAAAGCTCTCCAGGTTTCCTGATGTCTTGATCTCTTCTGATGACAGAAAGATGCTGCCTTCAACTCCCTTGTGGTACTCTGCGTCCTGACTTGTCATGAACTTCTCCTTCGTCTGAAACCGCTGTTGTGTTACGACGTCGTATACCACTGTGGTGTAATCTGTGCTTGGAATGTCGAAGTCTTCTCGTGTACTTTCTACCGGAACCACTGCTTCCATCTGCATTGCCTCCAGGTACACTGGACTTTCGCTTAGCACTTGTCTTGCATTTGCGTCTAACCTATCCTGTCTCATTGATTCGTAGCATGGCTTTGTGTAGACGAGGCCAGGGATTACATCACTTACCCCCTCTAGCGATGTTCTCAACTCTTCTTCTGCAGCTCTGTTGTAAGTCGGATCCTCGCTTCTCGAGACTGACTGCTCTGCTCGGTTACGTTCAATTTCTACGTACTCGCCAAATTCGCGATGATAGTCTATGTTTTCGTCCAGATCTTTAGTTTCCTCCATTGGCATGTAGTCGCTCCTCAGAATACCTTGAAGGAAGGACGGATCTTCTGTTGTTACCGTCTCTATCTTTGCCATGTGCATTTCGTCAATACCGGATGACACTAGTGTTGCTTGGTACATGCGTACCCCTGGGACCTCCGGCCGTACACCCATGTATTCCTCCCCAACGCCATAAATGATTTGCTTGAGTTTCCTGACCTCGTGTGTCGGTGTGGTCTCAACGCCTGAATCTGTCTCCTCCATTGCTTCCAACACCCGTGATATTTTCTTAACCTACAGGGATAGATGGTGTCAAACAGAACGCTCCTTCGCCAAGCTTCAAGACATTGTGACATTACAACTCAAGAGGGAATTACCATTGTACTTAAGTCACAGCTGTTATACATTATTTATACCTTGACATTATGAGCGAGGCGCCCCCGCAACTTACATCAGTCAGGGGACAAGCAGGTCAACAATCTGATATTTTTGTAGGTTTCCAAGTTAAAGCAATACACGTCTTGAAGGCAAAACGCAATGTATAAGAATTACAACTGTAGAAGAATCAGGACAGTATGATAATAAATGTTGATTGTTAAGCGCCATATTGCATTACATCATTGACCAGCCCTGCAGTCTTGAGTCACTGGTGTATTCTTAATCTTATCTCACCATTATGTCACAGAAACAAACACATTCCATACCTCCTGCACTTTCTTCTTCCACTTGATAGTCGGAGGAATTCTCTGTCTGACCTTGAACGGTCCTCTGATGGTGATCCTCATGCCCGGGCCTTTGATCTGCTCCTGTTGGGTACACACACATAACCTGTAGTTCCAATCACCTTCTAATCAAGTAGGCATCTATTTATCTGTTTGAAATCTTACCTTTATACAAATATCAAAGATGTGTGCAATGAAAATACATTCGGATTGAAAATAGCTTTTTTAGATATTCTTCCCTCGTGTTCAAAAAGAAAGCTATTATATTCAAATGCAAACATAGAACATGTGAAATGATTACCTCGACTTTTTCCTCTTTAACCACTTCTTCTTTCACAACCTCTCTCATCGCACTGCGTGACCTGGCATACGCTGCCACCTCTAAACTTGCTCTGATATCCTCCACTTCGATGATCTCGTCTTCGTATATCCAGAGCCTTAGCTGCAGTTAAAAGTATGATAGTCAACGCAAGATTCAAATGAGACCCCAGGCAGGGATAATCATTTTCCAACTCTGGCATCAGCCTAATTGGTCAATGAAGTCAAACTACAAAATCATGATAAATGCCTTTTCAGTGGTTATTCCCATGGTCACCCCTTATGTGCATATCTATATCTGAGGTTAGTTTGATATATGACTGAATTATATCTGATATCATACATCCAATGGTTAGTTCCCTTCTATGGTAACTTTTTAACTGATCAGTTTTGTACATGTAAGCAAAATGTATGTCAAACACACTTCTATCATCTGAGTCTCTAATAAGTATTCCTTCTTGTTGGTAGAGAAATGTTATTGTCAGACGGTTCAACGCAACGCTACTCACCCATCGGCCATCTTTGTAGAACCATTCTTCCTCATGGACGATCTTTTTGCCGTCTTCGGTGTAGCGGCTGCATCCATTGGTCAGTGATCCATCGCCGAAGTTGGTAAGGGATCTGTCGCCAAAGTCGGTCTGTGATCTTTGGCCGACATCGGTCAGGGATCTGTCGCCAAAGTCGGTCTGTGATCTTTGGCCGACATTGGTCAGGGATCTGTCGCCAAAGTCGGTCTGTGATCTTTGGCCGACATCGGTCAGGGATCTGTCGCCAAAGTCGGTCTGTGATCTTTGGCCGACATCGGTCAGGGATCTGTCGCCAAAGTCGGTCTGTGATCTTTGGCCGACATCGGCCAGGGATCTTTGGCCGAAGTCGGTCTGTGATCTTTGGCCGACATCGGCCAGGGATCTTTGGCCGAAGTGGGTCTGTGATGTTTGGCTGAAGTCGGTCTTTGATCTCAGGCTGAAGTGGGTCTGTGATGTTTGGCTGAAGTCGGTCTGTGATCTCAGGCTTAAGTCGGTCTGTGATCTCAGGCTGAAGTCGGTCTGTGATCTTTGGCCGTAGTCGGTCAGCGCCCTTTGGTCTAAATCGGTCTGTGATCGTTGGCTGAAGTCAGTCTGTGATCTCAGGCTGAAGTCGGTCTGTGATTTCTGGCTGAAGTCAGTCTGTGATCTTTGGCTGAAGTCGGTCTGTGATCTTTGGCTGAAGTCGGTCTGTGATCTTTGACTGAAGTCGGTCTGTGATCTTTGACTGAAGTCGGTCTGTGATCTTTGACTAAAGTCGGTCTGTGATCTCAGGCTGAAGTCGGTCTGTGATTCTTGGCCGAAGTCGGTCTGTGATCTTTGACTGAAGTCGGTCTGTGATCTCAGGCTGAAGTCGGTCTGTGTTCTTTGGCCGAAGTCGGCCAGTGGTCTGTCTCCTAAGTCCGTCGTTGGGTTTTGGTCGAAAGCGCGCAGCGGATTTTGGTCGAAACCGGTCGGTACCGATGGTCTTTGGCCGAAGTCGGCCATTGGTTCGTTGCCGAAGTCGACCAATGGTTTCTCCCCAAAGTCGATCAGTGGACTGTCCTCATTCATCCAGCCTTGAACCTTGGACTGAACCCCATCCTCGGTTTGCTGTGAAGATGTAAACGGAATATTACCAGGTGAATAACTTATGTTTGCCCTGAAACTGACGCATTTATCATGAAGGCTTTAAAAGTTTTCAGTTCTGATGGACTTCAATTTGATATTCAAGCACAGACGCAACAATAACTTAAATAATAATATCATTAATTTAAACATGTTAGAAATAGTTTGAAGTAAAATTTGACTTACGTGTTGTTCTATAAGAAGATCGTCATTGTCCTGCCACATCTTGATTTCTTCTGTTTAAGTCTATTGTGTGGAACACGGAAAAACATAAGTCAGTGACCTGATTGGGGTGACTTTATACCAAGATTGCCATACTGTTTCACTGAACACAACAAAATATATTTCACACACAATTACGGTTGTACAAAACCCACACACGTCATGATTGTGCCTACATATTTCGAGTATAAAAGAAAGGAAGGCAATCAGGTGTGTCAGAATTCAGCCCCTACTTAAGCGACCTCTGGTAGAACATACAGACACTGCATTACAGAAAAACACGCAAACATACGCACACACACGCGCGCACGCACACACACACGCACGCACTCACTGACACACACACGCATACACACGCACGCACGCACGCACTGACACACACACACACGCACATAGAGAGAGACGAGAGAGACGATACCACACTCAATTGTGTTGAAGTAACTCGTACCCGCAAACAAACAGTCCAACTGAAAGACCAGATACTTTAACGTTGACTCTGCGTTACGAATACTGAGCGAATGCAGTAGAGCATGATAACACAGTCCTACCCATGACAAAGTGGCATTCAATATGGCGTATCTTTTGCCGATGAGTCATTGTCAGCCATGGCGAAATGAACCAAAATAAAACGATAGCGTACTACTTCTACTTCAGACATACTCAAAGCATAGCCTGTCCCATTGTTGTAATGCTGTCAGGAATGTAGGTTTGTACAAAGCACTAAGCCTCCGGCTTTAGATTGCATTCTACACAAGAGATAGCTTGGTGACAATTTTACGCCTCCATTGATAACACGATAGGGGGCAAAAATAACCCTCTTGTCATGTCAAAGATTTCCGAATAGAATCACCGTGAAAAGCTATGTCTAGTAAAGATCCTACTGAAACAACTTCAAGCTAGACAGACTGCAATCTAAACAATTACAAACAGATCGTCATGCAATCGATGTTTTGAAACCTTCGAATCATTTCTAATAAACATGGACCGATGTTTTGAAACCTTCGAATTATTTCTGATAGTCAAGGGGATAGGTGTTATTCACTCCCGATGCACAATATTCTTGTGTATATTTGGTCATGACTTATGTGTATGAGTGTATGAGTCACTACGGAAAAATCACATGTATGTGAGGATTGCAGGAAGTCATGACACTTTGATAATTGTCAAAATCTGAATCTTACACAAAGTTGTAAACACGTTATGACTGACAGAGGTCAGAAGCCACACGGTAGGTATGTGACCACGCCTGTGGGAATAAGTGCACACCCTGTGATTTAATCCACCTGAACAACTAACCATTGTCCGGATTCTAATCCAAGGCCCAGGGACCGACCAGAATACAACATGTTAGATAAATAGATCAAATCAAATCGTCAAGATACGGAGAAAATGAGGACGTAACTTATCACTTCTTTTACAAAGTCGACTTTGAAATCAATAAGAAATGAAAGGAATAAAAAACGTCAGAAGTGTTAGCAAAATAAGGTATTTCTGGATACTATCCCACCCAACCCCGACAAACTCCTTTAATGTAATTTACCCCTCCCTATATGAAGTGTCACCTCATGTCAAAAAAATACACTTCCTCTCGGTAAACGCCACCCTGATTTAGTAAACATTCATAAACAAATGTGTATGTAAACTTAATAAAATATAAACCTAGATAACCTGCTATAGCTATCTGAAATATTCCTTAAACATATATTGGGACATTATATAAAAAATGTAAACGGAAGTTTTGTCATCAGAGGATGTTTGCTAGACAGACCAAACCAGGTGTGCTGAAGAACGGAATGAATAGATACACGATATGTGCATCCTATGCTTTGTTAGGAAACCTTTGTTAGGTTGGTGACTGTCTGATAAAATCTGGGTCATCACCTAAGCTATGATGATATCTGTATAAAAGCTATTTCTATATACAGGTACAGGGTTGGCAATTTGTCTCAAATACACACAGAACTGCCGGTATCTGCAACTTTGCAAAATACTGGTAATTGTCGTTCTAGGTATCTTTAACGATGTATTGAGATGATTCAAACCAGCATTTTCTGTAAATACTGTATCACGCTCTAGTGTATCATTTCGCTATTGTTCAAGCGTCCATTTATTACAGAATAACCTGTGTTGGCCATTTACGGCACACATTCACGACACGCAAAATATACAAATGTAGATGTTACATGCTGAGTTGAGCGTAATACCATACAGTTGTACGGGCCTATTCCAGTTGTGAGGCAAACAAAAATAGGAGGGCACACCTCCAAGTGTTTAGACCCATCACTTGGCAAAACTGCCCAAACAACACTACCCAATCCTTACTTAAAGAACGTAGGTCTCGAATGCCCCGAGGAAAGATAGGTACTCACCAGGTTAGTCAGTGACAGACGGTCAGAGCCATCGGTGGAAAAGGTCCAAAGACTGCATCCTTATTCCGAGCATGGTACCTGGAGATGCCACCCTCAGATACGACTGCGATAAAATGGCGGTCCGGACGAACAGTCTAGTTCACAGGCAGTTCAACCGGCTCATTTGAATATTCCAAACCTCTGAGTAACCTTCGCATCACTTGACCTATCATCATCGCCAAGTCACCTGGAATCAATGACAACTTCGATGGAACCTGATTGGTTGAACAAGCCAATGGGTGCGTCTTAGAGGTTAAAACAGTACCAGGTTAAATCACGTGATTTTCTTTAAAAATATATAGCCATGCTGAATACGACAAACAAGATCTTCGTGATTATTTCTGACGTTTGCCGAACCAAAGAATCGTTACAAAAGACGGCGGATCGGAAGGCTTCGTCCTTGGCAGGAAGGATTTTAAGTCTTACTGGATTACTACCTTAAAAGGTGACAACGACTACAGAATGTGTTTGTGTTCGGCGCCAGGCAGAGATGGTTACACCCAACATGGGCGGTGACGGCTTAGAGCTTTAAAGACAATGTCGATGACCTCACGACACAACACAACACAGGCAGATTACAGTCAACTTCACACTTGTAAACATTACCCGTGAGCCCTGGTTTATCCAAATATCTATATGTCCTTTTTTCTGGTTTGATGGTATTTGTCCTTTTTCTTGGACATACATCAAACATTTATATATTCAAATTTGTCGCCTGAATTTAGTCTTGTCACGTTCTAGCTGTTTATGTTGATGGCTGAACTCGGAATGAGGTGTCAAATTGCCAGTTCCCTGTGCCACCGAAACGGAACACAATTTGATGCTGATGAGCAAAAGAAACAGCCCATTTGGACGAAAATATAAACAGAAGTCTTTTAAAGAAGGAAGTAGAATAAAAGAAACAAAACGGGAACATCATTGGCTTGCGTCATTTCATAATTGTAACCAGTTGGATTTTTCTAATGTAAAGGGTACTTTTTGTCCAAGACAACAATACTTAATACTTAATGCTAGGAATAATAATCACACGTAACAGATAAGGTACTGACACACAAAGGCGTATTAGTAGGTCAATTGTTATATTAGAATATATTCCTAGTAGAATACAGTTGTAATGTTTCACCGTACGTTTAGGGGTAGGGTTATACAAAAGATTAGATTACTTCATCATTTTGTTATCGTTTAAGATACACATGTTTGTTTACACAATGTTAATGACTACTGATAACAAGCCACCTGTATATGATGAATAGCGGCCTGACATATAAGCTGTGAGGTATACTGTGTATATGCTAGATTTGAACTTCATCATGTCACCATGTGTATATCAAAACACCTTAAATCCCCAATCCATGCATGGAGCTAGAAACTTCGATTTCTATTGAATTATTCCGTCTATGATAGTGCTTATCATGATTATAAGAACGTGATATCCAATCACCGGGGAATACATATACATATAAAATGAAAATACCATTATATGATGGTATTTTACATCATGATGATAAATAGTGAATTGTCACTATCAGACCAGTTTCCATCGCCTGTACAGCTAATTTGCTTTAGCTGACTTCTCAATTTCGAGCTGGATTCGATTGTTGATTTTATATGTATATTATGACTGAACGTATTTGTGGACTGTCGAGTAAGTTCGTCTTGTAGTATTTAAATATTTTGATGAATTATCAAGTTGTTGTTTTTACTGCCCTATAAATTGTAATGGCCGAGCTCCAATTCAGCCAATGGGCTGCCATTGTTCGTGACATGTGAATCAATCAATAAACCATTACTACTAGTTACCTATGATATAGCGAACCCTAGACTACAAACATATACAGGTTTCAATGATGGATACGCGTATACGGTGAACATAAAATCTCATCTGCTTTTTGTTGGGTAATATTCGAACATTTGGAGTCTTAATTATTTTGTTGTCAGAAGACATTTGACGTCATTATTTGTAATATTAGACGAGCTTATGATACTGAAATAACTTTAAATATCCAGTATCTAGCCTTTTCAGACGTATTCTGGTATGACATTCCATGTATCCGTTGCTACGCCAGGGATCTACATTTTCTCAGGGTACGAAGTAACCTTTGTCAATCATCCAATGCTGTGGATATCTATACCGAATCTTTTACAACTGTGGAAAAACCGCCATGCAGATGATAGAAACTATTAGTACTACTTGCATGTGATCAAGTCATAACCAGCTAGAAACTTCGATTTCTATTGAATTATTCCGTCTATGATAGTGCTTATCATGATTATAAGAACGTGATATCCAATCACCGGGGAATACATATACATATAAAATGAAATTACCATTATATGATGGTATTTTACATCATGATGATAATAGTGAATTGTCACTATCAGACCAGTTCCCATCGCCTGTACAAGTAGCAATGCTTATGTTTATAGTCTGTATCAAACTACACATGGCTTATTCCTTTCGACATTAGCATGTAATTTGATAATAGATACTTGCTGTATAGAAACTGTAGCCTAATGAACCCCTCGCATATTTGAAGTCTACATTGCATGGTGTATAATAATACGTTTGTTTACATTTGATACAATTGGAACAGGTATTATCTTATAGTTGACCCTAGTAACGGCAATTTCATGTATAGTTACATTCAGTACCCAACTCCAAGTATTTACAAGTTAGTAATTGTAACAGATCACATTGTATTTCGTTCGGCTTCAATACATCTATACGAATGTCTCCTTTTCACGTTCCTCCATCCATTTTTCCATCCCCCAGTCTATTGTTAGTATAAATGTAAACACGTAATATTGCCATGTCACTTTCAAACTTCCACACTGCATCTTCTATTCGGTATCCCCCAGTCACGTCCTTCTTCCTTCTTCTTCTTCCCTCCCTAGAATAAAGAGACATCGATATCGGGAGTAAGTTGAGGAATGGAGGTGTTATGTCACGAATATGCCCAAGGAGCTGCACGTACAGGTCCTTGATAAATGATTGCAGTTTTTTGGGAATATTCATAACGTATATTATGGAGATTGTTCAAGTTCAGCTCCATTGTATATTTCAGTAATACAGGTGTTTTTTTAAGCCTTGATCAACAAATGACCGAATACAGCAGCAATAGCGTTTTTCTGTATTCGTGCCGTGATGACGCGTCAGTATGATGATGCAGGAGGTTAAATGATGAAGGAGGTCAAGGTATCCATTGCTAGTTTTACTGCCCTCCATACGATCATGAACAAATACATATACATATACATGTACGTCTATTTACGGAATGTAAAATGAGCTATTTACACAAGTATGACGAAATGTATGTAAATGGTTTAGGCAGAAATTCGGAAGCCGTGCTTGTGCTGATATTGTCAAAACACTTCATGTATCGTTAAAAACATAAGCTTTTTTTTACATTTCATATCTGTATCTTTGGCCATCTCCTCTTGGGTTGTCCAGTTGGGGACCTGTCGTCCAAGACACTGGGACGCTTCCCCAAGCTTTCCTTACTACTGGACCTTCTGAAGATGGGGAAATATCGGCTCGACGACTTGCTCCTCTGTGAAGTTGGGAAAGAAAGAGGAGACATCATGTGTGTGTTCTCTTTTTCTTTCAATTATAATATGTCGTATGTGAATTTTTGGTCTCCTTCTACTGTTGGTGCCAGATGCCTTCGCAAACGTTATAATTCCAACTCTTACTCCATGACATGTATGGCACATTGTGTTTTGAATATGAAATCAGTTTGGTGACTATTCCAGTACTACCACTACGGACTGGAGCCCACTCTTTCTGTATGTGAAATGAAAAGACTACCTTAACTCCTTTCTGACTTCCATAGGACGATAGAGAGCTGACCTCGCTATCGCGTCGAAGGTCCACATAGTCGTCTCCGTCTAGAGAATGAATAAAAACATTTTGCAAATACAGTAATTCTAAAGTCAGTCATGGCACCCTGAGAGATAGCTACTAGTACTAAGTACTACAGATTTGCCTAATCCTTACAGCAACATGGTACAAATAAAGGCATAAATCGAATTGATACGTTGTATTGATACTTTTAGTGCATGATTCTTCGTTAGAGCAGGTTTGTTCTGTAAGATGTGCAGGTTGTTTGAAGGTACATTAATATGTTGTCCTCCATGACCCCACTCGACAGTTAGTGATCCCTTTGATCTAAAGTTCTCTCTAAGTTGTTGTTAGGATGGCACATAAAAGGCAGTACTTACTGTCTAGTTCTGATGGAGAGTGCCTCCCGTTGGCCATAACCGCCTTTGGTACAGTGGTATCTGCAGTACCTGAGGGTGGCGTAAGCGGCGCTGGGGGTTGGGGAGCAGGTCCTTTGGGGTGTGCTGGTATGGATGGGTATCTCGACTCATGGGGAGGGGAAAGGGGGCGTCCTGGCGGGGAGGCGTAGCCATTTTGCAGTGATTGGACGTGGAAAGCATGCGCAGAAGCAGGCGCTGACAGCAGTAAGAAAGTAGGAAGACGTGTTAGAAACAATTGGTCATAAAACCTAAGTGTCGTAAGCTAAATGTTATCATGAAATAGAAATGTTGGAAAACACACAACGAAGAACTGTGACCGCTGTTGTTATCATGAATTAGAAATGTAAAGAAACCTAAAATCATGGGAAGGTATATTAGTGATTTGAGATGTAAGATGTAATGGTTATAAGATCAACCATGAGTAAATCACAGCTGTTAGGGAACATTGATTAGTTCACAAATAAAGGAGAGACCCTAATGGAGATAGGCATATTGTAAACGCTTTTTTCACTAATCTTGTGAACTTCGTGGCTAAGCACTATTTCCAGAGTATAATTGCCAGCATGGTTGAGTCTGATTTTGATTCCCATCTTAGCTCCGGTAGTTTCATCATGTGTTATACACATGTTTTTTCAAGACAGTGACTTTACAAGCCTCAACTCTAAGCAAAACAAAAACACATTCATTCGATTTTATTTATGATATACCGTATTCTAAGCCATTTAATTCTATATGCTGCACAAGGAATGCAAGAGAGAATGAGGCCCAAACATCTCTCTTTTCACCTACCCACTTGCTAATATATACAGTTCCCGTCATATTGTTTTCAATCCTGTCTATGACTATGTCTGCAACTACGACTGAAACTACATGGACTTTGTATAAGAAGGTTTAAGTCAAATTGGTGATCATCCCTGGCTGTCAGTTGGATCACCTGAAAAAAGTTGTTAAAAAGTCCCCATTAGGCAAGGTGTCTACAGGATAGTGATTTACATCATAACTCAACATATGACATGTTCTTATGTCATCTATGACAAGTGATATAGTACTGCATTGCCTCCATACTGCAAATGAAGTCGTCAATGGAAAAGTTAAATGTGTAATATTTTTGAAATTCAAAAGTAGCATTACAAAATTGTTGTTGGCTTCTGTACCAAACTTTGTGCTGAAAAACGGTCCCCTTAATCATGTTAATTATGTTATTATTGCATAAGAATTTGGGAGAAGCATTTGCTTTGCATTGAAATGTAGGATTTAGATATTCGACCAACCTTGGGACACTGGTCGACTAGTTGGCCGTGCGGGAGGAGATGACGTGTACACATGTTGCACAGGGCTGGTTGCCCTCTGCACGGGTGGCTGCGGTGCCCTTCGTTTGACTAGTCCAGAAGTGCTGCTGTCCACTGACCCTTCCCCTCTAAGCTGACGGCTGTCTCCATACGCGCCATCAGAGGGTTGATGATACCCTTGGAATGTTTGCAGCGGTGGAGCAGACGAGTACTGTGGATCGCCGCCCATCGCTGAATAAACCGACCTTCCTCCTTGTCGTGTCAGAGTTTTCCAGTCCTGCATGTCGTGGAGAACAGTTGCCTCTGGTGATTTGACGATGTCGGATCTGGTGTCGGATCTGGCGTCGGATCCTTCGACAAAGTAGGTGTTCCTGACCCTGACTGGAACAGCGACACTGACGTAAGTTTTCTCTGGTGCTGTCCCGTTCCCTTGGTCTGTCCCAACGACCCATGTGGTGGTCTTGTCAAAGTTGATCGGCACTAGATGAGGCGGGTTCGCTCCGGGATGTGTTGGCAGCTTTGCTACCTCATTCTGCTCACCAACCGTCCAGTGAATCAGACGACTGAAATCGAAGGCAAACGGTGGTCTGTCACTCCGTATCCTAGGTTGTGACTTTCTGTGGTCAATGAAAACAGAATCTTGGCGGTTGTAGATTCTTTCCATAGATCTTTGCTGTTGCTCGGCTACGTTGTCCTGTCCTGTCACCTCAACCGTAGACCATCCTGATTTGGGCAGCTGGTCATCCGTGACTTCATGTTTGCCACCTGTTGTCATCCTGATGAGCTTGTCATAGTCAAAGTCGTCATCACCTCTGTCTTCGACCGTTTCTGAAGCAAGCTGCTGTGCTGAAGTCCACTGCTTTGTTGGATAACCAACCTGAGGGATATGACCGACCTTGAAGTTATCGGTCTGCCTAAGATGCCCCGTGTTAACAGGATACTGTAGGGAAGACGATCTCCTTATTCCGCTGTGTTGTTTGACCATGAACATTTCGTCGTAATCGTGAACATCGACACCATTTTCGACTAGCTGACTGAGAGGATTGAACCGGATGATGCCCTGCTGCATAAGGGTGTCCAGTTCTCCAACAACCTGGATCTCCGCTGGAACCCAGCTACTGTGTAGCGTGGATGCGTCTGCCCTGTGGAATTCATCGGAGGTGACAACCTGCTGGGCAGGTACCGTTCGCTCGACAGGAGGGATGGGCTCGTCGGCAACCTCCGTTTCCGGCATGTAGTGTGACTCCTTGCTTGTCGACCTGGCCCTCGCCGTTTCGTGTCCTGGGACAAGCCGCCACATAGACGTGCGGGTCTCTAGGGGAGGGAGTGGCTTTTGTGACTCCACGACCTCATTCAGATTCGTCTCCTGGCCTGAGTACGCGTTATGACTGTGAACATGATGCGAGTGTACCCTGCGAAAGACCTCTGCTGGTGTCTCCGCTTTGTGGGCAATGTCTGCCGGAAGAGGCGGGATAACTGATGTTATTTCCACTCTCTCGTGGACGTTTCTCTCGTCAGCAGGCGCTTGTTGACTGTCCACGCGTTGCTCTCGCACCTTCTGCAAAACCTCAGCAGGTATGGAACCTTGCCTGGCCGCGTCCGTAGCAAGAGGTGGAATAACCCCGATAACATTTCTCGCAGAAGAATTAACGACAGTCTCCCGTGGTGGATGCCGAACCCTCGGCGCAGGAATTTCTGTCCACGTGGTTGGTTTTGGTCTCATCCTGTGCATAGGATATCCATCTACAACGATGACCCGCCCGTGATGATGGTGAGATGATGATGGAATCCTATCGACATATGCCTCCCTAACACGGAGTACTTCTTCCCGCCCCCGTTGTTGAATTCTGAAGCGCTCAGTGTGGGCGTGATCCAGCTCCAAGTGTGGAAGTGTAGACCTCATTGCTGCGTCCGATGGGTGGGGATGTATTGTACCGACTGCATGTTCTTTTACATTATAACTTCCTTCCTGGGCTAACTGCTGGATCCTGTAGCGTTCTGCTCGAGCACGATCCATCTCCACGTGTGGCAGTGTGGACTTCCTAGCTGCGTCTGATGAGTGGGGCTGTATTGTACCGACTACATGGTCTTTCATATCAACACTTCCTTCCTGGGCTAACTGTTGGATCCTGTAGCGCTCTGCCTGAGCACGATCCATCTCCACGTGTGGAAGTGTGAAACGTCTGGCCGCATCCGATGTGTGGGGATCTATCCAATTGACGCGTTGCTCTTTTACATCAACACTTCCTTCCTGGGCTAACTGCTGGATCCTGTAGCGCTCTGCCTGAGCACGATCCATCTCCATGTGTGGCAGTGTGGACCCCATTGCTGCGTCCGATAAGTGGGGCTGTATTGTACCGACTGCATGGTCTTTCATATCAACACTTCCTTCCTGGGCTAACTGTTGGATCCTGTAGCGCTCTGCCTGAGCACGATCCATCTCCACGTGTGGAAGTGTGGAGCGTCTCGCAGTATCTGATGAGTGGGGATCTATCCAATTGACATGTCGCTCTTTTATATCATAACTTCCTTCTTGGGCTAACTGCTGGATCCTGTAGCGCTCTGCCTGAGCACGATCCATCTCCACGTGTGGAAGTGTGGACCTCCTGGCTGCGTCCGACGAGTGGGAATCTATCCAATTGACGTGTTGTTCTTTTATATCATAACTTCCTTCCTGGGCTAACTGCTGTATCCTGTAGCGCTCTGCCTGAGCACGATCCATCTCCACGTGTGGAAGTGTGGACCTCCTGGCTGCATCCGATGAGTGGGGATCTATCCAATTGACGTGTTGCTCTTTTATATCATAACTTCCTTCTTGGGCTAACTGCTGGATCCTGTGGCGTTCTGCCCGAGCACGATCCATCTCCACGTGTGGCTGTGTGGACCTCCTGGCTGCATCCGATGAGTGGGGATCTATCCAATTGACGTGATGTTCTTTTACTTCAACACTTCCTTCTTGGGCTAACTGCTGGATCCGGTTGCGTTCTGCCCGAGCACGATCCATCTCCACGTGTGGCTGTGTGGACCTCCTGGCTGCATCCAATGAGTGGGGATCTGTCCAACTGACATGATGTTCTTTTACTTCAACACTTCCTTCCTGGGCTAACTGTTGGATCCGGTAGCGCTCTGATCGAGCTTGATCCATCTCCACGTGTGGAAGTGTGGAGCGTCTCGCCGCATCTGATGTGTGGGGATCTATCCAACTGACGTGTTGCTCTCTTATATCATAACTTCCTTCCCGGGCTAACTGTTGGATCCTGTAGCGTTCTGCCTGAGCACGATCCATCTCCACGTGTGGCAGTGTGGACTCCCTAGCTGCATCTGAAGCGTGGGGCTGTATTGTACCGACTGCATGTTCTTTCATATCAACACTTCCTTCCTGGGCTAACTGTTGGATCCTGTAGCGTTCTGCCCGAGCACGATCCATTTCCAAGTGTGGAAGTGTGGACTCCCTGGCCGCATCCGATGTGTGGGGATGTATTGTATCAACTTTATGTTCTTCTACTTTCTCCTCGCCTTCTCCCGCTAACTGCTGGATCCTGTAGCGCTCTGCATGAGCTTGATCTAATCTCAAGTGTGGAAGTGTGGACTCCCTGGCTGCATCTGATGAGTCATGATCTATCCAAATAACCTTAAGCTCTTTCAAATCGACCGACCCCTCCTGAGCCATCTGTTGGATCCTGTAGCGCTCCGCATGAGCTTGATCCAATCTCAAGTGTGGAAGTGTGGACTCCCAGGCCCCATCCGATGAGTGGGGCTGTATTGTGTCAACCTGGAGCTCTTTCAAATCGACCGACCCCTCTTGAGCCATCTGTTGGACTCTGTAACGCTCTGACCGAGCACGATCCATTTCCAAGTGTGGAAGTGTGGACTCTCTGGCCGCATCCGATGAGTGGGGATGTATGGTATCAACCTTCTGCTCTTCTAACTCTTCCTCCCCTTCTTGCGCTAACTGTTGGATCCTGTAGCGCTCTGCCCGGGCACGGTCCATCTCTAGGTGTGGAAGAGAGGACGTTCCTGCTGTCGTAGAGTCGGGAGGTTCAATTACGATGACCCTTTGCTCCTTGACGTCAATGACCTGTTCACTGGCTAGTTGTTGTATCCTGTAGCGTTGTGCGTTTGCACGGTCCATCTGCTGCTGCGGGAGCATGGAGGAGCTTACTGTCAGAGAAGAGGGATCATCAATTGTGAGGATGACCCCCTCTTTAAGGTCGATGATGCGTTCCTCGGGGAACTGCTGCATTCTGAAAGACTGTGCATGAGCTTTGTCCATGTCAGTTTTTGGAAGTGTTGTGACTTGTGCATCCTCACCTCCAGAGGGTGGAATGATGTAGATGTACTCCTGTCTTGTGTCGATGACATGCTCCTCAGCGAAGTTCTGTGCTTGCAGAATCTCTGTCTTTGAGGACTGGACATTTTCAAGGCGTTGCGTTGGCACAGCAAGAACCTTGGCCTTCCCTTCAGTGTCCTTCTTGTAGGGAACCTCGACGATTTCATGTTCTTTTAGTAAAAGAACAGCCTCTTGAGAATTCTTCAGCTCTGGTGGAGGGACGTAGACTGACGTCTCTGTTTTAGGAGCCTGCTCAACCTGGATGTAAGATTCATCTGGTAAATCAAATTCTTTTGCAATGTCTGGTGACAACGGAGTGATATCCGAGATCACCTCCAGCCCAACCATGTTGATATTGGTTTCCTTTGCCTGCAAGGTATCTAGCTCTGTCTTCGATTCTTGGATAAGTGCCTTCCACAGGTCTAAAATGGCCACCTCCCCAGACGTTGCGGAAGTGTTTGTCATGTCAGCAAGTGGCTCTGACTCCTCGGGCCGAACGTGTTCAACGTACTCTTCCCCGTGGTGAATCTTCGGTGCTTTGAACGATTCAACAGTCCCTTTTCCCGCAACGTGGGTTTCCATTTGAGGTATGTCAGCTTTCTTGGGATCACTGTATCTTATTTCCGGCACTTCAAGCACGTTGTCGGAAAGTTCATTGACGGTCTCCTCATGCGCTTCCTTCAGCAGAGATCGTGGGACTGCTTGTAGGGACAATGAATAGTCAGGGTAATCTTCTGTCTCCTCTACGTGGTACTCAGCGTGTAGCTGTTTGGGCTTCGGAGAAATCACGATAGGAGACAGATTGACGTCCGCCACTGTGATCTGTTCCTGCTCTTCGTGGAACTCAAGCTTGGGGAGATCCAGCTTCTTCATTTGCATAGCCACCACTTCTACCTGTCCGAACGCGTCCATGTCCGCCAGACTGATGTCAGCTTTATCCAGAGCGTATGATGACTCCAGATCCCCGACTTCTCCGAGCTGGAGATAATTCTCATGTTCGTCTGCAAACTTCATGTCCATGTAAAGAGTCTGTAACTCGTTGCTGTCAGCCTTGTTCTCCTCGGCTTTCGGAACTAGACTCACCTTTGCTGACTCCTTCTCTACCTGCGGGATGTCCTCTGTTTCTCCAAGCGCCAGTTCATACAACTTTTCATTGACTTTGAAGTTTCCTTTTGGAGGTGGGGAGATAGGTCTCTTAACTTGGTGCACCTCGTCCGATATGACGGGAGATGGTTCCTCTGCAAAATTTACCTTCGGCTGCCTTCCTTTTGCCGTGTATAACTGCCCCAACGCAACCTTTGGCGTCGCTTTCGTTGTCTTCAATTCTTCGAACTCAACATCTTCACATTGTTCCCATTTTGGCAGATCCCTCTCTACGGCAGTATGTATCGCCAAGGGTACCTGTTCAACCGCTTGCTGACTGACATATACGGGGGTAGATTTGTCTACCTCTATTACGTCGACCTCCGCCCTTTCGATGATTGGTGGCTGAAGTCGACGAACTTTTTCCAGTTGGAGTTTTTCCAGTGTGTTCTCGATACCTTCGTTGTACTGGGGTGCTTCTGTCTTTTCAAGAGTGACAGTTTCCACCTTGCCTTCCAGATTCTCTATCACTTCGTACGTTGGCGTTTGTAGGGCGATAACTTCAAAAGTACCTGCTTCCTCAGCAGTGACATGCTCTTCTGCCTCATCTGCTTGAAGCAACGCTGATTCTTCTGACTCTGTTTTCTCCTCTGTGGCAGACGAAAGCACTTCTATCTTCTCCACTGCGGCCTTTTCCCATGGAATAGGTGGGTCACCTTTCCTCGTCTGCTCTGACGTCACCACAACCTCATCTTCTGTAGCCTGTAGGTAATTCGGAGCTGTAGCCTTAACTTCCTCAGAGTTGGGCGAGTACATCTCCTGGGACACTGTGGAGAAGGTGCAGGATTCGATTTTGTATGGCTCAATGGCTTCACCAAGGTCTTCTTTTTCGAGGGTGATTTTCTTCTCTTCGCCACTGAGGTATTTCGCATCGTAGGACGCAACCTCATCTGTGTTATGCTTCCAGACCACTTGCTTCAGCGGCTCAAAGATTGTCTTCTTGAAGTCTAATGGCTTTAACTCTCCGTCAACTTCTTCGGGCTCAACTGTAACCTTCCCTTCTTCTCCTAGATATAAGGGTACACAAATATCCACAGTACTCTTCATCACCATATGGAATTTCACTTTCGGAATTTTTGTTACGGGTGAATTTTGATACTTAAACGCCGGTATTTCTTCAAGTGTGGTCTTCAGTTTCAACTCTCGTTTTGTCTCCTTGGCCTGTCTGAATTCTGGATCCTGACTCGTCTGTTGAAACACTTCTGGCTTATTAGACCTTAGCTTTTCTGTTTGTTTGAAGGCAGCTTTTGAGTAAGTGAACTTTTTAATGTTATCTTTGACCTCTCCCAGCTTCAATTCTATTTTGTCCTCTTTGGCTTCCAGGTAATTTGGACGCATTATCTTTGCCTGAAACACCTCCGGCTTGACTGAACGCAGCTTTTTTGTTTCTTCCACCGCAACTTTAGAGTACGTCAACTTTTTGATGTTATCTTTTACTTCTTCCGCCGCAACAACTGTTTCCTCTTGTTTCCCTTTGTGATACGCCATTTCGGTTTTGGCCACAGATGAGTTTGCCGTTGACAGCGGTTGGCCAGTTTGTGCCACTGCTGCTTGGTGGTATTTGATTGGGGGTATGTTGGCGACGTTGCCAACTGGACGTATCGTTGTCTGCCCTTCGCCAGCTTCCATGTACAATGGAGCCTCGCTGGTTACTTGACTCACGAATGCCTGGTTCTGATCTTGCTTGAGGATTTCATAGCAGGGTTTTGAATACACAAGGCCTGGGATAACGCCTTGTAGTTCACCTAACGATATCTTTATCTCTTCCTCCACTCCATTGTTGAAGTTGGGGTCCAGGCTTCTTGTTATTGATTCTTGTGCCCTGTTTTTAGTCACGTCTATGTACTCATATTTCACCTTCTGATGCTCGAAGCTCTCTATGTCACCTGTGATCTTCTCCTCTTGTGTAGACACACTTCCAGCAACCCCTTTGTGATAGCTAGGGTCTTGGGTCTTCGCAATCGTCTTCTTAGGTTGAAGGAGTTGTTGGGTGACATTGTTATACTGTGGGCGCGTAAAGTTGGCAGCAGAAGTGTCCACACCTGTACGAGTACTTTCCAATGCTAATTTTAGTGTTTGTTCCGTGCCCTGGTTGTATACTGCATCTTCTGTCTTCACTTGTTGTACGTCAGGTTTGAAGAATTTTTCTGAGGATTGGGAAGCCAGATGGGCCTTTTGAAATTGTGCTGTAGCGATCTTTGTCGTGCCTAGTTGCTTCTCCTCGCGACCGATGCCGTAAAGGGTCTGCTTGAGTTTTCTGATCTCATGCGTGGGTGTGCTCTCAATGCCCGAGTCTGACTCTTCCAGGAGCTCTATTACTTTCAGTTCCTTCTTGACCTATCGGTGGTGAATATTTAGGTTAGCCTTCGAAGTCTTATGTGCAGTTATTGAACGAATCAAGACCTACACATAGACATCTAAATGCATGTCAAAATCCTCAGTCATACAAGTATGATAAACTTAAGCCATAAGATTGTTGTTTCACGGACTTGGATTGCAACGCTACATGCAAAAAAGGCAATAAAACATGGTGAGAAAAAATAAAATGTTTGACGAATACACATGCTGATTGGCATGATAATTCTAAAAAGGTCCATACTTTTTGGACACACTATTTGGCTACACAGACACATGTATATGATGCACTGTTTGCCAATTTACTAATACCAGTTGCTCACCTTTGCAAGCTGCCCCTGACTACCACCATGGCCATTGCTCGTAACCTTCTCCAGCCATGTCGGCACCTTGCCTTTCCCGTCTGACACTGGCACCACGGAATCCTCCTTCGGCCCCACTGGCACCATTGCCGCATCTACATCATCACCACTACCATCTTGCACTTGTTCCAACACCACCGGTATTGCAGACTCTGGGTCACTACCAACTACTAAAGCATCTACCACCTTTGGTTCAAGCACCGCCGAGCTACAATCCCCCAAATCATTCTCTGTCCCATGCTTTAACGCTCCTGCTACCAATGCCTGCCACACCGTGGGCTGGTTGCCCAGTACCTCTTCTACTTTCTTCTTCCATTTGATGCCAGGCTTCGGAGGTGCTCGCTGCAGTCGGAACGGTCCTTTGATGATGATCCGCATTCCAGGACCCTTTATCTCCTCCTGAAGAACATTTTGTGTTGAAGAAGATGCAAACGTGTCAACAGGATTATATCACAGTTTCTTTGTTTCCGATGATGACAAAGACGTAGTGGTGAGGTATGTGTTCTAATTGCTTTCCCACTTATAATCAAAATTACTGCCAGAAACTCATGATTTTTTCTACTTGGAAAAGGTTCTATGTTTTCTATTTCAACTGGGAAAAATCAACAAAACATGAAATTAAGGTCCTTAGCTATCAAATATCTCAGTGAAGTACCAGCAACATAAAGCAATCTACCATTCCGTATTCAAACACAAAGAGGATAGCTTAGAAACTGTTAAATCTTACCTCAATTTCCTTTTCCTCCACCACTGTCTCTTCTATAACTTGTGTTGTTTTCTTAAGTTCCTTGGAAGCTGCTTCAGACTCCAGTCTGGATCTGGCATCTTCCACTTCATACACTTGGTCTTCATATATCCAGATGTGCACCTGTGGAAAAAAGTCAAATCATGTCAGGTTATGCTGTATTTACGCATTTAGGCCCGATTTACACAGTCGTTGACTCAGGACTGTGCAAGGAGAACCCTAGGCCACTCAAGTAGTGTTTTCTAGTAGGAAAACTCCACTTGAGCAGCTCAAAGCTCCTCACACACAGCCCCTCGCTGACTCCAAAAACTTGTGTGTAAACCTTGCCTTAGCTTTAAAGTTGACTGCTCAATTCTGCATACAGATGCTGTTAACCTTTGGTGGCAAAACTACTTGGCACCTCTACCCCATATTTACTAGCAATTGAAGTTACAAGTGACAAGCGAAGTGGAAAATTGTTACAAAAACTAGTCCTGTGTCATGCAGGTACATTTTACAGGACCCTGCACAAATTTGCAAGGCACTGTTACACTAATCAAGTTTTTTGTAAAACTTGAAACGATAAAATTAGTAAACACTAGACCCACAGCCTCAAGAACGCAAACTTCCTCCAACAGCAACACCCTCATTCACTGCAAATTTTGAAAAGTTTTGAAATTTTGCAAGTTTTGAAGAAAACTGTTTTTTAATCTTTTATATTATCATGTACTATCATATTATTAGAGCTTGACACGATCTGGTTCGAGTCGGACTACACCGATCTCCGTCCGATATTTGCCCTTTTTGCGCGCCAGTTTTTCCACCGACGCCCGTACTACTCCTTCGACCTTCGCCCAGACCTTTCTCCCCGAGACCAGCAACTTCTACAACCGCCGTTTCTCCACCTTTCAAGCATGTACGGAGCAGGTAAACGGAAAACGAGGCCCCCTGCGCGGTTCGCCCTTTCCCCCACCGAAGAATCTGAAGAGGGCGGATGGCACTCCACGCCCGACGCCAGGTTGACTGAGCAGCTGAACAACGAACTTTTGGACGTGAGCAGGCGGATAGAACAGATGAAAACTGATTTGGGCATTCAGGAGGCAGAACTCGAAACGGCAAAGACCCCCCTCCCCATATCTCCGCGGCCACGAGAGGATGACGTCACGGGTTCTAGGTCCATCTTCCCAGGGGGCTTAGCGGCGCCCAGCTCCCAACAAGATGGCCGTCGCCAGCAGAGGGTTCCCGTCGGCGTGCAGAGGCACTTCACGCCGTCCCACACCAGCGTGCCCACCCTGCGGGAGGTGCGTGCCTTCCATGCCTTGCACAGTAACCCGCCACCACACGCGCCAAGACCGTCAACCCGGCAGCAGGCCTCCGGCGGCGCACTCGGATCTGAGAAAAGCCCTCCCCTCGAAAACCCGCAGCCTTCCCCGGACGGCGATCCACCGTGTCCAGGTAAAAAACTTTCTAGTGGTTTATCAAGGAAGGCACACGATAGGGTGGTTAGGGAAGTCAGTTGGCCCCACGAATTCGTATTTTCGGCCTTCAAACCAGTCACCCATGACTCCCTAACTTGGGATCAGTTAATTGCAGGCGAAATGGCCATCATCCTGAGTCCGAACACGCATCCCATGGAGAGCCAGAACCGGGGCCACATATTGAGGGGCCTGATGCTCGACATCCCCACATATTCCTTCGTCGGCATCCGAAACTTCTATAAGATTTTGTGGATCCATGTTGAACACGGTCTCGTCACCATCGACACCGAGACCACCACAGCGGAAGTGCACAAACTCAAAGAAGAACACCTGAGGAAACCCTCAGCTGACTCTGGTGTTGCGAGCAGTTTGCAAGCTAGTCATGGTCAAACAGCCTACATGGACAGAGGTGCCGGGCCAAGAACCACATACTGTTATAGATATCAGGGCAACACGTGCTCCTTCGCCACAGACCATATAGCTGCCTCTGGTGTGTTGCACGTCCACGCATGCAAGTACTGCTCCAGACACAGACCGGGAGTGGATGCCGGACATCCAGCAAGGTACTGCCCACACAACAAGGACCGGGGTGGTCAAGGCAATTACGCAGCGGCACGGGACAATTTCTGACTAGGCCCCGCTCACATCACAGAACGGCCCAATCTGGTAAAAACGTTGTCTGGACCCACAACTTCAAGCCACGTGACCCACCCCCCATCCCCGCCCCTCCCAACACCGAAGGTCAGCGCCTTACGTCCACGCCCTGCCCTGAAGCCCTCACGCACCGAGATGGCGAGTACCAGCCCAGAATCCCTCGCACTGATGCTCCCAGCACCCACATCCGTTGGTATTTGTAACAACACGTGGTTCTTGGCCCGGCTGCTCTGTCCATGTAGGCTGTTTGACCCTGGATAACGTGCACACTGCTCGCACCGCCGAAGTCAGCTGAGGCTTTACGTAGATGGTCTTCTTTGAGTTTATGCACTTCTGCTGTGGTGGTCTTGGTATCGATGGTAACGAGACCATGTTCAACGTGAATCCACAAAATCTTATAAAAGTTTCTGATGCCGATGAAGGAATATGTGGGGATGTCGAGCATCAGACCCCTCAAAATATGGCCCCGGTTCTGGCTCTCCATGGGATTTGTGTTCGGACTCAAGATAATTGCCATTTCTCCTGCAACTAACTGATCCCACGTTAGGGAGTCATGGGTGACTGTTTTTGTGGCCGAAAATACGAATTCATGAGGCCAAGCGACTTCCCTCACCACTCTGTCGTGTGACTTCCTGGATAAACCACTTGAAAGTTTTTTACCTTGGATCAGAGACTCGCCGTCCGGAGATGTCTGCAGGTTGGCGTGGGGAGGGCGTTTCTCGGCTCCGAGTGCGCCGCCGAAGGCCGGCTGCCCAGTTGAAGGTCTTGGCGCGTGTGGTGGCGGGTTACTGTGCAAAGAATGAAAGGCCCGCACCTCCTTCAAGGTGGGCACGTTGTTGTGGGACGGCGCGAAGTGCCTCTGCACGTCGACGGGAGCACTCTGCTGGCGACGGCCATCTTGTTGGGAGCCGGGCGCCGCTAAGCCCCCTGGGAAGATGGACCGAAGACCCGTGACGTCGTCTTCTCGTGGCCGCGGCGATATGGGGAGGGGCCCTGGTCTTTGCCGTCTCAAGTTCTGCCTCCTGAATGCCCAAGTCGGTTTTCATCTGTTCTATCCGCCTGCTGACGTCCAAAAGTTCGTTGTTCAGCTGCTCAGTCAACCTGGCGTCAGGCGTGGAGTGCCATCCGCCCTCTTCAGATTCTTCGGTGGGGGAAAGTGCGAACCGGGCCGGGGGCCTCGTTTTCCGTTTACCTGCCCCGTACATGCTTGAAATGTGAAGGAAAGGCGGTTGTGGAAGTTGCTGGTCTCGGGGAGAAGGTCTGGGCGAGAGTCAGAGGAGTAGTACGGGCGTCGGTGGAAAAACTGGCGCGCAAAAGGGGCAGATAGCGGACGGAAATCAGTGCAGTCCGACTCGAACCAGATACGTGTCAAGCTCTGAGTCCCAGAGTCAGTTGATCTCAGAGCTCACGTGTGTTCTCGCGCAATCTCGTGTGACATGCGCCGTTCTCGCGAGAACAATTCCGTCATATGCTGCCTACTGTCATCATGTGTGCCTGAATATTGACAAAAATTACTCTTAAAAATTTAGACAAACACTCACCCATTTTCCGTTCTCATAAAACCATTCCTCTTCTGCCACAATCCTTTTGCCATCCTTGGTGCACTTCTCCTTGCCAGTTGACAGGCCACCGTTCATCCAGCCCTGGACTGTGGATTGGACCCCATTCCCATTTCTCTGTAAGAGATATAGGTAATCATGATGAATACATAGAATCTAGTACAACTAGTACTCTCATCAAGTATTTTTGATGCTCCCACAGTAAGTTTTAGACTGACTCTCATAATCACTATAAAGACCATTTAACCTACAAATACATTTCAAGCTTGCTTTGCCCATGTTTACCTAACATAATATTCAGATGACAACAGGGCCCATTGTTTGGCTTGTCCTCCAAATCTGGGAAAAGTCCAATCATTGTAATAGGTGGATAGAAGGATTACAACAGCAGATTGATAGAGACATTCCGTTTTCATTGTGCTAAGCTCAGTATTGTATACCGTGTTAACGGCTGGCATGGACAGAACTCAGGTATTTCCAACAATTGGCTTAGTACTATATTTCTTCATTCTCCCTCTAGCTTTACAGGTGGTCTGCATAATGGACATGCATTACGAGATGTACAAAATTATCAGTGCTCATAACACATAATGATAAACTCAGCAAAATCTCCAATGCATTACCTTAAATTCCACCATGATGTAACGACCAATTATGCTGGTACAATGAATCAGAGTGGTCTGTCAGTACAAAGTCATTAAAATCAAAACGGCTAGCTGCCCCTGCTTACATACCATTTGCCAACATAATTCCTAGAGTAAAACGTTTGTGTGAATACAGTTGAGGACGCACTCATTTGTGGACAATAGATTGTATTGCATTACCTTGTAACATCACTGTATTCTGAAGAGACATTGAGTGCCATATAATTCAAATTCCAATTGAGGGAAAGGAAATATGGATAATCATACAAGTAACAGGATTCCTTCAATACCCAAGTGATCATACTACATACAATTATGTTAAAATGAAATATTTCTTACCTGTTGCTCAATGATGAGCTGTTCGTCATTTTCCCACATCTTGTCTCCTTTTTCATCAGTCCTGTTTGAGATGAAGATGTTGAAAAAGGTAACCGTTGACAAATTCAATGCAAGAGAGTTTTAGCTGACAGGAGGCATTTATAAAGATCTCTTTCTAGGAACGTCATTGATGGATAGATGTCTTCAGTTACATGTAACTTTTGGACTGGTAAATATCAACTACCATCTTCACGTCCAATATTCAAATATTCCAGATAAGTTTTCTATTCTTTAAAATTGTCAAGTTAATTCATACTAGGCAGTAGCAGTAGGTATTTTCAGTGCTTTAGATTGTTGTGCATATTATGTAAAGCTAGTGTGCGACACACCTTGACCATAATCATTGATACTACTATCAAAATATACTAGTACTTTTTTCTCACCTATTCTACAATATTCTAGCAGATACATAAGTCTATCATAATGGTATCTTGGCAGAAAATTCAAAACATTCTTAATGATAGGCAATTCATCAAGGTCAAACATATCAAAATAGATAGCAGGTGGCTGGCGTACGTTTGCCACCCTTCCGCCCACAAAGGGACGTTTCACAATGTTTCCGCACAGCCTTTGTGTTTTGGCTTGTGCTCTTTTATGTTGAGATGCCTGACCTGATCCAACTATACACTTGAGTGACTCATCTGTAAACTATGTTCGGAGTGTGTTTATACAACAAGGGATGTACCACTACTGACCTTACCGGGCAATGGACATATCTCAGTGATGTACACAATCTGATGCTGATAGTCTGGCACTTAAAAATTTGTCTTTTAGAATTATTAAAAAGTGATATCTCTAATTTTCAGTGAAGCCAAATCTACAATATTTGAGCCTTGTTGTACCCTTAGGATCAATACCAAGCATTTTATGAAATCAATAATACTAAAAGTCATCATAACTTCAACTTAAACTTAGTTTGACCCACAGATAACCCCATCAGGGGCAAAGTAGGGGGAGGAGACCCTGGGCTAGGGTGGGTAGGCCTCCAGCCTGGTGGAACATCTCAACTTTTGGAGACAACATGACCGACCAGGCAGGGCGTTCCACTGGGGTATTTTTTCGTAGAAAAAATGAAAATCTGCATGTATTAGTATGGGCGTAGATGGTCTGGTATTTGAGCTGGTGGCTTCCCTGGGTATGCACCTTGGCTGGTCTGAACAAAGCCTGGCCTTTTAATAATCCTTGTAATTTTCATACCAACAAGAGCTAACAAGATGTAACTGGTGGCTCTGGAAAAAGAATTAGTGCTGAAAAATTCTTACTACTATTAGATTTATCATACTGGTTAAAACTTGAGGATGTGCACCTGTATAAGATAAATTAAGGTGTTGATAATTGTCAGCAACTCCTTTGACCACCAAAAATTCAAAAACCTGACTCATTCGTAAATTAGTTGCTCTAAGACTTAATATATCAATATGACCTCGATGAAGGAAAGACTTTTTGATGATGTATAAGGGGGAGGGGTATTCAGTAGTATGCCTGTCTTTCATGTGCATTATGCTCATTGCTCATGATACTCATTATGCCAATCAGTGTGTGGTGATGGTACAAAATGTGAAATCCATTGTGGTCTGGAAATTTCCTCTTTTCAAGTACATGCAGGTATCAAAATGCTAAGTCTGACTTGAATGTATGACTATTAGTAACAGTTTCCAGCATCTAATTGTCTGACTTAAAGATTGTACCTAGGGCCCTCATGGATCAGTATATTAAGTTCAGCACTACTGTTAGGCCTGAGCCCAAACAGCATATGGAAATATTATTCGTTGAACAAAATATAAATTTCCTGTTTTACCAAAGAAATCCACACCTTACATTATATGATATAGAATGTAGGAGTTTCATGAAAATCTCTTCTAACAATCTCCAATTGCTTTGCAGCAAAAAGATATGATAATTTTGGACAGAATGAAGTGAAGACGAGAAGCCGTTCTGTTGATATTCTCATCAGAAAAGTAGCAGATTACTGATTGGCAGGTAAAATTCACATGGTTGTATACAAGAAAACTTAAACATCATAATGACACAATAGAATCATGCACAGTGTGCTTTATAGAGATATACAGAGAAGTAGAATTCCTCTTCTGCCTTCTACATTTCACAGAAAAGTCACATGACAAACAAATTAGTTTGACCTTCTGGCCTCCATTCCTTTATGTTGTAGGGCAGGGTCAACCTTTAATGAAGACTCCTTTTGGGGTCAGGGTGAAACTATCTTCACCAGAAGAGGGCTTTTGTAGCATTTTTCAACCAATCACAAGTAACAACATAGTATTTACACTACCCACTAGGAGTTAACCTCCATAAGGGTATCATTTACAGTCTTGATGCCATGTTATTTGACTGAGAAATGGCAGGAGCTTGATACTCATGGGGTCAAGTACCACAATGTAGACTACATGGCCACACCTTAAACAAATTTAAATGACAAATCACAGAGTTATGTCAAAATTGTAGGTTGGGTTTTCATTTTGTATTCCTGTTTTAAATCATGATTTGCACAAAAATTATGACTAAGATGACTCTTCCATGTGTAAGATATGATACGCTGTAATGGAAATTTTTGAAAATGACGAAAACGACTACAAGGTCATAGGTTATGTCAACCATGTTCTTTGATTTGTTCATCTTTCTATTTAACCTACAATTATTCTGGGATGCCCTTACCTTCAAGTCAACATGATCATATACGTACAGGGGCCACAAATGTTGAAGAGACAGAAGATAACAAATTGTAATACAAAAAAGTATTTCAGGAAATGACGTTTCGTGTTGATTTTAGCTGTAGGTGTGCCTCAAAAAAAGGTCAAGGTGTGTCACACACCAGATTAACTGAGTGTACAAAAGAGTGTACAACTATCTAAAGCCCTCAGCTGCCTAGTCTGAATCGACCTTGCAATTTTCACACAAAACAAACAGATCTAGTGTCTTCCGAACAGTTAAGATGTGGTAAGAACACAGTGACATCATGGAATATTCCTGTAATCCTTAGATTCCTGTCATTAGCTGTCCCTTACTCTGGAATCAATGATTGTTAAGCTACATGTCCAAATTTAATACTTTGTAGGCATCCATTTATGTACAGGTATTCTAAGGACTTAATGTTGTATATAATGACATTGAGTCTCCAAGAGTCAGTTACTTCAATCTGATAGTGAAAATGCCATTTAGAAGTAGCTTTGATATGTCCAGTAAGCTACATGTATTTATGTTCATTGAAAAGATATAATAACTATGATTATCCTTTCATTGATATCTAAGTCACTGAATATTAGTTTAATAAACAGCTTTTAAACCATTCAAAAGTGAGCATTGGAGGAAAAACAACAGTAAAGAATCAGAAGTGCAAGCAGTTGTGTACACAGCAAACAGTGTCATTGATTCATCATAAACATTTTAAGACCTAATGTTACATTTTAGCATAATTGAAAGGTCAAAAAGAAAGTTTCAAAGTTTCTTGAAGTAAAATACTGCACAAGGAATTTGTATCAGAAATCTAAGACAGTCTACTCACAGTTTTAAGGCCCATTTGAGAACAGAAGCACGCGAAAAGGTGTCCCACATGTACAATGTACGAAGGACTTGTTGACATGAAGAGTCGTCCCCCCTCTCCTACCCTGGACGCTTCAGGCAAGCAGTAACACAGTTGAAAGGCCACCTTCTTGCATCGTGGTTCACAGGTGGAAGAACCACTTCATTTGCATGCTGACAATACCGGCAGCGCACATCGGCATGCTAACGATGCGGATCGCCCCCAGGCAACATCTCTCACTCCAGGCTACACCTTCTGATGAAACGGTCCCCAGAAAGTGCGAAATGGAACGAAATGGACGACATGGAACGACATGGAACGAATCAAAACAACATATGTAACATTATGAAACTAGAAAGGCAACATTTGCGAGCAAATACAGCATGTTTAGCCATACTCCTCGCCATGCAAAAAATGGACTTTTTCATAATCATTCCAGCTCAAAATTGAAAGAAATAATTAAAGAATCCTCCCCTTGCAAGAATGGGATATTCCGTGCCATTTCCATGTAAACCAGTCGAAAAATATCCGCTGAAAATTACACTCTTGCGCATAATCAACCCAGTTCAAAATTGAATTAAAAAAGATCAACCCCAGGGAAGAATGAAGTTTTCCATAGTATACATATGAAGATTTTACAGGAGACGAAGGAAATGACCGAAAACAACATATTTGAGTCAATTCAAAGTCACCGAGAGGGTTTTAATATAATATTTGTAATATGTTTGAACTATTTTGATTAAAAGAATGTCTAAGTCACAATAGTTCTAAAGTGTTCAAACAATTAGAATTGAAACTTATAACATGTTTGAACTTATTTCACATACGTTGGAAACATTTCGAACGTAACTACACAAAAATCTCTTTATTTAGAACAGTTTCAAACCATCTATCCAAATGTTTCAATGTTCGAACAATTTGTAACAAAAGATTTTCACAATTGCCCTCATAAACGAAGGTGTTAAGTCCTCCTGTGTGTTTCTGCCTATTTTCGGTGGCCGCGCTAGACCACCAGCGGATTTGTTTTGACGGAGCGTCACCCGCGCGCGACGATGTACACTGTTCGGCACCGCTAATATCCGGCATTTTCCCGCTCCAAAACACTCCACAAGACCCACGTTTTTAGGGTTTTGCCTCTTGTGCAACACGATTCGATTTGCATTACTAACGGGACGAAAATGATAGAAAAAATTCACCCCGTCCCGGCGTCCGTCCCAAAAACATGAACGACATGAAAATATATTTTCTTACAGATTCAATCACGAAAATCAACAGCATGGGATTCCAAATTTTCGCAACGGCCGACCATTTATCATGGTTGAACTTCCTTCCAAGGCGTGCGATAGATAAACATTCCCGGCACATAATAGTCACTAGTACCAGACTAACGCAAAAACGCATGTCCCGAGTGAGACCATGTGTTTTGCGCGGCATGCCCCGAATCCGTCTACCATTGCTGAATGTAGCCCGATTCATAGAGGTCTATTTTGTATGCATTATTTCATGTACCCCTCAGCGTGAGAATTCCTTGTGCAACACTTCGCTACATTATATGTTTAAGTTTCCCCGGCCCCGCGCACCGCCTACCACCCGCCTTTGATCATGTATGAAGTCGGCGGCAGAGAGAGATCATCAATCAATTTTGACAGGAGTGTCGCGCCAGTCTGAGGAGAAACGATCTCCCGTGTTGTGTTGAAGAATTTGGAGTTTGAAAATATCTGGAATAACTAATGCTAGAATAAACATTCACAAAATCATTGATTTAACTTGTTTTCTGTTATAAAATTTCCTAAACTGCAATTTAACCACTGAGTTTAAGGGAACATGGTGTTTTCCCGATAATCACGTTAAATGTTTATGTCCGGTCTTTCCTCCTCGTAAGCAAACTTCCAGCTTGGCCAGGTGCAAGGCACTCGGGGTCAACGACCTGTAGGTCATATGTAGTATTGAAAGTGACAGAAGTGGCAAATATTGTCAAGAAAGCCCAAAATAAATCGTTTTGAATATATGTATGCCAAAAATGGGAATGTAGTCCTTTAAATATGTGTTCAAGCCACATATACAGCAAATTTCAGGTCATTCGGTTGAAATACCAGGGCGCAGGAGGCCAAGATATGCTAAAAATAGCCTAAAAACCTCAATAAAATCACTTTCAAGGTCAATATCAAAACAAGGAAAAGAACGCACATTGGTTTTTGCCTACATTACCTCTGTACCAAATTTCAGGTCATTTGGTCAAAAAATGACAGAGATGAATCGATTTGAAGATTTGACAGGAGAAGAAGAAGAAGAAGAAGAAGAAGAAGAAGAAGAAGAAGAAGAAGAAGAAACACTAGAAAGGCAACATTTGCGAGCAAATACAGCATGTTTAGCCATACTCCTCGCCATGCAAAAAATGGACTCTCCCAAAATAACAATGGACCATTCTAAAATACTTGCACTAAAAAAATGAATCACCCCAGTCCAAAATTGAGTCTTCCAGTAGCACCTCAACACAATATGGACCAGTCCACAACCATATCCACTAATTGATTAACAAATACACTTCTGCTAAAAAATGGACTTTTTCATAATCATTCCAGCTCAAAATTGAAAAATAATTAAAGAATCCTCCCCTTGCAAGAATGGGATATTCCGTGCCATTTCCATGTAAACCAGTCGAAAAATACCCGCTGAAAATTACACTCTTGCGCATAATCAACCCAGTTCAAAATTGAATTAAAAAAGATCAACCCCAGGGAAGAATGAAGTTTTCCATAGTATACATATGAAGATTTGACAGGAGACGAAGGAAATGACCAACATATTTGAGTCAATTCAAAGTCACCGAGAGGGTTTTAGTATAATATTTGTAATATGTTTGAACTATTTTAATTAAAAGAATGTCTAAGTCACAATAGTTCTAAAGTGTTCAAACAATTAGAATTGAAACTTATAACATGTTTGAACTTATTTCACATACGTTGGAAACATTTCGAACGTAACTACACAAAAATCTCTTTATTTAGAACAGTTTCAAACCATCTATCCAAATGTTTCAATGTTCGAACAATTTGTAACAAAAGATTTTCACAATTGCCCTCATAAACGAAGGTGCTAAGTCCTCCTGTGTGTTTCTGCCTATTTTCGGTGGCCGCGCTAGACCACCAGCGGATTTGTTTTGACGGAGCGTCACCCGCGCGCGACGATGTACACTGTTCGGCACCGCTAATATCCGGCATTTTCCCGCTCCAAAACACTCCACAAGACCCACGTTTTTAGGGTTTTGCCTCTTGTGCAACACGATTCGATTTGCATTACTAACGGGACGAAAATGATAGAAAAAATTCACCCCGTCCCGGCGTCCGTCCCAAAAACATGAACGACATGAAAATATATTTTCTTACAGATTCAATCACGAAAATCAACAGCATGGGATTCCAAATTTTCGCAACGGCCGACCATTTATCATGGCTGAACTTCCTTCCAAGGCGTGCGATAGATAAACATTCCCGGCACATAATAGTCACTAGTACCAGACTAACGCAAGCTCATGATGATAATAGGGAGAAAGTTTGTCAGTGAAGTTTGGCCACCAGAGGGTACATTCATTTAACGTTACAAGCTAGCGCAAAGGGGCGAATCATTGACCTTACCGGGGACTGACTCTACTGGCCTAATCATTCCTTTTTTGCCGAATTCTACGATCCATACGCCCGTACGTAGGACATGTAGGAAGGCCTGGTGGTGGACGTTACACATCACGGGAGACGCGTGTTGGTCCGAGACAGACAGCGGCGTGCTTTCGATCGCGTAGCGGCGACGCACCGCTGCGACAACGTGCCGGACCAAAACGCCTGTCCCCAGTGAGACCATGTGTTTTGCGCGGCATGCCCCGAATCCGTCTACCATTGCTGAATGTAGCCCGATTCATAGAGGTCTATTTTGTAAGCATTATTTCATGTACCCCTCAGCGTGAGAATTCCTTGTGCAACACTTCGCTACATTATATGTTTAAGTTTCCCCGCGCACCGCCTACCACCCGCCTTTGATCATGTATGAAGTCGGCGGCAGAGAGAGATCATCAATCAATTTTGACAGGAGTGTCGCGCCAGTCTGAGGAGAAACGATCTCCCGTGTTGTGTTGAAGAATTTGGAGTTTGAAAATATCTGGAATAACTAATGCTAGAATAAACATTCACAAAATCATTGATTTAACTTGTTTTCTGTTATAAAATTTCCTAAACTGCAATTTAACCACTGAGTTTAAGGGAACATGGTGTTTTCCCGATAATCACGTTAAATGTTTATGTCCGGTCTTTCCTCCTCGTAAGCAAACTTCCAGCTTGGCCAGGTGCAAGGCACTCGGGGTCAACGACCTGTAGGTCATATGTAGTATTGAAAGTGACAGAAGTGGCAAATATTGTCAAGAAAGCCCAAAATAAATCGTTTTGAATATATGTATGCCAAAAATGGGAATGTAGTCCTTTAAATATGTGTTCAAGCCACATATACAGCAAATTTCAGGTCATTCGGTTGAAATACCAGGGCGCAGGAGGCCAAGATATGCTAAAAATAGCTTAAAAACCTCGATAAAATCACTTTCAAGGTCAATATCAAAACAAGGAAAAGAAGGCACATTGGTTTTTGCTTACATTACCTCTGTACCAAATTTCAGGTCATTTGGTCAAAAAATGACAGAGATGAATCGATTTGAAGATTTGACAGGAGAAGAAGAAGAAGAAGAAGAAGAAGAAACATGAGAGAAAACAATATGTTTAGCCATACTTATGGCTAAACATAATGAGAGAAAACAATATGTTTAGCCATACTTATGGCTAAACATAATGAAATACCAGTAGATAGCGAAATATAAGGAACGTTGTAACATCCACAGTAGACCGGAACAGGGAGCATTTTAGATACAGAGGTGAGTGGTCAATACATGATATAACATGTTTTATTTTTGAATCTATTTGATAATATTGAATACAACGTTTTTGCCGCGTTTTAGTAATACTTTTAGTACATAATTCTTCGTCAGAACTGATTTCTTCTGTAGATTTCTCAAATGGCTTACACAGCGATATGTTGTCTTCTAATTGACAAAAGAAAGTCTTTTGATCCCTAAAAATTCAAAAGTTCCTTTTAAGTGATGGCACATAAAAGGCGGTACTCACTGTCTAGTTCTGATGGAGAGTGCCTCCCGTTGACCATAACCGCCTTTGGTACAGTGGTATCTGCAGTACCTGAGGGTGGCGTAAGAGGTGCTGGGGGTGGGGGAGCAGGTCCTTTGGGGTGAGGTGGTATGGATGGGGATCTCGACTGACGGGGAGGGGAAAGGGGGCGTGCTGGCGGGGAGGCGTAGCCATTTTGCAGTGATTGGACGTGGAAAGCATGCGCAGAAGCAGGCGCTGACAGCAGTAAGAAAGGGGTAAGACGTGTTAGAATGTTATCATGAAATAGAAATGTTGGAAAACACACAACGAAGAATGGTGACCGCTGTTATATATCAGGAATTAGAAATATAAAGAAACCTAATGATGATGATAAGGTTAAGTTTATTGCAAGTTATTGCCCACAGGCTAATTGCAAGTACATGTAACATGTAAGATGTAAGGGTTATAAAATCAACCATGAGTAAGTGACATCACCACTGATAGGGAACATCTATTGGTTCACAAATAAGGAAGAACCCCGAAGGGAGATACTCAGATAGGCACATTGAATAGACTATAAAAGCATTTTTTTTACTTATCTTCGTGATCTTGAGTGCCATCTTGGCTCCGTATATTCCATAGTTTCATTATGTGCTATACACATGTTTTTCATATCATTGACCAATCTAAGCAAACAAACAACTCATTCATACGATTTTATATATGATATACTGTGTTGAGTCATTTAATTCTATATGCTGCACATGGAGTAAAAGAGGAAATGATGTCTAAGCATCTGTCTGTACATTTACCCACTTCCTGATATATACAGTTCCCGTCATATTTTTTCAATCCTGTCTATGCTAATGCAACTAAGAGTACAACTTTATACAAGAAGGTCTTAAATAAAATTGGTGATCATCCCTGGCAGCCAGTTGGATCACCTGAAACAAGTTGTTGAAAAGTCCCATCACTCATCAGGCAAGGTGTGTACAGTATAGTGATTTACATCATAACACAACATATGACATGTTCTTGTAGGTCATCTATGACAAGTGATGTAGTACTGCATTACCTCCAAACTTCGAATGAAATCGGCAATTGAAGATCTAAGCCATCGATGAGTATAGTAGTTGGGAAATTCAAAGTAGCATTGCAATGTTGTTGTTGGTTTCTGTATCAAACCTTCAGTTGAAAATCGGCCTTCTCAATAAGTAGTTAATATATTATTACTGCATATGGATTTAGGAGAAACATCTGCCTTGCATGGAAACGTATGATTTAAATATTCGACCAACCTTGGGACACTGCTAGAGTAGTTGGCCGTGCGGGAGGAGATGACGTGTACACATGTTGCACAGGGCTGGTTGTCTTCTGCACGGGTGGCTGCGGGGCCCTTCGTTTGACACGTCCAGAAGTGCTGCTGTCCACTGACACTTCCCTTTTAAGCTGACGGCTGTCTTCATACGCGCCATTATAGGGTGGATGATACCCTTGGAATGTTTGCAGCGGCGAAGCGGAAGAGTACTGTGGATCGTTGCTCATCGCGGAATAGACCGACCTTCCTCCCTTTCGTGTCAGAGTTTTCCAGTCCTGCATGTCGTGGAGAACAGTCACCTCTGGTGATTTGACGATGTCGGATATGGTGTCGGATCTGGCGTCGGATCCCTCGACAAAGTAGGTGTTCCTCACCTTGACTGGAACAGCGACACTGACGTAAGTTTTCTCTGGTGCTGTCCCGTTCCCTTGGTCTGTCCCAACGACCCATGTGGTGGTCTTGTCGAAGTTGATCGGCACTAGATGAGGCGGGTTCGCTCCGGGATGTGTTGGCAGCTTTGCTACCTCATTCTGCTCACCAACCGTCCAGTGAATCAGGCGACTGAAATCGAAGGCAAACGGTGGTCTGTCACTCCTGATCCTAGGTTGTGGCTTGCTGTGGTTCGCTCCAAGATGTGTTGGCAGCTTTGCTATCTCATTCTGCTCACCAACCGTCCAGTGAATCAGACGACTAAAATCGAAGGCACACGGTGGTCTGTCACTCCTGATCCTAGGTTGTGGCTTGCTGTGGTCTATGAAAACGGAATCTTGGCGGTTGTAGATTCTTTCCATAGATCTTTGCTGTTGCTCGGCTACGTTGTCCTGTCCTGTCACCTCAATCGTAGACCATCCTGATTTGGGCAGCTGGTCATCCGTGACTTCATGTTTGCCACCTGTTGTCATCCTGATGAGCTTGTCATAGTCAAAGTCGTCATCACCTCTGTCTTCGACCGTTTCTGAGGCAAGCTGCTGTGCTGAAGTCCACTGCTTTGTTGGATAACCAACCTGAGGGATATGACCGACCTGGAAGTCATCGGTCTTCCCTGTGTTAAGAGTATATTGAAGAGAAGACGATCTCCTTCTTCCGATGTGTTGTTTGACCATGAACATTTCGTCGTAATCGTGTACATCGACACCGTTTTCGACTAGTTGACTAAGAGGATTAAACCGTATGACGCCCTGCTGCAAAAGGGTGTCCAGTTCTCCAACTACCTGGATCTCCGCTGGAACCCAGCTACTGTGTAGTGTGGAGGCGTCTGCTCTGTGGAATTCATCAGAGGTGACAACTTGCTGGGCAGGTACCGTTCGCTCGACAGGAGGGATGGGCTCGTCGGCAACCTCCGCCTCCGTTTCCGGCATGTAGTGTGACTCCTTGCTTGTCGACCTGGCCCTCGCCGTTTCGTGTCCTGGGACAAGCCGCCACATAGACGTGCGGGTCTCTAGGGGAGGAAGTGGCATTTGGGACTCCACGACCTCATTCAGATTCGTCTCTTCGCCTGAGTACACGTTATGGCTGTGAACATGATGCGAGTGTACCCTGCGAAAGACCTCTGCAGGTGTCTCCGCTTTGCGGGCAATGTCTGCCGGAAGAGGCGGGATAACTGATGTTATTTCCACTCTCTCGTGGACACTTCTCTCGTCAGCGGGCGCTTGTTGACTGTCCACGCGTTGCTCTCGGACCTTCTGCAAAACCTCAGCAGGTATGGAACCTTGCCTGGCTGCGTCCGTAGCAAGAGGTGGAATAACCCCGATAACATTTCTCACGGAAGAATTAACGACAGTCTCCCGTGGTGGATACCGCACCAATGGCGCAGGGATCTCGGCCCACGTGGTTGGTTTTGGTCTCATCCTGTGCACAGGATGTCCATCTACAACGATGACCCGCCCGTGATGATGGTGTGATGATGATGGAATCCTATCGACATATGCCTTCCTAACACGGAGTACTTCTTCCCGCCTCCGTTGGTGAATTTGTGGAAGAGAGGATGTTCCTGCTGTCGTAGAGTCGGGAGGTTCAATTACGATGACCCTTTGCTCATTGACGTCAATGACCTGTTCACTGGCTAGTTGTTGTATCCTGTAACGTTGTGCGTTTGCACGGTCCATTTGCTGCTGCGGGAGCATGGAGGAGCTTACTGTCAGAGAAGAGGGATCATCAATTGTGAGGGTGACCTCCTCTTTAAGGTCCATGGTGTGCTCCTCCGGGAACTGCTGCATTCTGAAAGTCTGTGCATGAGCTTTGTCCATGTCAGATTTTGGAAGTGTTGTGATTTGTGCATCCTCACCTCCAGAGGGTGGAATGATGTAGATGTATTCCTGTCTTGTGTCGATGACATGCTCCTCGGCGAAGTTCTGTGCTTGCAGAATCTCTGTCTTTGAGGACTGGGCATCTTCAAGACGTTGCGTTGGCACAGGAATCACCTTGGCCTTCCCTTCAGTGTCTTTCTTGTGGGGTACGACGGCGATTTCATGTTCTTTTAGTAAAAGAACAGCCTCTTGAGAATTTTTCAGCTCTGGTGGAGGGACGTAGACTGACGTTTCTGTTTTAGGAGCCTGCTCAACCTGGATGTAAGATTCATCTGGTAAATCAAATTCCTTTTCAATGTCTGGTGACAACGGAGTGATATCCGAGATCACCTCCAGCCCAACCATGTTGATGTTGGTCTCCTTTGCCTGCAAGGTATCTAGCTCAGTCGTCGAGTCTTGGATAAGTGCCTTCAACAGGTCTAATATGGCCACCTCCCCAGATGTTGTGGAAGTGTTTGTCACCTCATCAGCAAGTGGCTCTGACTCCTCGGGTCGAACATGTTCAAAGTCCTCTTTCTCATGTCGAATCTTCGGTGCTTTGAAAATGTCAACAGTCCCTTTTTCTGCAACATGGGTTTCCATTATTTCCGGCACTTCAAGCACGTTGTCGGAAAGTTCCTGGATGGTATCTTCATGCTCTTCCTTCAGTAGAGATCGTGGGACTGCTTGTAGGGACAATGAATACTCAGGGTAATCTTCTGGCTCCTCTACGTGGTACTCAGCGTGTAGCTGTTTGGGCTTCGGAGAAATCACGATAGGAGACAGATTGACGTCCGCCACTGTGATCTGTTCCTGCTCTTCGTGGAACTCAGCATGTAGCTGTTTAGGCTTTGAAGAAATCACGAAAGGACACAGGTCAATGTCTGCCACTGTGATCTGTTCTTGCTCTTCGTGGAACTCAGCACGTAGCTGTTTAGGCTTTGAAGAAATCACGAAAGGACACAGGTCAATGTCTACCACTGTGATCTGTTCCTGCTCTTCGTGGAACTCAGCATGTAGCTGTTTAGGCTTTGAAGAAATCACGAAAGGACACAGGTCAATGTCTGCCACTGTGATCTGTTCTTGCTCTTCGTGGAACTCAGCATGTAGCAGTTTAGGCTTTGGAGAAATCGCGATAGGAGACAGATTAACATCCGCCACTGTGATCTGTTCTTGCTCTTCGTAGAACTCAGCGTGTAGCTGTTTAGGCTTCGAAGAAATCACGAAAGGACACAGGTCAATGTCCGCCACTGTGATCTGTTCTTGCTCTTCGTGGAACTCAGCATGTAGCTGTTTAGGCTTTGGAGAAATTGCGATAGGAGACAGATTAACATCCGCCACTGTGATCTGTTCTTGCTCTTCGTGGAACTCAGCATGTAGCTGTTTAGACTTTGGAGAAATCGCGATAGGAGAGAGATTGACGTCCGCCACTGTGATCTGTTCCTGCTCTTCGTGGAACTCAGCGTGTAGCTGTTTAGGCTTTGGAGAAATCGCGATAGGAGACAGATCAATGTCCGCCACTGTGATCTGTTCTTGCTCTTCGTGTAACTCAAGCTTGGGGAGATCCAGCTTCTTCATTTGCCTACATGTAACCTCCACCACAGCCTTGTTCTCCTCTGCTTTCGGAACTAGGCTCACCTTTGCTGAATCCTTCACTACCTGTGGGATTTCTTCTGTTTCTCCATGCGCCAGTTCTAACAACTTTTCATTGACTTTGAAGTTTCCTTTTGGAGGTGGGGAGATAGGTCTCTTAACTTGGTGCACCTCTTCCAATATGACGGGAGATTGTTTCTCTGCAAAATCTACCTTTGGCTGCCTTCCTTTTGCCGTGTATAACTGCCCCAACGCAACCTTTGGCGTCGCTTTCGTTGTCCTCAATTCTTCGAACTCAACATCTTCACATTGTTCCCATTTAGGCAGATCCCTCTCTACGGCAGTATGTATCGACAAGCGTACCTGTTCAACCGCTGGCTGACTGACATACACGGAGATAGCTTTGTCTACCTTTATCACGTCGACGTCCGCCCTTTCGATGATTGGTGGCTGAGGTCTACGAGCTTTTTCCAGCTGGAGTTTTTCCAGTGTGTGCTCAGTTCCTTCGTTGTACTGTGGTGCTTCTGCCTTTTGAAGAGCCACAGTGGCAGACGAAAGCGCTTCTGTCTTCTCCACGGCGGCCTTTTCCCATGGAATAGGTGGGTCGCCTTTCCTCGTCTGCTCTGACGTCACAGTGACGTTTCCTTCTTCTCCTCGATGTAAGGGAACACAAATATCCACAGTCACCAGATGGAAATTCACTTTCGGAATTTTTGTTACGGGTGAATTTTGATACTTAAACGCCGGTATTTCTTCAAGTATGGTCTTCATTTTCAACTCGCGTTTTGTCTCCTTGGCGTAACAGTATTCTGGATCCTGACTTGTCTGTTGAAACACCTCCGGCTTGACTGAAGGAAGCTTTTTTGTTAGTTCCACCGCAGCTTTAGAGTACCACAACTTTTCAATATCCTCTTTTACTTCCTCCGCCAAAACAAATGTTTCCTCTTGTTTCCCTTTGTGATACGCCATTTCGCTTTTGACCACGGATGAGTTTGCCGTTGACAGTGGTTGGCCAGTTTGTGCCACTGCTGCTTGGTGCCATTTAATTGGGGGTATGTCGGCGACGTTGCCCACTGGACGTATCGTTATCTGCCCTTCGCTAGCTTCCAGGTACACTGGAGCCTCGCTGGTTACTTGACTCACAAATGCCTGGCTCTGAGCCTGCCTGAGGATTTCATAGCAGGGTTTTGAATACACAAGGCCTGGGATCACGCCTTGTAGTTCGCCTAACGATATCTTTATCTCTTCCTCCACTCCGTGGTTGTAGTTGGGGTCCAAGCTTCTTGTTATTGATTCTTGTGCCCTGTTTTTAGTCACGTCTATGTACTCATAATTCACAGTCTGGTACTCGAAGCTTTCTATTTCACCTGTAATCTTCTCCAGTTGCTTCTCCTCTCGACCGATGCCGTAAAGGGTCTGCTTGAGTTTTCTGATCTCATGCGTGGGTGTGTTCTCAATGCCTGAGTCTGACTCTTCCAGGAGCTCTGTTACTTTCAGTTCCTTTTTGACGCCCTATCGGTGATGAATATTTAGTTAAGCCTTATGCGCAGTTTTTAAACGAATCAAGACCTACACATAGACAATCATCTAAATGCATGTATAATAAGCCAAAGGACTGTATTATTGAGAGATTTCAAGGACTTGGAATGCAATGCTACATGCCGAAGAGACAGTAAAACATGGTGAGAACGTTTGATGCATTCAGTAACCATGATCTGATTGGTATCCTGAAAAAAGTCAATCATTCTCTTTGGCCATACTATGCCACGCTATTTGGCTACACACAAACACACACACATATATATATATATGATATATATTGTATTGTTGGCTAATTTACCGATACCAGTTGCTCACCTTTGCAAGCTGCCCCTGACTACCACCATGACCATTGCTCGTAACCTTCTCCAGCCATGTCGGCACCTTGCTTTTCCCATCTGGCACCGGCACCACGGCATCCTCCTTTGACCCCGCTGGCACCATTGTCGCATCTACATTATCACCATTACCAGCCTGCACCTGTTCCAACACCACTGGTATTGCAGAGTCACTATTAACTACTGAAGCATCTACCACCAAGCTACAATCCTCCAACTTATTCTCTGTCCCATGCTTTAACGCTCCTGCTACCAGTGCCTGCCACACCGTAGGCGGGTTGCCCAGTACCTTTGCTACTTTCTTCTCCCATTCGATGCCAGGCTTCGGAGGTGCTCGCTGCAGTCGGAACGGTACTTTGATCATGATCCGCATTCCAGGACCCTTTATTTCCTCCTGAAGAATATTTTGTGTTGAAGAAGATACAAATGTGTCAACAGCAACTCTCCAAGCAGAGGTTGGTGGGGAAGATTATTACCTTCTTATCATATCCCATGTTTTCCGGCTGCAGGGCAGTATCAACATTATAATATCAGTTATTGTTCCTTTGTTTCGCGATCGGATGCAAAGGGTTGGTGAAGTCTGTGCTCTCACAGCTTTCTCACTTGTAACATAAATTACTGAAACTCATGATGTTATCTACTTGGAAAAGGTTTTACGTTTTCTATTTCCACTGGGAGAAATCAACAGAACATGTTGTCCATAGCTATCAAATATCTCAGTGAAGTACCAGCAACATAAAACAATGTACCACTCAATATTCTCACACAGTCGAAAAAGAAAATCTAAAATATCTTAGAAACGGTTAAGTGTTACCTCAATTTCCTTTTCCTCCATCACTGTCTCCTCTACAACTTGTGTTGTTTTCTTCAGTTCCTTGAAAGCTGCTTCAGACTCCAGTCTGGATCTGGCATCTTCCACTTCATACATCTGGTCTTCATGTATCCAGATGTTCACCTGTGGTAAGAATTAAATCAGTGTCAGGTTGTGCTGCATTCAATTTAACTGATCCAGATAGTGCATACAGCTGTTGTTAACCTCTGGTGGCAAAACTAGTTTGCATTTCTACCCCAATTGAACTGACAAGGAAAATTGTTACAAAAACTAGTGTTGTCTCATGCAGGTGCATTTTACGGGGCCCTGCAAACATTTGCATGACACTATTACAGTAATCATGAATTTAAAAAAAACAAACTTGAAACCTCGCTGTATAAAGCTGTTGAATTTCTACCCCTTTTTTAAGTCATCAGTCAACGATGATATTAGTAAATACTAGACCCATGACCTCTAGAAGGCTAACTCCCTCCAACAGTAACACCTTCATCCACTACGAATTTTGAATCTGCCCCTGAAAGCATAAAGTTTTACAAGGCTTAGCATTATCCTGAGATTGTGTACTTCCGCTAGGTCCTGATGTACACTTGTATGTGCTTTAGGCTGAGTTTTGAATACAATTCTAGTATCTTAATCTTTTCTATGATCATTGTTCCATCATATTATCAGAATATTGACAAAAAGTACCCTTAAGAATTTAGACAAAATTCTCACCCATTTGCCATTCTCATGAAACCATTCCTCTTCTGCCACAATCCTCTTGCCATCCTTGGTGTATTTCTCACTGCCAGTTGGCAGACCACCGTTCATCCAGCCCTGGACTGTGGACTGAACCCCATTCCCATTTCTCTGTGAGATAAATAACCATGATGAATACATAGCATCTACTCTGACAATCAATCCTAATTGGGATTATGAACACATCGCTACAATAGAACAAAATCAAAATACAAGGAATGTACATCACCACAGTTGTCTATTGTCATGTACTCTTGTTGTTATCACTGACAGTAACAACTTCATTGGGTGAGCTGATAGGCTGACTCACTTAAAGGCGTCCTAAACTCCAGAAGGGGGTGTTATTATCCACTACATTATGTATCAATGAATACATAATCAACCGACTTTTTACAGAATTCCGCTTGAAGTGAATTACACAAAGTGTGTTTTGTAAAACAATATAATACTCACTAAACCCGTGCAGACCCTATACCCATGTATTATCTATAGGTAGACACGCTTCCTTTATCGTGAATATTTTTGTTATAAATGAGGGGCGATATTCCGCGATAAGCACAATAAGAAGGCCAGTTGTTACTAGGATATAAGAGAACACAAGACGATTTTTTTTATCGACTCTTAAGTTCTTTTTGAAATCTAACTTTTGTCAGGCCTTGTCAAACATGTCCTTTGGCTTGTCCTACAAATCTGAGAAAAGTCCAGGCATTGTCAATGGTGGATAGAAGGGTGACAAGAGTAGATTGAAAGAAGTGCTCAGTAACATTGTGCCCTCTGTTAGCATTCGGCCTGGATGGAACTGGGATTTCAAACAATTGGCTAAGTAGGATACTAGTATCTTCATCATTCTTCCTCTAGCTTTGCAGAGGGGTCTACAAAGAGAGTAGTGAGTTACAACATATGCAAGATTATCAGTTCTACGAAGACATTATGATGAATCTAGAAACATCCCTGATGCATTACCTTAAATTCTACCATGCAACAATTATGCTGGTACAATGAATTAGAGTGGTATGTCAGTACAAAGTCATTAAAATCAAAATGGCTGGCTACCCCTGCATGCATGCAATTTGCAAACATAATTTTCAGAGTAAAACGTGTGTGATCGTGAATACAGCTGAAGACGCACTCATTTTTGCACAATCCACCATGGATTGCAATGCATTGCCTTGTAACTGAAGTATTCTGAAGAGACATTGAGTGCCTTACAAGGAATACAATTCAAAGCTCAATCAAGGGAAAGGGAAAATAGACAATCACACAAGTAACAGGATTCCTTTAATACCAAATGCTCTTACTACAATTATGTTAAAATTTCTTACCTGTTGCTCAATGATGAGCTGTTCATTATTTTCCCACATCTTGTCTCCTTTTTCATCAGTCCTGTTTTATAAGAAACTTAGATATTGAAAAAAGTTGAAAACTCTTGCAGGAGAGTGTTAGCTGACAGGAGGCATCTTTATATTTTGCCCATACTTTAAGTATGGAACACAAAAATTCATCAGGCTTATTCAACGGCTGGTAGCTTCGCAGGGCATTCAACTGCAGTAAGGTTTGAACGAGTGCACACTGAGGTGTTTTGTTAAACTGGCGAAGTGTCCATGGTATAAGTCGGTAAAGCTACATCCACGGCGGCGTAAACACAGTCAAAAAACTAGAGTTCCACGACCTCATACCTTCGCCAAATGATTTTAACCTTTATGACTGACGTATTAGGAGTGTTTCTCATCAATCATAAATCATACCAGTTGATTGTCTTAAAATATAACATGTCCAAAGTATGAGCTTAACAAATTTACCATCAATTATGCAAAGGAGGCCCTTATTAGCATAATTTGATTCAACGATGTTCACATTCACATAACGTCCCGATGCAACAAAAAAGGATTAAATGTATGAAATTGCCGTCTTTTGCCAGTGTGGAATAATAGAAGTTACTCATTAAGTATGCAAATAAGGCCCACATTTGCATATTTTCTATCCATCAACAGTCCTCTCTTCCTCAGTAACAATTTGAATTGTCATATCACGGAACAAAGCGGATTTTCAAAGTTGCCTCATTAATTATGCAAATTAGAATCTGATTTGCATAATTATCGTCCAATCATACTAAGCATCACAAAAACTATCCACATACCAAAAATCATGACCATCCATCAAGGTCATCATGTTATAGTAATTTCTCATTAATTATGCAAATGAGGTCTCCATTTGCATAGTTCATATCAATTAATATTTCTCTCTTCCTCAGTTACATATGTCACATGTTTCAGAGTCCTATAATGGAATTTGGCGGATGTATAAACTTTCCTCATTTATCATGCAAATTAGATACTGATTTGTATAAGAAGTGTCTAATCATGTACATCATCACTCAAGCTATCTACCTACCAAAAATCATTACCATCCATTAAGCCCTTCTTGAATTATTCCCTTTCAAAGTCAGACGCAAAACCTGCTCCTGCAGTTCCAAAAAAGCCGCTAGGGGGCCCAAACCCACACCACTTACTCTCTGTCCAAAGATCTATCTACCACTCAAAAATAAGTTCCGTAGCATGTCCAGAACACGAGATATCAAAACAGGAAGTTCCGCTGCAGTACCGTAAGAAGCCGCTAGGGGGCCCAAAATCCCTACAAACATACCAAATATCAAGACAATCCATCAAGGCATTCTCGAGTATCCTGTGCCACTACAAACAAACAGACAGACAAACGCTACCTTCTGCATAACCTTCTCGGCGAAGGTAATTACGTGCAACGTGCTGGCGGTGGGACCGGGCGTACTGTATTCAATGAAATTTGCCACTGAAGATGCGTAAAAGATACGCGGTGGCGCTCGACTGTCTGTAGTTTCGCGAGTCGAAGCTCTCACAGTTACGAATGTAAACAACACAACCTTAAGGTCAGTGACCCCAGGTCCCACCTGGTGTGTAACTTGACAGGACAGTTGTCTTGCAGGTGGCGTGTAATCAATTAATGGGGGACATTTTCGCTTTACTTTTAGACAGGGGTGATTACACAAAAGTTCCCTTTTTTTAATAGAGATGTTTTCTGAATGGTCCATTATGCATGGAAGTTCCTGTTAAAGCCCATTTGCAACATTCTAGCATCCATTCTTGCACAGGGGATACAAGCTCCGTTTCGGGGCTGGAATGACTTTGCAATAGTTCACTTTTAGGCAGATTTTTTTTGCACAGGGATGATTTTGGTAGTTGATTTTTGCATTGGGAGGGAGATGGGCAAAAGATGTTGCTCTCGCAAATGTTGCCTTTCTAGTTAAGAATCTTTTTCTAGGATTGTTATTCATGGAAGGATGTCTTCAGTTACATGTAACTTTTGGACTGGTAAATATCAACTACCATCTTCATGTCCAATTTTCGACAGGTAAGTTTTCTATTCTTTAAATTTGTCAAGTTTAATTCACACTTGGCAGTAACAGTAGGTATTTTCAGGGCTTTAGATTGTTGTGCATAATGTAAAGCTAGTGTGTGACACACCTTGACCATAACTGGAGATACTTACAATGAGGCTTATATGATGATTATCATCATAAATGGAGAAGTTTCATCAAAAAGATCTGCTTCTAACAATCTCTATCTGCGTCTCCAATTACTTTGCAGCAAAAAGATATGATTGTTTCAGAATAAAGTGAAAAGAAAAAGAGGAGCCCATCTGATATTTTCTTCAAGAGAGTAGCAGATTATTGATTGGTAGGTAAAATTCAAATGGTTGTGACAAGGTTGCGGCGTCGCCGTGGCGCAGTGGCAGGGTGTTTGGCCCCAGAACCCAGAGGTACTGAGTTCGAATCCAGGAACCTTGATTTGTCCCGTTGACGTTGTGCCCTTAGGAAAGGCATTTTACACGACTTTCCTCACTTCACTCAGGTGTAAATGAGTACCTAGCCTCAGGTAGGACGTTAAATGGAGGTCCCATGTTTGAGGAGAGCCACACCTCGAGCACGTTAAAGAACCCACCGCACTTATCAAAAAGAGTAGGGGTTCTTCCCGGTGTGAGTGGTTCAAAACCTACAGTCCTATGGCTGCACATGGGGCAATTGTCGTATTGAGGTCACCTGAGTTAGCGCAAAATGGCAGCTGCTCCAGACCCTTGCGATCTAGCCCCACCAATTGTGCGCTCCTCGCAATTCAGCCCCTGGCTGCGAAGTGAGAGTAGTCGGCCACCCAATTAAAAGAATATACTGACACAATAGAACTACACAGTGTGCTTATCTTGACATACATATAGAAGTAGAATTTCTCTTCTGACCCCTACATTTTATAGAAAACACATGACAAGCAAATTAGTTTGACCTTCTGGCCTCCATTCTTTATGTCTAGGGGCAGGGTCAACCCTTAATGAAGACTCATTTTGGGGTCAGGAGAATCTACTGGAGAATTTTTGAGGGCTTTTGTAATATTTTTCAACCAATCACGAGTAACAACATAGTATTTATATCACCTGCTAGGAGTTAATCTCCATAAGGGAATCATCTAAATTCTTAATGCCATGTTATTTAGCTAAGAAATGGCAGGAGCTTGATACTCAAGGGGTCAAGTACCACAATGTAGACTACATGGCCACACCTACAAATTTAAATGACAAATCACGGAGTTATGTCAAAATTGTAGGTTGGGTTTTCAGTTAGTACTCCTGTTTTTAAATCATAATAATAATTCTACACAAAATTACTAATAACTAAGATGGCTCTTCGATGTGTAAGCAAGGAGGTTTAAATAGGTGTAAGATATCATATATGCTGTCGTGGTGTGTCACACACCAGAGTTACTGAGTGTACAAAAGAGTGTACAACTGTCTAATTATGCATTCAGCTGCCTCATCTGAATCAACCTTGCAATGTTCGCACAAAACAAACTGATCAAATGTCTTCCGAACAGTTGAAATGTGGTAAGAACACTGTGACATCATGGAATATTCCTGTAATCCTTAGATTGAATTTCCTGTCATTCATTAGCTGTCCCTTACTCTAGAATCAATGATTGTTAGGCCACATGTCCTACTTTAATAGTGTGAATTTGTAGGCATCCATAGATCTACAGGACCTGGTATTCTTATAGGACTTAACGTTATAATGACATTGAGTCTCAAAGAGTAAGTTTCAGCATGGGTGTACAGAACGTGCGAAATGGAACGAAATGGAACGAAATGGGATCAAATGGAAATACAGAAAGTGCGAAATGGAATGAAATGGAAGTCCCCTTTCGTTCCATTTTGCACTTTATGTACACCGGAAATGTAAGACAGTCTACTCACAGTTTTGAAGCCCATTTGAAAGCAGATCACACAAAAAATTGTCCCACAATGTACGAAGAGCTTGTTGACATGAAGAGTCATCCCCCCTCTCCTGCACTGGACGATTCAGGCAAGCAGTTACACAGTTGAAAGGCCACATTCTTGCATCGTGGTTCACAGGTGGAACAACCACTTCATTTGCATGCTGACAATACCAGCAGCACACATTGGCATGCTAACGACGCAGCTCACCCCTAGGCAACATCTCTCACTCCAGGCTACACATTCTGAAAGGGCCTGCTGCAAACTTTTACTAAAAATATCACTTTCTTACCTGAAGCAGGAGATTTGATTTGCGATTGTGTTAATGAGAGTGAAAAATATATCATCGATTCTAAAGCACTCTTAAAGAAGAAGAATGTTTGTCAGTATCAAAGTTTCTGTCAAATAATGATGCGTTTTCCGCCAAAGATGGCGACTAGGTGTGGAATGCCACAGGGGACCAGTAGGGCACGTCTCCATATCACCGAACATCCTCGTGATTGTTATGTTTCGGTAAATGCTCACTGACCTGTGGCATTCTTGTGGCTATGTCTGTATGACTTTTGTTCAAATTAGTTCAGGGCGATTCCACCACAAAAATGAACATAGGGGTGGGAGAATCTTTTTTTGAATATGAAAAATTATTTCTGAAACACATTTAATGTTTAAGACTTTTCAAAACAGTCACTTTATTTTCATTCTAATCTTGCAAATCTCACCTTCTTTTGTCAAGTTTTGTTCCTGCTAGCATCTTTCTGATTTTCAGTCTTTAATCAATGCATTTGGTCTGTAAAGACTTTCTTTTGATATCTAACGTCACATCATATCAATTGTTAAATCAAATGTGAATTGGATTCTATTGTAAACTGCAAAATAAAGTGGTTTCTACTACTTTTCTCTAAACGTTAAATCGCGGACGCATTCAATCACTTCCTAAGTGACAAAATTGTCAATTTGAAAGCATCTTTTGGAAGCTGACACCTTCCACCATCTCACTGGCGAGTTTGTTTTGTCAGATTTTGTTGTTAACGCAAGTTAGAAAGCGATTTGTCGGGTCATGATCATGGCTGATACGAATCTGAGTTTCAATGTGATAGATTGGTCGGGTGTAAGTGGACCCCTAAACAAGTACATGTAATTGAATTCTAGTGGCCATGGAGAAACTACTTTAATTTCCTTAAAAGGAATGTGAGGGTACCGATTTATTTACACTTCATCAAATCTGGTTCAAAAGAGGACAGAGCTGACAAAGGAAAAGCTTTCAAGTCATATCCTGCAGATTTGTTCAGTTATCCTCTCAATCTCGTCTTTCATTCATTCAAATGAACCAAACAAATCCCCTTGGATACGTTCAATTATCATTTTACAAAATGGACTGTTAAGTAATGTAACACGAAACAACTGCGTGTGACTGTTGAGACCAAGTCACATGGGCAAGATACATACAGAGCTTAACCTTTAACTTTCCCTGCTAAGGAAGCTTCTTGCAATGGAATATTAGGATATCTACCAGGTACACTGGTTACAGGAATCCTTATCCTTTTTATCCATGAAGGTAAAGAATTGGTACAATGAGTGGCTTATGGCTTAGGAAATGGGAACACACCACAAAGAAAACATCATCAAGTCATTCGGTTCAGTATACTGGTACTTTATTTTGCTACATCTGCTATAGTGTATTCATAGATGGATAGAAATAAAGTTATCATCATTATATAAAACACATTTTACAAAGAGAAATCTGTGGAAAAGTGTGTTACTGTGAACAGTACCGTAAAAGTGTCAGACTTTCAGCGAGGTTAGAAGAAATTTAAGTTTCAGACACTAAAACAAGTTTATCATGCTCTGGATATCTGAAAACAACATGAATGTCCATTTCATTCTGTCGAAGGCTTGTGAAGGTTGAGCTCATTGCGACATTTTGTCTCTTAACATGAAACCAGTGGTTAGAATGGATATGCCAGAAGTGCAGTAGCTCATGTGGATTGCATGCTTGAACCCTTCCACAGGTAAACCTGAGCCATTATATCCCTATTTACAACAATTGGACATAAGATATTACAAACAGTTCATAAATCCTACCTTGTCCCATTCAGTTCATACCCACACCAAATCAAAGGTATGTTTCAGGGTTAATAGCGTAAAGATCATTTAATTCATTTGTTAAGATGGAATTCCAAGTAGCAGATATTTCAAGTACTAATTGATATTAGATACATTGATTCAGTGTTCTACACCTGACCTTGTAAAATGGTTTATTATCAAATATGTCCATCAATACACCAACTATATTAGTAATAAATATTGAGTATTTGAGGTAGTTACATGACTTGTATCAACACAAAAGTGGTATTTCATTAGGTAAGGAGAAGGCTGATATTTTACAGTCAATGAGAACACAATATTGATATGAAGGTTTCAGTTATTATTATGATCTTGAACCCATCAAAAGTTACATACCTGTATCTGTAGTTATCAATTCAGTTCAGTTCATCCTCAGTGACAAGCTAACCAAACGAATGATATCTACATGTAATTTGCCGATGACAGGTTTTATTGAAATCAACATTATTTTAAAGGATAGCCAAATACTGGCATTAAACCACAAAATTGAATTTTAAAAAAGGGTAAAAAAAGTGACTAAATATGTACATTCAAGAGTAGTATCATATCTAATAGTCTCTCTTGAGAGTGATATATGATCTTACTCATTTTCTGGCACAATAGTTCTCCCTTAAAGGTATCTTTCAAATTCAGATTCACATTATACATAATAATAGTGAGTGAATATAACTTTCCTCTTAATCACTTCCTTTACTCACACCTTGATCTTCTTCAGTATACTTTATGCCTTATACATCTCTCAAATGTCTTCACTTACAGCTCCTCCATTCTTCTAGTGCTTCTTCCTTCTTCTATTTGCCTTCACGTTTCCACTGCTCACAAGTCTACAAATGAAAAATTCTGTTGAAATCACAGACAAAGAAATGTAGAAAACAATAACAAACGGTATCTATTGATTGTCTAGCCCATAAGACATCAGTTTCAAACCTAAACTTACCGTAATGTTCAAAAGGTAAGTGTACAAAATCATACAGATACATGTATACAGAAAGTTGCTGGAAAAGCGCAATAACTACTATAATTATCATAAAGTTTATAGCTGTGTACAAAAACTAACAATTGGCACTACAGGTACAACAATTGCCTTATATTTCATGCTGTACATCTACATTATATGCATTAATCTCACAAACAATTATGATTCCAATGTAACTGTACCAACATGTGGTATCAAAAAATCTAATTTTCACTCATAAAAAAGTCTGTACCTTATAGACCTATTGGTCCTACTGTGGCTCTGCTGATCCCACTGGTGCCCTGTTGAACAGACTGGTCCTTTTTGGAGACGGCTCGTCCTTCTTCTCCTCCTTCCCTTTCTCACTGTCTCTCTTGAAAAATCCCGTAAAGCGGGAGAGACCAGTTCTACTTGTCTGCAGGGTTTAAAGATGAAGAAAAATCAGGAAGGAACCAAAACAAATGTCCTTGTATAAAAGTCCTTGTATAAATGCTCCGATAAACTAAACGTAAGTGTTCAGTGCATGGAAAGCGTTAAGTCCCCACTATTTCATTGTAAAACAAAGGTTCCTACATGCTAGAACATTAGCTGAAACATTAACTGAAGTATGATGTAGTAAGACATTGTTGTTCATGCCTTACTCACCATATTTGACTTTCCATCCTCTGGTGAGTCGGCGTCACTTACTTCAGCTGCGGGTTCCTTGTCGGAGACGTTTGGTTTGGTCGATGAATCGTCAGGTACGGCAGCAGCTGCTGTAGACTTGTTCGGCTCCCTCCTCATAAGACTATCCCAGAACCCAAGTTTCTCTGGAAACAAGGTTTGTCATTGATTACAATCTACATATTGAAAATCTTATATTATGACTGTGTTAGAATAAATCCAGGCAGCTTAGAGCTCTGAAGCCTGTATTATTTGTGTTGACTTATTGAATCATCTTAAGTAGATTTTCGTGCCATAATACGAGACAAATGTATGCATTGTCCATTTGAGATTTTGACACTTCAATTCCCTACTTATCTCTACTTTAAAGTAAGGAATTGTCAAATGAAGGACAAAATATCTGTATTTTTAGGCAGTGATTTTCCACAGCATTACAGAGTAGTATATAAGCTACCACAACAACCAAAGAGAATATGTACTGTCTAGCAGCTTTTAGTATGAAAACAAATAAATCTAATGCTATACAAATCATGTAGGTGTAGGGCATTGGCAACGTATGAATAGTATCTTTTGATCAAACCTTTCTAATACTCTTTGGTTTCCATTTATACTCCAGACTTGAGCACTGACCAGATGATACTGCCAGTTGTCTTCCAGCTTCTAAAGCCTTGACTCAACTGGTAGCGATGACGAGGGGGTATGTTTCAATCTGTGACTTAGGAATTGTTGCAGAGCAAAGCTTCAAGCAGCTAGAGTGCAATCTGTACTTTTGCATGGAAGCCTCAGTGGCAGGAGTATTTGCTATTATAGCATTTACTATGCAGCAGGGCGTAAAGTCTGCATAGAAACTGCAGTGAGCAGCTGTAAGAATATAGGTGGCATGAGCGAGTAATTTTGGGGAAAATTTGTCAAAATTCAAGTTTTCATTTCAGTATGTCCAATTGTATATACCAGCCTGACATATGCCTATGTTGTGGCCCTTTACAAGAAAGAACTTCCACAATCAGTTATTTTCATCTTTAAATGCTGTTTCAAATTGAAATGCTACTAGTAAATGTACCACACCTGTTACCAGCTATTCACTTAAGTAAACATATACATTATCCTTTTTCAAGACTTTGAGAGTACATGAACAGCATTCATACTTCTCAGTGAAGCCCATTCATGTAGTTTGGAAGTATAAATTGGAAAAGCTGGTTTCCAGCATGAAACTGTGTTTCATCATCATCTTTTTCTAGTTTGTAAGACAATAAGATTTGGACCATATAGCCGGTCTAAATTGAAAACAATTCCAATACTTCCATCAATCATATTCAAAATATTATTCATATTTTGTTAGAGAAGTTACACTACCGCTATTTTAGGTTAAATTATTTCATTACTTTGAGGTTTGGTGATACAAAATGTATTTACAACACACCATTGACAGAGTTAAGTACAGATAATACTTTTCAGTTGTATTCTTTTAAACTTTGCCTTTAGCTAATATGTTGATTATCTTTTATGCATATTGACTGTTAATTGATTCATTAGATTTCAACAGAGATAAGTTAGGAATAATACGTTACTATCAGAAATGTATGCTTGATATCAATAAATAATAAAAATTACTCAATTACACTGCAAAACTAGGTTAAACCTTCCAAGTTGCTTTTGAGATGAAAGCTACATGTATGCTGACCTGTGTTAGTTTGTTGTTATAAGTGGATGTTTTTTGTAATACTAATCTATGAAGTTTTGTAAATTTTCATTCCTGAGGCTGTAGGTATCAGAAAGGTTAGAGAGACTTCCCCACTTGGAGGGGAAGTGGAAGAAGCAGCTTCTAAAGTGATGATACGAGCAGACGTTAGTACAGGCAATGGGTGTCAGAGCACAACAACAGATGCAGCAATGGCAGCCATGAGTGCAAAGTGGAAAAACAAACAAACATAAAAAATTAGTATCATCTTTCAACATATCTTGATTAGAGGTGTCCTGTGATGTATTTATGTCAGCAGCACTGTATCATCACATACATACATTAGGAATACTGCAAATTGGATAGCTCAAAGCTTACAGTAAACATGTTAAAGTGAGATGAGATTAGATAGTGTGTGGTTCATTAAATATACATATGTATTATCATTGACAAGCAGAACCCAGTAACTGATTCTTATGTTTAAAGTACAAAGTCAAAAGACGTCATGATGGTGTACATGTATATAGCAGTGCAAACCTATGTGCTCTACCCCCATCTAAAATCACAGGCGAACTAACTTTACTAAAACTACAGCATATCAACAAAAGCACTGATTATCTTATGACAAGTGATAACCACCATATGGTTAAATATGACGTTAAGTAGTCATAAAGTATCTCTGAGTCAGCTAATCTCTCCTTAATAATAGACTGGAGGGAAAGGAAGGTAGCCTACCTTGTGGTGGGCTGGCAGCTGGTGGGGACTTCGGTGGACCTGACGGCACAACCATCGAAGAGGGGATGGGTGTTGTCGGCACATCAGAGTCAGGCTCTGGCAGCTTCGATGGTGGCGCTTCAATGACAATGGGTTCTGGAGCTTTGCTCACAACTGGGGCGGGCGTTTCGTTGGCGACAGGTTCTGGAGCTTTGCTCACAACTGGGGCGGGCGTTTCGTTGGCGACAGGTTCTGGAGCTTTGCTCACAACTGGGGCGGGCGTTTCGTTGGCGACAGGTTCTGGAACTTTGCTAACAACTGGGGCGGGCGTTTCCTTGACAACAGGTTCTGGAGCTTCGTTAACAATTGGGGCAGGCGTTGCCTTGACGACAGGTTCTGGAGCTTTGTTAACAACTGGGGCAGGCGTTTCCTTGACGACAGGTTCTGGAACTTTGTTTACAATTGGGGCAGGCATTTCCTTGACGACAGGTTCTGGAGCTTCGTTAACAACTGGGGCGGGCGTTTCCTTGACGACAGGTTCTGGAACTTTGTTTACAATTGGGGCAGGCATTTCCTTGACGACAGGTTCTAGAGCTTTGTTAACAACTGGGGCAGGCGTTTCCTTGACGACAGGTTCTGGAGCTTTGTTTACAACTGGGGCAGGCGTTTCCTTGACGACAGGTTCTGGGGCTTTCTTGACAACAGGAGCTGGGGTTTCCTTGACGACAGGTTCTGGGGATTTGTTGACAACAGGAGCTGGGGTTTCCTTGGCGACAGGTTCCGGGGCTTCCTTGACAACAGGAGCTGGGGTTTTCTTGATGACAGGTTCTGGAGGTGTTTCATTGACAACAGGGGCAGGTGGTTTTGTTTCAGGTTGAGGTTTCCCTTTAGTAGGCAATCCTAGTAGGTCACGAACCATTTGGATGGCACTGCCTTTCTTGGGTGGTGCAGCCTTTGGTTGTTCCTTGATAGGCGCTGGAGCGTCTGTCTCTTCTGGTGCCTTGAAGGTGTTATCATCTAGAGGCTTGCGTGAGCCTAGTTTTGGAGGAGAAGACAGCTTCTCTGGAGATACTTCTGGACTGGGCTCTATTGTTTCTGCCTTCTCAGTTGGCTTCCTGTCATCTGCATACGTCCACATATCATTGGACAGCTGGCTGGATAGGGACTGCACACTGCTTGTTCTGCTGATGTAGGGTGCCTCAGTCTCTCCATTCAAAATCAAACTGGCTCTCTGTCCTTCCAGCTTCTTCAGAGTCCGCCAATCCTTGTTAAAACCTGGGGGAGCCCTCTGTATAGGAAGCTTGATTGTGCCAGCCCTGTGAGATGTAAGTAGAGGACACATGGATGTCCTGGCCTTGTGGTACGCCACCTCGGGGATCTCCAGTGTGCTGCCAAGTGGTACTTCATCTAAGACGTCCTCATTGCCTTGTTTCAGAAGAGGACGGGGCAGGGCTTGCAGCGACACATGCATCGTACTCTGAACATTTGTTGGTTCTTCAAGCTCGATTTTGGCGTGTATCTGCTTTTTCGCTGGAGAGACGACAGTGACTGGACTGAGATCAAGATCATCCACTGTTATGGTTTCTGTCTCCTCTCTTACCTCCAGCTTGGGAAGCTCCAGCTTGAGCTGGGCGACAGGGGTGACTTTGACTTTGTGAAGTGTGGGAGTTTCTACCTCATTTACCTTGGCTGACTCCGTATTCAACTCATTAATTGAGCCCACTTCTTCAAGAGGAGGCTGCCGGACCTCTTTGGGTTTTAGGTAGAACAAGCCAGGGCGGGTTTTAGGAGGTGGGGACAAAGCACAGTCCACTGCATCGACCTGCACTATGCCCACTTCTTCAGCCAGCTGGACCTTTGGCTGACTAGCCTTGGCCCTGCAGACGTTCATCAAGGCTATCGATGGCTTGGCTCGAAGTGGTGTCACCTCCTCGACTCTAAAGGTCTGACAGGTCTCCCATGCAGGCAGCGAGTTCAGCTCCTTGGCCGTGTACGTAGGCAGGGGGGCGTGAACTGCAGTCTGGTTTGTGATGAACACCGGACGTGTCATCTCTGTTTGGTTGACAATCTCTCGCACAGCTGATTCAATGATTGGTGGTTTCAGCTTTCTCGTCTTCTCCAACTTCAGTTCATCCACCTCACTTTCTTCGGCATGTAGCAAATGACACTCGCTTTTACCTTCACCAACATTGACATTGTGCAAAGGCTCTGTAGGAGTGGCCTGAAGGGAAACAGTATCATACTTGATCTCAGGGACATCATCCTCCGTATCTGACAGAGTCAGGAACGCAGAGTTTGTAATGGCGGTATTGAACTTTGGGGCTTCAACGGTCACCTCTCCCTGGTCTGCTTTAGCGTAAACGGCTTCAACCTTCTCCACACCTGCTGCTTTGTACAGTAGATCATCCAACTCTGTCACACCCTGCTCGAGCTTTGGTCCTGTCACCTCCTTCACCTCAGCCTCATGGTACGAAGGAGCTTCTGCAGTGACTTCCTGTTGATTGGCTTTAACATAAACTTGTTCAACTTTATGAACGATTGCTGCCTGGTAAGTAAGAGGCTCCACAACTCCCAGGGTCTCTATTGGCGGTACAGCAACTCTACGAGGTCTCCTGTTGAAGAAGTCTGCTGTTTCCACAAGGACTTCTTCTGTGTTTGCTGTATGTAATTCTTGCTCTACATTTCGTACGGTCGCAGTTTCATAATTGATAGGAGTATCCAAACCAAGCACGCCCTCAGTTTGCAATGTCATCCGCCCCTCTCGGACCCCATAGTACCGCCACTTTGACTTTGTGACAGATGTGTTATGTCGGAAGAGTTTCTGTCCAGTAAGCTCTACAGCGGCTTTGTCATATTCCACACGATCTGTAATTTCCTTTGTAGCCTCTGTTGTAAGAATCAAATGATTCTTCTTGGCTTCATGGTATGTTGGTTGTCCTGACTCTGTGATACCTGTGTCATGTTGGAAGAGCTCCTGTTTTGTGAGCTCGACAGTGGGCTTTTGAAATTCAACTTGCTCTGTGTTTTCCTTTGCAACTTCTGTTGTGAGAATCAAATGATTCTTCTTGGCTTGATTGTATGCCGGTTGTCCTGACTCTGTGATAGCTGTGTCATGTTGGAAGAGCTCCTGTTTTGTGAGCTCGACAGTGGGCTTTTGAAATTCAACTTGCTCTGTGTTTTCCTTTGCAACTTCTGTTGTGAGAATCAAATGATTCTTCTTGGCTTGATTGTATGCCGGTTGTCCTGACTCTGTGATAGCTGTGTCATGTTGGAAGAGCTCTTGTTTTGTGAGCTCGACAGTGGGCTTGTGAAATTCAACTTGCTCTGTGTTTTCCTTTGCAACTTCTGTTTTAAGAATCAAATCTTGCTTCTTGGCTTGATTGTATGCCGGTTGTCCTGACTCTGTGATAGCTGTGTCATGTTGGAAGAGCTCCTGTTTTGTGAGCTCGACAGTGGGTTTGTGAAATTCAACTTGCTCTGTGTTTTCCTTTGCAACTTCAGTTTTCAATTTCATCTCCCCCTCTTTGATCCCATAGTACCGCCACTTTGACTTTGCAACCTCTGTGTTATGGCCAAAGAGCTTCTGTCCAGCAAGCTCCACAGCAGCCTTGTCGTATTCCACACGACCTTTGTTTTCCTTTGTAACCTCTGTTGTAAGAATCAAATGATTCTGCTTGGCTTGAAGATATGTTGGTTGCTGTGAGGGAGTAATCTCATACTTCAGTGCCTCTTCGTATGGTTGCGGAATTGTCTCGAACTTGCAGCCTCTTGCGCTGACTGGTTCAATGATGCCATCAGCCTCGTCTTCAGCAAGATGAAGGCTCTTCTGGTTTCCTTGTAGGTACTGTTTGGCAGTGGTTGAAGCCACAACATTAGTATTGTGATTCCAAACTACTTGTTGCATCTTTTCGTATTCTGGTTTGTTGTACTGTAACTCGTCCACTTTGCCATCTATAGATTCAGCCACGACATCTCTACTTTGCAACTCTGCAATGCGAACGGGCTTACTACTCAAAACTTGTGATGATTTTGCTTTGTCGTACTTGTGGCTTACATCGACAACATTTGCTTTTTCCTTCTGAGTGTGGGCCAGGTCATCAACAGACTGAGGGACAGTGATAATACTTTCTACTATTCCAGAATAAAGAGGGTCTTGGCTCACTGTAAACCGTGATTTGGTCTTGTAGAAATGTGTAGCTACTGGAATCAAGTCTGGTTTAATCCAGTCGAGATCAGACAGAACATTCCAATTTTCGAGTTTGGTCTCATCTGTCTGAGTGTCAGCAATGTATACTGGGGAGTTACTTTTCATGAAGGAGAATTTTGTCTTGGAATATTGATGACTTATTGATGTTGGTTTTTGTGTGTTCCATGCAATATCAACATGCGTTTCTATGGACTCAAGGTCAAAGGCGGCACTCTGTAATTTTGCGATATGAATGGGGTGGTTACTAGAGACCTGGCCATATTTTGCTCTGACGTACTCTTGTGTTATGGCAGCAACTGCTGCCCTGTGCCAATTGATGGGCGCCAGGTCGCCACCTTTCATGATGAGGCGCAGATGTGCCTTTTGCTCCTTGCCCTTGTTAAGCTTGATACTTGGTGCTTCTGTGCTGGGGACCAGGTGTGTAAAGGCTTTGTAGCGGTCTTGCCTTACTGTATGATAACACGGCGTTGAGTACACTATATTTGGAACTAACCCCTGCACTTCATCCAATGACGTTTTTACTTCTTTCTCCTCGGCTGTATCGAGTTTCACTGCCTGGGCGCTAGGTACAAGGTCAGTTAGGGCTTTGTAGCGGTCTTGTCTTACAGTATCGTAAGACGGTTTTGAATACGTCGTGTTAGGTGCCACCCCCTGGACTTCTTCCACTGGGGCTCTTACCACTTTCTCTTCAGGCGTTGAGTACACTACATTTGGAACTAACCCCTGCACTTCATCCAATGCCGTTTTTACTTCCTTCTCCTCGGCTGTATCGAGTTTCACTGCCTGGGCGCTGGGGACAAGGTCAGTTAGGGCTTTGTAGCAGTCTTGTCTTACAGTATCGTAAGACGGTTTTGAATATGCTGTGTTAGGTGCCACCCCCTGGACTTCCTCCACTGGGGCTCTTACCACTTTCTCTTCAGCTCTACTGACCTGTGGAGCTTGCTCACTCCTGGTGACTGATTCAGTGGCCAAGTGGAGGTCTAGATCTACGTGAGGCCAGCTTGCGATGTCGTAAGGTGGCATACGTAGAGACCCAATGGCCCACTGGAGCGTCTCCTCCTGCACGTAACTCAGGAGAGTTAGCTTGTGCTTTTTGGGCTGATGGGTGGGGGTGGTCTCAACACCGGAGTCTTCTTCTGCCTCCTCCACAACTTCTTTCACCTGGAAGAACAGATTGAATATGGAGATTGAAGATCTACTTTTTTGTTAAGAATGATTGGCATTAGGGTCTGGGAATCATAAGTAGGGGTGAGAATTATTGTTATGAAAAATATACATGCTGATGTAGGGGGAAAAGGCCTATCCCAACATATGCCGTTTATTCTTCCTTTTTTTCCCCAACGCCAATGGGAAGCTCTGATCAATTATTGTCAACTTATTCAAACTTTTGATTTTAATAAAATCTGAGCTGTCAAACTCCCCTTTTGTACATCAGGCAAACATGCAATATGGGATAGGCATCTTTCCTCCTTCTATTAATTGGGTCAGTATATTGTCAGGTATTTGTAAATGTGTTACTGACAATTGGGCATCTCAGGTGTCAGTGGAAGAAGTCTCAGTATTGCAGGCAAACTGTCAGTAATCAACATGCTGATACAACATTAGGATTTTAAAAATGGCTGATAAACAAAAAATTAGAATGTACGTGCACAGTAAGGACTATCTCGTGCTGATCCTACTGTGCAGTAACTGTTATAAATCAGCAAATTAAATGTAACAGTAATGAATCAGTAAAGAATAAGTTATCAAGCAACAGTAATCAAGCAGTAAATAAATTGTTATGAATCAGTAAATAAACCATTATAGATAAATCATGATTGTCATTGGTGCTTGTCAGTTTCACAGGTCATTGGGAGATGCTTTTTGGACTTTTACAATGTAGTTGTCATTAGTAAATATTTGTTTCACAAAACTATGTAAAAAACAAAATGTACCGATACAAAGTACCAATACAAAGTACCAGTAGTGCGCTATTAAAATGTTATTCAGCATTTCCTTTGCCCAAATTTCATTTCTTATAGTGTTAAGAAAAACATGTTACCCCCTTCATTGTTTCATTTTCTCTGAAGGATACAGATTTTTTTTCTGAAAAATCAGCATTTATGTTCTCATATGCCATCATGATCAAAAGGTAGACCGAAATTCTTGGCTGTGTCATACAAAATTCACTGGCTTGTGATGAAAAAGGTTGTTGTAGATTCTTGTCGATGGTCAGTTCTGCCGTAGCCATGCTGAAAATCCTACAACAAAAAATCATGTGACAAATTCGACTATGCCTTAACATGTAACAAGGGTTATAGAAGATGAAAGGCAATTATTTGGGAGAGTACAGTGCTGCGAAGTGACATTTAATGTCAGTAAATACTAAATCACAGTAACTGTAAAATTAATGTAATGTTACAGATTGAAGAGCTTGCTGTGCTCTCAATCCAGTACTGTACAGTTACAGTAGCATAACAGCACTTGATTTAATGGTTTCATGCTCATCTTGCCATGCAGGATGCCTGAAATACCATGCCAATGTTAGCAGAAATTAGTATGCTTTGCAGTAGCTGCGAGTGTTTTCTTTTTTGCCAGGGTGGGTGACAGCTATGGAAAAATCCCTTGGCACTCTGCAGATGATGACGATGATGTTACTGTTCTCATGCTCAGTAATCTTACTGGCTCACCTCAAACTGGGGCCTAATACCATCTGTAACACCTGATATTGCCTGATACAATCCTGAGATCTCTTCCACCAAGTCCTGACCTTCCCTCAGCAACCCCAAAGGTCTGAACTCTGACCCTGACATGCTGACATCTGCCCCACTTGGCACCTCAAACTCAACAGGTTGCCCATCCACCTCCCACACCAACTTCCTTCTTAAATCCAAGTCAATTGTCTCTACCGGTGGAGCTTCTTGAACGGTCTTCTTTTCCTTGATGAAAGATGGGGCTGCGTGCTTGACCTTGAATGGCCCCTTGATGATGATCTTCATACCACCACCTTTTGGCTTGACCTCCTGAAGAAAAGAATAAGATCACTGTTAGGTTCCTGCCTAAGTGCCTAGGCCAGTGACTGGCCCTTTGCTTCTCTCCGTCAGGTTCCTCCATGCGGGATTACACCAGAGAAGGCACTAGACCAGGAGTTGGTCACAGGGCAGAGTTTATTAAGGTGAAGCCAAAATAAGACTCTAACGTACCCTTACAGGATGCCCCCGCTTGTGAGGAAAAAGGCACAGCTGGCAAATTGAACCATGTAGAAGAAAATATGCAAAAAAACAACTTAACCACCCAGAGTTTCCATGTTGATGAATAACATAGCAATTTTGTCGGCTTTTAGATTTAGTATGGGGCTTACCTCTTGTTGCTTTACAACAGGCTCTTCTTTCTTCTTCTGTGAAGTACAAAAATCGACAGTCATGTAATGTGACATAAAATCAGAGATCTTGCTGTTACAACTATATGTATATACCTGTAGTAAATGGTACTATTTGCAGATGTCAATGCACCAATAAAATGTTCACAGAGCTACTGAACAACGTACATTCATGTTACATCAATCATTTTACACAAAAATGCATTTTTCTTCTACATGTTTCCCATTGTTTGTTCCCATACACCCTCAGCCTTTGATAGACATAGATGGACATGTACTGGTGTGTCTTACCTGTACTTTTGTGGCTGGCTTCACAAGCAAATGCCCAAAATCCTCCACTTCTACAACCTCATCCTGCAGACATTTCTCCAGCACCTGTGGGACAAGTATTCTGGTAGTTTTAACATCATAATTTCATATTTATCTTTATAATACATGTACATGTATCATGTAATTGTATACTCATTGAATTATGCAACATACAAGACTTAATGAAGGTGAGTATTCAAATTTATGTAAATCATCAGGGTGCCAAATTGCTTTGACCAAAGCAGTTTAAATGTGCCTCGAGTACAGCAAGTCCCTCCAATACAACTGAGGCATTTCAGTGTGCAAGAAGTTAATACTCTTGACACCTCAATAGACACCTAAATCTATTACACTACAAAATATGCTTTAGCAGTGACTTCTCTTTACTTGTACATTTCAACACAAAAAAGGGTTTTCAATTTCTTTCCTATACGATCATCATCATCATGCCAGGGTGTCATCACTCCCTCCCTTGACTGACAATCAACATAAAGCTGTACTACATCATAGGCTACCTACCATTCGTCCATCCTCACACACAATCTCCTGCTCATCCAACACCAGCTTCCCATCCTTGTTGTACTTCGGCTTCTTCTCATCTGTCGGCAGGCCATTCTTCATCCAACCATTCACAGTGGATACTACACCTGTGTCTGTCTTCTAAAAATAATAAAGCAAAAAGGTTAGAATCATCACAACTAATGGGGAGAAATGTGTTCAAAGTGCCTTGGAGCATAAACATGAATGCTACATGTACAATCAGTATAATCAGTCACTGTGGTAGAAGTCTATTATACCACACTGGATAGACCCGTTGTCATGAATGACAATTGTTAGACTGGGACAAACTATCATAATTGAAGGAGGTCGAAAGTTAAGGCGTGAAAATGTGAAAATTACATGACATGTATGTATGTGTAATGATGACCTGAATTTTCTAGTGGTAAAGCAAAACTCGTCCTTGAAATGAAAGGACTTCTTGGAAGAAGGACTCATTTTTTGGGGTAATGACAATTAAGATGGGGTCTAAAAAAACAGCTACAAAGCAGGCTGCTATGTACAACTTCCCAGGAATGTTTTTCTGCCTGCCAAAAATCATCTATACACAACAATTCGCCAAGATTTTCAGAAGCTTTTAGTGTACAATATGTCCTTACCTGTTGCTCTATGCGGAGCTGCTCATCCATGCCGAAAACACTCATCTTGGCCCACCAGTCGTGCTGCCCCTCTACTGAATCACTGGAGAAAATAGAACAAGTTTGCTCACTAATTATGTCACAAGTTTGACTATACTTAAGATTGAAACTCATTGAAGCTTAAAACACACATGTACTAAAATGTGGACATTAAGGTGTAACAACAAGCTTGACCATTACAATGTCACAGAAGTGGGCAATCACTTTAATTTGTTTTTTAAACCCACGCTTAAAAAATGAAACCCCCAAACGACCCCCATGGCCCAGATTTTGACAGTGACAGTTCAGTAATCTAGGATGTTTAAATGTAAACACAGGTGGTCATACCATGGAAGTTCAAAGAGAAAAATACCTGGATCTATACGTAATGGTTTCCTGAACTGTGCAATGAACTACACACCTGTTGTGAATACAGACCTCTAAGAAAGGAGAATGTTATGTTTTAGTGTCATTGGTAGCCAGGGTTGGTTGTTTTGTAGGTGAACAAGGTTATATGTAAACTTCTGAATGGGTTTCGATGAATGCTTTTCTTTGCAGGAAGTTTTCATCATTAGGAAGTCCTTAAAAGTAATCTAATGTTTGTCCCCTACAGAAGTTGCTAAGGCTGACAAACAACTTTTGCTTGAAACAAAAACAGGCCAGGAATGGACATTTATGGGCAGTCATCTAAGTTAAAACTTTGTATATCTTCTCAAGCTTTATTACTTCTTCTATTCCACAAAAACCTACAATTCTTATCCAAGTACAGAGTTCCTGTAGTAATCTTATGTGAGTAATGATTAGCCTGGCATGATAGACACATGAGGTATGCGGACACGCTAGCCTGGCAGGAATGAAGGCCCCTTTGGGGCATACTTTAAATGTAACCTCTAGCCACAAGGCATGGCTCAGAAAATGTTGTTCTGAACATCTGCTGGGCAAAAGGCCATGAAAAAGATACTACCGGTAAAGGGATATTGAATAACTTCCTCTTGGACTGACCGGATGTAAATAATCTTTAATCCATGCTTTTGTGTTTATATAAATGCATAACTTGAGACAGGTGAACAAGCTGCTAAAAATTCAGTCCTTTCTGGAATTTTTCAAATCGTCTTAGGTTTAAATGCTTGGCATAACTCTATTCCACTACATTTTGAATCTTTGAAGAAAGTCTGTATCATCTGCAATTTTTTTTAATTGAATTATTCCACTGCCACCTATAAATGAATTCTTAATTACTTTTTTTTAATCCAAGTGGTTTTTCTTCTCTGTGTGGATATTTTTGGTACAAAATCTGACCGTCTTTTCTAATCCATTAATCACAAATTTTGTCAGTTCTACCTCTTAATCACAACAAAGTCATGAGACTGAGTGCCTAAACTAAGTCACATATTTCGCTTTTTTGCATATTTGTACCAACATTGTCGAAACTGTCTTTAACTAAAATTAAGACTTTGGTGCCATTTCATGTTTAATAAAACACAAAACAGGAGATAGAAGAGACTGCCATGTTGTTTTATCATTGCTTTTTTACTAAGTCTTGTCATTTTCTCCCCATTATGCTTTTTTCGCTAATATTCTTTAACAATGTATTGGATCAATTGCTTGGAATCAACGGAATCCCCACAAAAATGCAGTCATTCCTCAGAAAACAAGGGATTTATGAAAAAGACAACAGACAGCTCAACACTGTCTTGTTCACACTAGATAATTATGGTCTGTCTGTCCACACTACCTGCAGTTGTTTTCTTGGCCAATCCAAAGCAAATACATGTAACAAAAGGATTGACATACATAGTCTGTAATAGGATTTACCTTACGCTTTTATCACAAAAACTTAAAAACATTAACACAAAGTTGCTAAAATATTGTTTAACCCACTGAACTAAAATGTGCTCACAAAACTGGGTTACATGTGAGTAATGTATTGAAAATATGCCAAGCACTGAGAGACAAAGGCATATGATCAATGCACAAGATAATGAGATGTTAGACAACTTTCAGTTCTACAAGCAGTAAACAGTACCAATCAGCCACAAGAGGAGTTTAAATTTCTTAACTTACCACCTTTTTTCTCCCTAAAAACATCTAAAAATCTTGACAGTGAGTTTAGATGCATGGGATTTATAAAAAATCATGAACTTAAGTCATCTTTTAGGGTTAAGAAATGATGAAAATGATGACAAGTTAACTTTTACTGGCATGAAATGAAAAAGTCACAAGCAAAACTTGTATTGTATAGTAGCTGTTACTTCCAGGTTTTTAGACTTCAAGAACAATCATATATTGGACAAATAGTTCTTTGTGTACATCATGTGTTTAGAACCATCCATTTAAAAACTCTGACCCAAATTGGCAAAAAGATTTAGAAAAAGTCGTGAACTGCACGATTCTTTAGTTGCAATCCTTAAACAACCACATCAGACGAATATTTCCATCATTTCCAGGCTGATAACAGTACAGAAAAGTTTCACTCACCTGTCTGGGGCTTAAGTTCAGGCTACACAGGTGCAGGTTGCACGGAGGAAGGCCACTTGTAGGGACACACCCCACCTCACTGACGGGCTGGCATAAATGGTACCACCACAGGGCACAGGTGGTCAGACCGCCTCATTTGCATACACCACAATACGTGCGGAATCCCAAACATTTGTAATTCCTGGGGTCAGTCTCTTGCCGCCTCTTCTGGGGGAACCTGTTCTGAAACCTCCCTGCAATCGTTAGTTTAGAACCACAATCACGATTATAAACAATGTGCAAGTGAAGATCAGCTAGAAAATAATCTAGCGAAACCACACGTTTTACTGCAATATTGCTGTTAGTGGTAAAAAAAAAGTGTTAAAAATACAGTTTTGCAACTTGTCTGGAAATCTCGAGCCCCATCTTAGTCAACACAAAGGTATGAATGATTGGCAAAGTGCCCTAAGGTGACAACACAGAGTCTTGGAATTCTTTTATATCCCCGGAGCATCAACATGAGCGAACATGTGGAACTCCGAAAAAACAAACAGGGTGTGGTTACCTGTGTGTGTGTGTGTGACTGCATCCAGATGGAATGGTGTGTGCTAATTTCTAGAACAGTATAAAATACCTGGTATTTTAGGGGCAGGAAGTGATTGTTAATCCAATTAGTGTGTGTCACACTGGCGAGCAAGATGACAGTCATCAGCCTTTCCTTCAGGGGGATGAAAATAATCATCAAAAATTCCTAGTTGCCAAATATGTCCATATCAGCACAGTAGTACTTAGATTGTTGGAAAAACATGAGAATATCTATAAAAGGGTCCAAGAGTAGGTGTTCTTTGAACGATTCTCTTCTTTAACCTTTCTTACAATAATTACAGTAATACTGACACATATAATGACCAACAATCACTTTCTAAAAGCAGACTTTTACTCAACTAATTTGGAGGGATTGATTTGATGGGCTTCACATCAGGTACCTACATCAGATTCTGGCAGTGTTAAAAAAATGTTCATCAGTGGCAACAAAAACACATGCCATCTGTGTCAGACTTTCAAGCTAAAAATATCTCTTAAGTTGGCTATACAGCCGGCAGCAATGACAAGTTACTATCCGTAAAATGCCAGAGACATTCTATTCGCATGCCTGAGCAGAAAATGCATCAACACATCTTCAGTAACTGGACTGTTGATTCCTTAAATCAACTATCAAGGGTATATTGCCAGATATGTGTGCATTTATCTACAGTATACGATAAAGGGATATGAAACAAATGAGTTAACACGTACACATTTGTATTGAAAGTTGCAGTGGTTATTTATAAAGACTTGTAAACCAGAATGAAGAGGTTGAGGTTCTAAACCCTTACATGAAATGTTTTTTATTCCCATACCTATCCCTGTTTGCCTTTTCTTTAAGAACAAATAAAAACACTTCCATTAACTTGAAAAAGTCTCCAGCATTCTTTTCCCACTTTTGGTGGGTATTCTGTTGTGAAATACCCTTTCCTTGCATAGCTAGACATATCTTAAATTTCTTGTATAATCTTACACACACCTGCTCACAAAAATCTCCATATCTCACTTCAAAGCACACAACAGCCTTCCCTTAAACTACCAACTGTCAAACTAGTTTTAAAACCTTCATTCTAATCAACCAGTGATTCTGGAAGGGTTAGCTCACACCATATCCTCATAAATAGTCAAGGCAGATTGGCCATGACATCATTTACCAAGCAGTTAATTAGTTTTTCTCACTTGTTACTGGTTGGACAGGGGTCCTTCACCCAGGGAAACAATGTGACCCTTGAGTTATGAAAACAAAGCAAGGAAAGTGTCCAGAACCATGAACGTAAACAGTGGTGGTCAAGCCCATGGAATGATCGGAAGGTGTGGAATTTCGGAGAAGTTCAAAGGTGTAAAGATTCCATAGGAAGACCAGATATGAATGGAGATCTATTTACATGTATGTGTATATATGGCTGGCACAGACATAAATAATGTGTCATGTACATTTTTTCTACAATTTTGGAATTCTAAATAGTTGTCTGACCATTCCTGTCTACTTATCATCAAAACTTATTTTATGTGTCTACTTGCTTATTGGAAAAGTCAGAAATAGTATTATATAGGTCAGCCCTGCCTCTACATACAGAGGGGACACACCCAGAGATTGAGTGATTCACACACTCATTATCAGGCATTGTTCGCCACCACACTAGGGAAAACATTGTCTGCAATGGGTGTGGCCAAAAACACTCATGGTATCAAACTTCTACGAAACAAATCCTTTCTTTCCTTTAATTCTCCCATACATATTATCTATCAAATGAATCAAACTGGGATCATTTGACAGGTAAAAAATGGTAACTTAATTAATGTCTTGAAGCAATCAGAAGACACTTCAATGCCTAAGGCAAAAAAAAAAACACCTGTTATGCCACACTGCTTCATTTGGGTTGGTTGAATATCTATCAATTTATAGAACAGAAGTATGTTATGACTATCATTTTGATAGGAGCTTTCACTCATATCCTAAAGTTTAAAAGACAAACAAATGCAGATTTTGGACAGAATCGTTAGTTTATTCTGTCATTAAAATCATATGATGGTGTTACAGCAAATCTATGAGTAGCTCCATACTTTCAAGTGATCACTTTATATACAACATTGTTCACTTTAATGCCGTCTACATTTTCTTCATTTCTCTTCAAAACATAAACTACTGGATAAGTGTACAAGTACAGTCCTTCACTTTTGTCAGGGTCTTATATATAATTGTACGATGATTCAAGCATAGATTTCAGACACTAACTTGAAAGAGACAAAAGTGTTGTATTTTGATCAACTAATACTGATGGACAAACATATTTCTAGACTGGCTGTTTTACAAAGCAGTTGAAAACAGTTGTACTTAAGCGTGTGCTGCTAGCATCATCTTGCAAGAAAGAAATATCTGTTTCGTTTCTTATATGTAATATCCATTCTTTAGCATTGTACAGCATCATTATGAATACTGTGCCATAGCCGGACTGAATAATTTCTGACCTACGGTTTGTCAAACCATCATTAACTACAGTACTGGACCGACTGACAGTTATTTTCAGACATGAACTTTTTTCAATCCACTTGATGTAGTACCAGCTAGCTGATGGCGTCATAAACTTGTTGGTATACATCTGTTTGAAAGTAAAGCCTTAGTGACACCACATACTGAACTGAAGAAACTGGCTACATAGTCAAACCTCTGGGGTCTGGGAATGTGAAGAAAGCATCACTTCAGTCGTCTTCGTCGTCGTCGTCATCTGCTGACTCCTCGGACTCAGGCGGCGTGCTCGCTATTGGCTCCTCCTCCTCATCTTCTGACTTCTACAGATGATAAAAACAAAAGCAACTTGGAAAAAGACTAGCAGCTTGTATGTGAACCATACTCCAAAATTCCTCAGTGTTTTTTTTTTAAAGTAAAAGCAATATGATTTGTTACTGTAAATGCCTTTCAGTTCAGCTTTGATTTAATATAAGGGTAAGGAGAAAATGGAGTGTTTGCGGTGGCTTTCAGTACACAATAGAACTATAGTACATGCTGTACAGTAATGGAAAAAAATGGCAGTGGTTTAAGTTTACGGTGAAGCAGTTATTGTGAAAACTGCAAATACAAAACCGTAAATACAAAACAAAATTTCCTGAAAACTTCGAGAACTACAGTACTAAATTCTGAACCTTAGTAGACACAGTTTCAAGGACATGCCAGTTTTCCTCCCCGTCCTTTGCCCTCTTGTAAGTTGAGAACCAAGGTCTAAGCACGAAAAGCTACACATACCTTCTTTGCCTTCTTTCCTTTCTTCTTTGGCTTCTTCTCCTTCTCACTGTCACTGTCGCTGTTACTGGAGTCACTGTCACTGTCACTAGTGATGTACTCCTTACTCTTGTAGTTCGCTCCTGCACCAGCCTTACTTGGACTCTTGGTAGGGCTGGACTTGGGTCGGCTGGACTTGGTCTTTTTACTGAGAACAATGAAAAAACTTTGTAAACATTCAAAGGAAACATATTGTCTTGTTGTGTGGAATTCTATTTTGTCAACTTGGTCACTCAGTGTATAAGATATGTCATGTGCTACTTCAGATTGTAACTTTTGTTAGTGAGAAAAAAAAACCCAGCAAATTAGTGGCATACTACTAGTAAAGCAAGTCTACGAAAACCACGCCTTCCGCACTGGTATTCCAGTGCTGAATTAACGGACGAATCGGCCTCAGCACTGGTTTTCCAGTGCTGACGAAAGTTCAGGACTGGTTTTCCAGTGCTGAAGAAAGTTTAGCACTCGTTTTCCAGTGCTGAAGAAAGTTCAGCACTCGTTTTCCAGTGCTGAATCGCTGTATTCCAGTGCTGAGTTTCTTTCAGCACTCGTTTTCCAGTGCTGAAACTGTTCTCAGGACTCGTTTTCCAGTGCTGAATGGAATTCGGCACTCGGTTACCAGTGCTGAATGGAGTTCGGCACTCGGTTACCAGTGCTGAATGCGCGACAGAGCGGCGGTGCCAGGTCACGGGTCATGTCAAAGGTGATTCAGCACTGGTTACCCAGTGCTGAAACCGCCGTCAGCACTGGAACCGAGTGCTGATGTACAAAAACCACGCCTTCAGCACTGGATTTACCAGTGCTCGGGGACAATTCAGCACTGGAAAACGAGTGCTGAAAAATCCCCAGCACTGGAAAACGAGTGCTGAAAAAAACTCAGCACTGGAAAACGAGTGCTAAAAAAAACTCAGCACTGGAAAACGAGTGCTAAAAAAAACTCAGCACTAGAAAACGAGTGCTGAAGTGTTTTCAGCACTGGAACGTTTTTTTTACCAGTGCTGAGAGAAGAATAGTCGTAAGAAGTGCCGCATGGTCACTTGAACTTACGTACTTTGTGATTCATTAAGAATAAACAATGACCAATTTTATTCCGACGCAATTTTGTAATTTTGTTCATTGTGTAATTGTATAATAGATATAGGTATGAGGGATGTTTTACAAATAAAGAACTTTATTTCTTTCTTTCTGGTCTGACATGCGTTCACCAGTTTATTTATGATTTTGTACACGATGCGTTTTGTAGACATAGTTGTATTCACCGGTTTATTCGTACGCGATGTCTGTACATAGGTCCGTTTACCAGTTTATTAGTACCGTAGTATTATGCGAATATAAGTTTGACTACGTTTAGTTAGTTACTTCAGGGAGGTGTCTTTTGTAACCTTGGTTAATACGCAGTCTAATGCGTTTTCAGATATGCGTACAATAGCCTTAGTTGGTATTTGCTAACAACTTGTACTACTGTAAAGCTCATGATATTCATATGTAAGTAGTTTCAATCAAGTATTTTTTTCGTAAAATGACTAGTAACAATGCGTGTAATTCTGTTTAAGGCTTGTTTCCATGCGTTCTGTTTAAGGCTTGTTTTGTTGCCATATTTAACGTGCACGGTAATCATGCCAAATTAAGTGTTTTGAAAATAGTATTGGTTCGTTTGCTAATCAGTATTTTGAAATTCAACATTTTGAAATTCAATAGGGAAGTAAAATTTGTAATTTCAGGTAGGCAAATGAGTTCCCGGGTGTCTGGTAACTTGTCCGCAAACAATGGTATCTTCCAATGACGTTGCAGTTACCCTTTAACCTCTGGCCCACCGGAAAATATTACTCAAAAGTCGGTCACGTCGATGATTTATAGTCAGAGCAGCGTCAGAGCACTTTACTCCGGTAATATAGAAATTGAAATCTGTCATAGATATACGCTATGGATAAATTTCAGTGAATAGTCCGGAAAAATACTACGTTTTAAAATCGCAAGTAAGTCACCGCCGTAACGTATCTCAGCACTAGTTTTCCAATGCGAAATATTTGTCAGCACTCGGTTTCCAGTGCCGAAGCTTGTCTCAGCACTCGGTTTCCAGTGCTGACGTCGAGTTTTCCAGTGCTGAACTCCACTCAGCACTGGTTTTCCAGTGCGGAACTAAACTCAGCACTGGTTTTCCAGTGCTGAACTAAACTCAGCACTGGTTTTCCAGTGCTGAATTAAACTCAGCACTGGTTTTCCAGTGCTGAAGCCACTTTCAGCACTGGAACCGAGTGCTGAAAAAGGAGAGCGTGGTTTTCGTAGTTTTGCACTAGTAAAACTTGGCAGACATCATCTAAACTGATTTCTATTTTTTCCGCAAGTTCTCTTAGCTTGGTTTTTACTGTCCCATTCAAAAATGTTTGTGAAATTTGTAGTTTACATTATTAAAGGCACATGTTGACAGACATCCCAAGTAGGAAATTCATCATGCATCTCATTTGAATATTATTTATTTGGTAAAAAAAAATGTATTGTTTCAAACACTGGAAGAAAAGAATGCTGCATTGTCTGGAAAAAATCACTTTGTTCAGGAGTACGATTTTTTAAAGTTGGTAAAGAATAGTAAGGAAAACAATGGACAGTTTTGACAAGACACAATAAATCATGTGCACACCTGCCAGGTGACAGAGTTGCCTCACAACATACTTGTTAGAGAGGACACTTTTGTTTTCGGCACTTTTGTTTTCAGCACTTTGTGCATTGTAAACAAAGCCTAATCTAAATTACTGCTTTTTGGTACGATGAACTGAAATCCATGACATTCAATCCACACAGCACACTTTCAATATATAAAGGTGCAAATTGTTGAATACAACACTAATGCACCAGTGGTCATTTAACACGACAACCTCATGATGTATAAGAGGCATTTAACGATTGCACGAAAACATTCTACATGTGAAAATTCTGTTGTATTCTAATAGTTATACAGTATTCCACACCTCTTTTTCTCCGCCTGGTCACTCTCTTCCCCTTCACTGCTTCCCTCCTCTTCCTTCTTGGCCTGGTATTCCTCCATGGCTATCTTGTAGCGCTCCTTGTCTTCCTTTGCCTTTTGCTCCCATTCCTATACACAACAATTGTTGTACTGTACTTTACAACATTTTACACTAACTGCCACTAATTATTATATATTATAACATCTAATATTATTCCACCAGGGTACATAATTCCGCCACCCTGATACGTCCAAACAACCCAACGTCCCCCAGTCTAATGCACTCCTGTATATCTAAACTGTGCATACCTGAAGGTGCTGCACTAGAGATCTCTCAAACCCACTGTTTTTCAACGTGGCAGATTTATGTAACCCTGCGGATTAATGTTAATGGAGGCTAGACTCAAATACTGTTTTCTATTACCTGTGATTCATGATACTGAAGCTAATTTTTCTTAGCCTGAAAAGTTGCAAGTTGTTAATAATTTCATTCTGAAATCTTAAAACTTGTCTGCAAATTGCAGCTGGGTATTTAACCACTGCGCATGCGATTATTGTGTTATCTCAACTACTTGTCAGTACAGCCAAACCTGTACTTGTGACCACCTCTACATAAAGACCACCTTACCAATGTGACCGCTTTTTGGTGGTCCTTTACATAATTTTTCCCATTGACATAAGCATCATGAATCCTGTTTATAGTGACCACCTGTCCACATAGATCAGACTTTATGGTTCCGCTGAGTGGTCTTATAGGGCAGTTTTCACTGTAATAATTATGATCCTATCATCTCTCTTCATGATTCTTTCTGCACGCTTTCTCCCATCTACTGTTTTTTCCTTGCTATAATTGGTGGAAAAAGTTACCCACCTCTTTGTCTGATGGACCCATCGCCCTCCATTTCTCCCCAGCGATTTTGCCGATCTCGCCGATGCTAGCATCAGGATTTTCCTTGCGTAGATCGCTCCTGGTGGCGTTGAGCCACAGCATGAACGCTGTCATGGACTTCTTGGGGGCGTTCGGGTCTTTCTTCTGCCTCTTCTTACGCTTCCTTCCTCCATCCTGTAAATTTTCATGTCTTTCATCAATGTTCATAACTGGTGAGACTGCGAGATAAAAGATAGTAGCTGAAGAAGAAGACGTGGAAGGACAAAAATGATGGATCTATATTTGGGTACACCATACTGTGTGTGTTTAGTTTTGTTCATCCTTCCTGACCACATAGATTTCATAATGAAGGCAACTTTTTTTTTGGCCAAACTTTTTTTTTCTTCGCACGCTCGCATCAGTTTTGGGATCCCCGGAGGATGTCATCCATAAATCAAATCAACATGGCCTTATGCAAAAAAATGGCTGGAAAATGGACTTCAAACATTGTCTAAGTCCTATATAGAGATCCTATGATTTCCATCCAAGTAACGAACAGTAACTGTTAATACACAAGATCATGGATGCTCTTCCATCATAACAGACTAAAAAGTGGTTGAAAATATCAGAAAGTCCTTTTCCAAGACAATCTCTATTACTCACCGATGTTTTCCTTCTCTTGGCGGGTTTATTCTTGGCCTTCTCCAGCTTCTTCTTCTTGCGTTCTTTCTTCTCTTCATCCTCTTCATCATCATCGCTGGAGGAGATGGAGGCGTTACTGTCGTACTCCTCAGCAATGTCACTCCCGCTGCCGTCTGGGTTGAAGTCCACATCCTCCTCTTCTACACAACAGGAATATTAAGGATTAGGACTAAGGCATAAAATGTTGTGTTTACGGTTACGGTCCTGAAAAATAATAGGGTCGGTAGGTAAGGATTCTCTTCTTTCTTTTGGTTTGTTTAGATTTTGGGCGAAGTGATCCAACAAATACAGTTAAACAAAGTAAAACTAAAATGCATATCAGGACACTTAGTATTTTCAACATAATGTTGTAGCTGTACAGATACATGTATACATTGTACAAACACACTGAACAGCTTGAGAAGTACGTTTACTACACATGCCTATATATTAACTGTTCAAAGCCATAATCTGTTGTGAAATAAAGAAAGTCCGTAAGAAAATTTGCATGACTATTTGGATTCTACTTTGAATTCTCATCACTCAGATGTCAGATCAAAAATCTTATGGCCCTTGCTAGAGGTCGACCGAAGAAAAAGGCTAGGAAACACAACAATTTTTTTCTTAGGCCTTAGTAAAAAAACAATACATTCCCATGAATGTGTTCGCAGATGTCATTGCAGTAAAAATCAAACTGCCAATCTGACATTATGAAGACATGTGACAGTGGATGTCACAAGCTGTCTGGCACATCTGATCCATTGTGACCACAAACTCAGGTGACAGATGTAAGTGAATTAATAGTATTCCAGTACCTTGCAGGAATGTGAAGGAATGTGTGATTCATACTATGAAGCCTGAATTCTTTCAGCTTCCAAAGTTGCAATTTGTTGATGCCTTTTTTTTCAATTTGCAGGCAGGTACTGTAAATGCGTAAATGTTCGCGGGGATTTAATTTCACAGTAGGGAGAAAATGGAGTGTTCGCAGTGGTTTTGAGTTTGCGTTTGAAACAATAGTAGTGCTACAGTCACAAAATGGAATGGCTTTTTGCATTGGCTTTAAGTTTGTGGTAAAGACTTCACCGTGAAAACCGCGAACATAACACCACCGCGAACATTTCTGCATTGATTTTACAGTATTTTTAACCCTACATGGTACATTCTCTAATGCTATTTCAATTGCTACAACTAAACCACCAGTGAAGTGAATCAAAGTATATGTCAAAATGTTTGATCATCCTACCATCATCAGAGGAATCATCATCATCACTGATGCCCGCGGCTGCCTCTGCCTTGACTCGCTCCATGTAGGCATCATGCTGGGCATCATCATCACTTCCCATCATGTCCTCATCATAGTTCACTGAGTCCTTCTGTGGAAGAAATGGTTCAAGTTTTTGTCAGGAAATGAAAAACACATCATACTGATGTTGTAGGTGTTTTTTAGAATTTGAAGAATGCATTGGGCTTAAATTAAGATCATAAGTGCTGATTTTCGGCAAGTGCCTTAAGGCAAGTGCTTTAAGGAGATTTATGACCCAAGTCCAGTTGATAACCCCAAGGGTAGGAAATATTGAGATTCCCTTTAGGAGTCGAAACAAATTGGGTTTCCTTATAAAGTAAAGTAGTATAGTGACCACTTTCACAAAAATGATATTTATTTCACATTGCTCTTGGATGTAATGTGTCTATGCATGAACCATTCCAGCCAGAATGCATTTGTGAAAAGGATGCTGCAATTTTCTACAATTTTGTGTATTGCCATTGGTAAATTGTCATTTTTCAATCCATTCTTACAAGACACTATGACTTGTGTAAACAGAAAAAAGGTGATTTCCTATATGTATGTATTAAATAATAACTGCTGAAGATCTGTTCACTTAATTTGTCATCTATTACGTTCAAGCAAGAGGGTTTGTTAAAACCTCCTTGGTTAAAGTTTGCTATGCGTTTGCATGTTTAATTTCATGTGCAGTTTTATAATACATTGTGCATATTGATAACTGCAATTTGCATCATTCATAATAGTAGCATGTGCCGCAGTTATATAAAGATGATGATGATGATGAGTAGCATCACTAGGCTAAGATAAACTGCTGTTTAGCTTCCTATCATAAATTTACTGTAAAATATGCTGAAAGATTTATATTCAATGCAAGCACCTTTTGCCAAGTTGCATTTCAATAAATCAATATCAACTCACCAACTGGTTGAGCTGGATTAGTGAATTCATGAGAGAAAAAAATACATGCATCAACATGTAGTACCAGTAGTCATAACAAATATTATATCTACACATAATATCCGCAAGACAAAAGTTAATCTGGAAAAGTTTGTACATAGTCAGATGTTTCAGATAGCAGGAAAGACCATATAAAAAACTTATACAGTTGCTTGAGTAACTTTTGCATTGCATACCTTATTACCTTCCTCAAAGAAAATGCAATGTAACTTCATTTTGTTTGGGTCTACCCGCATGCAAAAGAGGCGGTAATCAAAATGAGCTATCACAGTTTACCGTAGAAAAGATAGATAATGTTTAAGATAGTTCAAGATCAATGGCATGCTCACCAGGTTCTTTCCTCTGTTCTTGACTCTGAGTTTTTTATTTGTGGTGAAGTCAAACAGTTTACCATACTCCTCCCTGTGGCAGAAAAATATCATAAACTATATGTTAGACTGTCAATCAATGTAGACAAAATGACATCACTGAATTCTGTGTACACAGATCTCGTTGACACAACAGAACTTGTGTGGAACTCACTTCTCGATGCTGCTGAATGTGTAGGTGGTTCCCGACTTGGTCTCGATCTCAAAGTCAAACGTCCTGTTGCTGGCGACGCCTCGAGCGAAGTTTACACACGAGATCTCGTCGAAGCGCAGGTGGATTGGCGGCTTGTGCACGTAGATGAAACCCCTCTCCAGGGGGTACAGGAACCCTGCACCAGCCTTGTGAGAACAGCTGACAGCACTGGTGCCAGAGTTGCTGAAATGGCAGGCAGTTGATTTGATTTTAAGACATAAACAGTTATCTACAATGATTCACAAGTATTTTTGAACAAGACACCACCTTCCAACTTTGTCTGTAACTGCAGGCTACCATGATGATCTGGTGAAAGGGCCAAGAGAGTAAGACTAAGAGTGTTCGCCTTACATTTGGTAGGTCATGAATTTGATCCCCTGCCGAATCATACCAAAGACTAGACTTTAAAACGGTTTCTTTGCTTAGCACTGAATCAGCATTTGGGAAAGAGTATGGTAGTTGAACACACACCATTACCAGTGGACTAGCCCCCTGCTGTAGTGATTGCACAAAACTGTGTGGCCCAAGGACTATTGAAACAGAGATGGGCACCACCTTTTGCTCCATCTGGTGCAGGAAGGACTATAATTATCTACCCATAAATACACCAGCATCAGAGGTACAGTTGAAACATCAATGAAAGCATGTTTCATAAGTGAGGAAATTTTAAAAATCGACACCACATCTCCCTACCCCTTGAAGCTCCCAGGAACAGTGATCTTCCTGTTGACCATGGACTTCATGACTCTGCTGACGATCTCGTACACTGGGCCTGACATCTCCTTCTGAAGCTTTCCCTCAAACTTATCCGCACAGTCCTCCCTACAAGAAAATGTTAGTGTCGTTAATTTTGCCCTGCTACAGTATAACAATATAGAGAATACATCCTCAAACTACCCTTATATCAATGAATAAGGGAAAAGCCCACACTGATATACCTTGAAAGTTTAAACTGTAAGGTTTTCAATATCAAAAACGCTACAAAATTGTCCCCCAGAAAGACTGCCAAGTTTGTCATATAGGCTAATGAACTTTGAGAGACAACACATACAAATTTTCTAATAATTCTCTAATTGTTAAATTAATCTTGTAATTTCATATGTACTGATTTTGTGATTAGGACATACATTTTGTAAATGGACCAAGCAGTCTCTGCCACACTTTTCTTGTTTAAACATTGTAGTTTTCAAGGAGACTCACTCTGACAGGCTGAGCTCCAAGGTCATGTCCTCCTCCTTACTGAACTGCAGGATGAGGAAGTGGTATCTGGTCTGGCCTTGTTTGATTGGTGGATCCAGGCTAACCTGTGGATCAAGAAAGACTTACACTGACAATGGGAACTAATACAGATTACGCCTATAAAAGGGATCGAGGAAGATTATACTTAATCATAAGTATAGTCAGGCCTACTACAGTACAAGTGACCAACTCTACATAAGAACCACCTGGCCAATGTGACCACTTTTTGGTACATTTGTAGTCCCTTAGATACTTTTTTCCTTTTGACACAACCATTAAGAATTCTTTGTAGTGAACACCTGTCCAAATAATACAGATTTTATCGGTTCCCTCACTGGTCTTTTGGGGCAGTTTTGACTGTAGTATCACAGAAAATCATTGGTGCTTTCCTAAAGAATACTGCTTGACAAGTCTAATGTAGAAAGTTGCAGAAATGTTGGCAGGTTAGAAAAAGATCTTCACTTTCAACTACATGGACTCACCACAAAGAACATTTGTCGCTGGTCCTTGTGTGGAAGAAGGAAGAGGCGCAGGACTGTTGTGTAAGGCAGTTTGTAGTCAAATGTTTTTCCATGGAGATGTAGGAAGGTGGGGTAGATACGCACGTCATACCTGCCTCTGTGGGCAACAAAATATCAACCATCATTTTCTACACTAAAACAGCAAAGGACTAGAAAAACTTGCTCACACACAATAAAGAATGCTTGTGGTCATATCTAGATGCCATAAACGAGTAATAACAATTCACAATGCACCTTAAAGAGACATAAGAGTTTGAAAGAGTAGAAACCTTGGTGTAAGACACTGGAGTTCCTTAAAGATACAGATGGCATCTCCTGTGGCCTGGATGATGTCTGCCTTGTCCATCACATTATCATGGAAAGCCTGAGGATTCAGACACAAGTTAATCTTCAACATTTGCTCCCATTCCTTATGTAGGACACTATAGTAAACTTGACAACAATCTTAATGAACCACTTTATTCATCTTCTTGCTATGGACTCAAATATACTCCAAATTTGCATTACCATGGCATAGAGCCAGCAAAAACAATCGTCAACAAGACATTTGTCACATATCATTTCAAGAAATACTGTCACCTCAACCCAAGGTGTTGCAAAAAAAGGGTACTTTTTTTCTCGTTCTTGTTATCCTGGATACAATACAAATATCGTAATATTTCAATGCGAAATGCACCAGAAGTTGAGAAAAGTTGATGTCCTCTAAGAAAAAATTGTAACAAGAGCAATTCAAACATACGAATCCAATATCTAAATTTTCGACGGCGTCGCAACCGGCACATTTGAAATGGGTTTGAATGATTCTATAGAAGCCTGTGTTATAAAAGTAGAACCCCATGTGATAACCCAAGTTATCACCCGGTATCGAACGTTATCCCGGCCCAGGTATGACATAATACAAGATAATCACCTGGACTGGATCTATTTCTGGGTTGTCCTGATTGGGCGGCACATAAAATCTCATCTCCATGAGCGACACGTCCGCATCGTCATTCTGGTGGAACTCCAGTGCAACCTCGTTCTTCGACGTCGCGCAGTGGGAGACGTTACCCAGCGGGATCTCAAAGGCTGACATGTTGTCAATGTCAAAGGACAGCAAAGGGCCTGCAAAAAACATTTGGGGATTCAAATTATATAACTGTGACTTATTAGTGGATAGTTATAATACTGAATGTGAATGTCACACAGTCGCAATAAAAAGAATCAGGCTATACCATTTTATTTTCTTGATTCTCTGACATTTTAAAGTGAATATGTAGCTAGGGTTAAGGGCCTGATGACAACAGAAAAAAAAGGAGAAAAACTTGTATCCGACTGCATGTACTTTCTGTAATGTGGCTGTAAGTGTGTACTAGGATACAGACTTTCTCCTACTTTTGTATAGATCTTCCAGTTCTGCAATATTCATTTAAATCAAATAACCAACAAGGGACATTGGTCTAACTTCAGAGAAGACTTAAGTTTTTCTTTTTCAGTAGTTTTGCTGCGGTACATGGATTTATGTTTTAAACTGTTGTAGATGCATTACCTACCTTTGAACTTGGCTGTGCCCCAGTTCCAACCTTTAACTGACAGCTCCTTTTCCTCAAGTCGCATTTTGTAGTTCTTGTTGATGAAGTCAGACAGTTTGTCAAAGTCCTAAAAAATGAATAAAGGAAGTTGTAACACAACCGAAAAACATTCTGATATTTTGGATACTGAAGTCTGGCAGTAAAGAAGACAACAGCATTAACTTAATGCAATTAAGAAACTACTGTAAATGCAGAAATGTTTGCAGGGATTTAATTTCGCGGTAGGGAGAAAATGTGTTTGCGGTACATGAAACCGCGAACATAAAACCACCGTAAACATTTCTGCATTTACAGTATTCAAGACTCAAGCACTCTTACTAACTGTATTAGTGTACATCATTCTGGAGATACGTCCTTGCACATACTAGTATTATATACCTTTCACCTTCAGACCAAATTTTTTAAGAAGATTCCACTTACGGACTCCTTGAATCCATCGTACTTGAAGACGGCTCCAGACTTGAGGCCCACCTTCAGCTCGTAACCTCTGGCCACCCTGAACCAGTGGGTCAAGTTCAGGTCAGTGCCCGATAGGTTGTCGACCTTTCCTGTCTTGTTGTTCTTGAAGACAATGCCCTGCTTACTGATCCGAAGTCTGCCATCGTACTATGAAATATGAAAATGTGATGAAGATGTGACTGTGAACATTCATTGGTAACCTTTACTTTAGTATGTCAGTATTAATTACTTTCTGATAGCTATGAGGACGAAGCTTGGATACATGAGGATGTATAAGTAGACAATCATAATCATATCATGAAACTCTATTTCACCTAAAGTATAGAGAGACTTTCCTTCACAGCTATGCCCCCCTCCCCACTGAAGGAGTAAAAATCATTAAAATGAACCAGCTGTGGTGATTCCTTTTCCTTTGTCATACACAAAAAGAACATATAATGTTAAACTACATATAAATGTTCACAAAAGTAATGTGGAGGTCATAATTCATTAACTGCACCCGTTAGTGGTGACAAAGAACGGAACAAAAAGCAACATGTGAAAGCAGATTTTTTGGTTCACCTACCATGGCGCCTTTATTTTCTTGGTAGATTTGGTCGAATTCCAAGGTGTCTCCGGACGACATCTTGCTTCTGTAGACTCCCTTACACCTACACTATCACAAAATGGAACTTGAAGTTCACTAGCAAAGCGTTTGTGCCCTCAATTTCACCGCTCTTTCTCGATGTCGTAACGTGTAAAAATCCGGCTTTCAAACCACAACATGGCGGGAAAAAAGTGCTGTGGGTCAGAGGTCATAGCGTGCTGCATGTTGGGATAGAATTCAAGCTCGGCACTTTGCATCTTGGGATTGAATTCAAACTTTGTCGTCTGCTGCGGATGCGTGTGGAAATGTCAGATCCGGAAATTGTCGTCTCTGCCCCCGGAAAAGTCATTCTGTTTGGGGAACATGCGGTTGTGTATGGAAGGGTAACTGTCTTCTGCTTCTTAAGATACAGAGAAATAGCGGCGTGCGTTATAGAGTGGGGAAATATCGTGTGTCGTGATGTAAATTTTCCATGCCCCCCTCCCCATGTGTTGATCACACCACATCACCTGATGATCGTAAGATCTGGAGGGGCGTGAAATTCTTTATTTCTGTTTTCCACAATGTATGATTCAAACTACAGGATATGCTCTCTTCAGGTTGCAGCTGCGTATTTCGAGCCCTTATTCAGAAGGCACACTATAGCATGCACCAACAGCAACGAGATATCAAAACCGGGAGTTCTGCAGCAGTACCATAACAAACCACATACCAAATCAAGAAAATCCATGATCCAGGCCTTCACAAGTTATGCTATTCATCTACAAACATGCATATAAATGCTACCAAAAACATAACTTTTTTGTGAAGGTATGAAGTTATATTTTCAGCAGGGTTTACTATCAAGCTTAAATTTCACAACTCATGAATTGAAAGAAATAGGAGGACCAGAATGTTTTTTTTAACAGTTAAAAAATTGACTGTTGCTCCACAGAAAGCCATTGCTGCAAGTCTGGACCTGCGTACACACCTGATTATCCACCTGTCACCTGACAGTACCTCGGTGACCCTGGAGCTTCCTGACATTCACCTGTCCAAAACGTGGCAGGTGGCAGACCTGGCAGCTGCTCGACCGACAGGTGTGGAATGTTGGTCACCTGGCCATGGCTTTATACAATCACTATTATTAAAAATACAACCACTATAGTATTAGTTTTCATATGACATTATTTGTGCCATGTGGGTCTGTTAAAGATGCCAACATGCTGCTGTAATAGGATTCAAATCATCAAAATAGGGGGAGGGGGGAGTTGCAATCCTGGGCTAGGGCGGGCAGGCCTCCAGCCTAGCATGGAACGACTCAACTGTGGGAGCCGTCACAACCGTCCCAGGCAGGGTATTCCACTGGGGAATAGTACGGGGGAAATATCAGTATCTAATTTTGTAATTTGTATTGCTACAAAGCCTTAGAAAAAATATTATACCTCAATAGAGGATGACTGCTTTACCCTTTATTTTATGGCACATGTTCTCTTACTACATAGGAGATGCTGATCTTAAGAATCCAAGTCCTCCCAGTGAACAGTATTTAGCAGATCTACACAGACTGGCAGGGACTGATACTGACCACACAGACACCAGGAGCCTGGCATTGCTGGCCTTCTTGTACATGTATACATCAATTCACTCAACAGCAAGGTACATACATGTAGAACACTTAAATACTGATTCATGTCTTCATCTATATCTATATGATGTACTCTGCAGAATATGTCAAGCAGTATCTTTTGTAGACTTCTGAGTCTAGCATAGCCTTTTTAGCTTTACTCCTCTCTCGGTTGCTTCCATTTTTCAGGCTAAGGAAGTGCCCAAGAGAGAAGAGTAAAGGTAAAGAGGCTAGCGCTCAGGCTTGGGTCTAACAGGAAGTATATTGTTGTTCTGGTCTGTAACTAAAAGACATTATACTTGCTCAAACTCAGAGTTGCACTTGTACATTTTTTTATCCTATCTTTTCAAAAGTTCAGGCAAGAACTTGACTCCATGTACAGAGGAACCCACTTCTGGGTCAATGTTAAACATCCAAAAAAGGTCTGAGAGTTACCATGTGATACTGCACAAGAAAGGAAAATCTGTCCTCTCACATTCTTTCTCTGATAAAGCGGCATCTATCCTTTTCCTTTTAAAGGCTTTGCCATATCCACTTAGTATCAGCCTGTTATAGCTCATACCATAACAGTTAAGTTACTTTCTCGTTAGCTCTGAACTCTCTGTAAACGGACAGCATATCATTCCCATTGCAATGCTAAGCTTGTGCACTTGTGTTTCAATGTCACTTTGAAGGTCATGGTTTGAGGACAAATCTAATTCCCTCCCTTGTATTTTCAAAAAGTTACAAGAAACTAAATACTTTTGTGACTTTGGGTTAACTTTTGAAACAAACAATAAGGGAGCACCAAGTTTTCATAGATAACCCTGGGGGCTTAAGTAAAAGGTTCTGAATTCGAACGAAAATTTGAATCTGAGGGCAATGGATATTATAAAGATTCTATAGGCTATCAACAAGCCTCTGATCAGTCCTCTGAATCTTCTCAAATGACTGGAAGCCTTATTTCACCTATGTTGGGGTCACATGACATAGGCTTTGGGTCATTTCAACTTGAGAAGGACCAGAGGACTGATCAAAAGCTTGTTGGTAAGAGCTCTACTTTGTGTACAGAAATAGCATTAAAAACCTTTATGATAAAACTAAAAGTTCTGAAGGTTTGAGCATGTGTCCATTTCTTTCCCCTACAGGACATGTCCCGCCGGGAGATTCCATGCGTCCTCCCAGCTGCCCCCAGGGGCAGGGCTGGGGTCATCAGCAGCATACTGTACAGCACTGGCAGCTGGGCTCCTAACCATGTGTGATGTCATTACTAGACATAAAGGTAATGTTCTCATTCTTCAGTATCAACTTTTATTTGCCTATAAATTGTTTGAAGGAATGGTGTGTTATAAAGACTTACATACAACTTTTTTGTATGCAGGAAAAAATGATGGCACTGGCACAACATGGTCCAAAGAAGACCTGGAGGTGATCAACGCTTGGGCCTTTCAAGGGGAGAGACTTATCCATGGGAATCCTTCAGGGATTGACAACTCTGTCAGTACATTTGGTAAGGGATTTAGAACTTGTGCTTTGCCATTCCTAAAAGAGGATATATCATAGTAGGTTATAATCCTATATTCTCTTTTAGAAATGACACAGGTTTCTCCTGAACACTAAGTCCTCAGATGTAGCAAGTTAGATGTAACAGTTCTGATAGAATAGCAAAGCAGAACAAGGTATGTAACTACTGAGCTGCACAGGTACATGTAGGAAATGCTTTCTGTTCTTCTACTGTATACTATTATCGAGGCAACTAACATTGCAACAGTGATAATTGGCATACATTACTCTTTACATCATGTTCTGGGTTCGAAAAGGAAAAGGACAACTTGTCTAATGCCTATTCTAATAGAGGCAAGTATCTTCTAGACAATGAGTGTTTCTTAGATGCACACTAACTATAGAATATCATGTCACAACTTTCAGGTGGTGCAATCAGCTTTAAGAGTGGGGAAATATCTGCATTTAAAAGGTTTGTCTACCTTTCTGCTGGCAGTTTCAGCAATTTATCAAATATACCTCATTTGTTCCATTGCTTGATAAAAGTTTAACCCTATGGTAAAATATTGGTTTTATTTTCCAGTGTTGCCCAGCTGAAAATACTTCTAGTCAACACCAAAGTTCCACGTAGCACCAAGGTGCTAGTACAGGGTGTCAAGGATAGATATAATAGGGTAGGTCTGTTTTAGAGTATTGCAATAAAACACACACCACAGACTTGCCTTCAAAACAGATTCTGCTGCTATTACAGATCAAATCAATCATTTCAAACTGAAATGAGTAGAATTACAGTGGAAACCTTGACTTAACTGTTAGTTATAACCTCCATGAAAAATGGAGGTATTGTTTTTGATGAGTCTGTATGCTATTGTACATCACTATGCATAGCTTATGTGAATGTGAAAGTCATTCGCAGAATCTATGATAAAATGTAAACATGGTATTCTGACAGAAAAGGACTTTCATCATCATTTGAAATAGAATATGCTAATCGCAGCCTTATTTGTATAATCAATGAGATTAGATAGAATGATATATCTACAGAGGATCAAAATATTTTATGGAGGTATCTCCTACTCTTGTTTGTTCAGTTTATATTGCCTGTCCTTTTTATTTTCATAGCTACCAGCCATTATAGAGCCCATCCTTAACTCCCTGGAGGAGATATCAGGTACATGTGAGAGGGTGTTACAGGATTTGGGAGGGCATCCTGTGGAAATACAAGAAAACACACAGGAAAAAAACTACCATGTTCTTGAGGTAAGAATTCCCAGGTATAGCTAGTTTTCAACACTTCCAGGATTATGCTTAATCACAAATGGAGACGTCTTTTCACCATAGTACAAGTTCTTTTCTCTGGACTGAATGTCTATTGACAACATTATACAAATCTCACTCCTTATATTTTGTACCAATAGGAGCTGGTAGATATTTGCCAGTCCTTGTTGAATGCCATTGGTGTGGGGCACCCATCTCTGGACCAAGTCTCCTCTGTCACTGCCAAACACGGGCTTCACTCCAAACTCACAGGAGCAGGGGGAGGAGGGTGTGCGCTGGTGCTGCTCAGGCCAGGTTGGTATCCAACCACTGTTCACTGGTACAGTCTACATGTAGTACATAGTTAGGGGGTAATGGTATCCAACCAATGTTCAATGGTGAACTCTACATGTAGTTGAACGCCAATCATTGCTCACCATGTGCTACCTGTCTTATAATATGATATGGTCGCATATCTAAACCAGGGCCTGGCTGGGCTCTTAACTCAAGCGGGAAAAAAAATTAAGAAATATTCACTAACTATGCTCATGACTATTCTTTGAACGTTTTGTGTGTTTTGTAGTATTTTATATCATAATTTTCGTTTCCACAAACTACCAAGGCCCTGTTTGGAAATGTAACCATAGCATTACTAGTATCAAATATCAGTTGGTTTAAAAAAATACCAATTCTAGAATATCCTAAATATATATATATTGTATGTTCTTTATGACAGAATTCTTAACATTTATTTGCCAAGTCTTTCTTATTTCAGACACTGCCCCAGACGCTGTAGACAAGGTGAAGACAGAACTGAGGGATTGTGGGTTTGATGTGTGGGAGACATCCATTGGTGCCACAGGAGTGTCACAACACAGTCAGCTGAAATAATCACAATGATTATTTATTTCACATTCTGGCAAGGGCTACAAATTATCTCAGTAAAGTCAAACTCAAATCAAGATTAATAGACAATACATTCCACTGCAGACTTTTAAGTGTCTAATTATTGTGTTCTAGCTCCAGAATAAAGTCTTATCTCTTTTAAATCGCAATGTGTTCACAATGATTCTGGTGATCCTAGACCATCTGGAATGGTCTACATCAAATGTGGAAGAGTCTATGTAAGAGTAGGTATATAAAGGTAAAGGTAGTCCCATAGCCTTTTTAAGGCAGCAGAACAGAGGGTTGTTATCCATTGTGTCACAGGCACGGTATTGGAAGGCGGAGCCTTTTACAACCTAAGTCAGGTGCCCATTTTTATACCTGGTTGAGTGAGGAAAGACGTGTGAAGTGTCTTTCCCAAGGGCACAAGATTGGTGACATGACAGGATTCAAACCAAGGACCTCTGGTTTCTTGGCCAAGCACCCTACCATTACTCCACATGACCCAACTACTGTAGTTTACTGTACACACTTAATGTAGTAGGAAAGGATGAATAAAGAAACTGCAAACAAAGTTGTTCCTCTTTCTTTGGTGCCCCCTTGCTTCACAAAAGCTGGATGGATACATATGTTGGGTACCTTTCCATTAGCACTATCTCTGATTTGTATTTACTACATACTGTGACACGTGAATGCATTTATACTTAAAACCACCACAAAAATGCTTGTTTTGTGTTCTGCTAGCAGACCACCTTTTTTCATCCGCAAACTAAAAACCACCTTGAACACTAGTACTTCATTTTCTTCCTAATGCAAAATTATATCACCGTGAACTTGTGAATTATTTTACAGTTTTCAAATTGTAGTGATCAAAATATGTCATGATCAATTCTTTGTCTTTAGACCTTAGTTTCTCTCTTCTTTCTCGGTGTGTGACTGTTCCAGTCTCCCTAGTCTCTGTCGGATCCACTAACGGGTTTTGTTAAAAGCTGTTGTTATTCCTCATTGAGTGTCTTCTGTCTCAGTGTGTGACTGCTCATGTCCCTCCAGTCTCTGTTGAATCCACTGACAGTTAGGTATAGTTACACAGCTGTGTGCTCGCCTCACAGGCTCCACCTGCCATCCAATCCTCACCCACTTCCCTGTGCCACTGTCATATGCCTGTGTGTAAACAAAGGGTACAATTCATTCATAACACCCCATGTAAATTTCTTACGTTTGCAAACTTATTGAGCTCGTCTTTCCTGTATGGAGAATGTTGTTAAGTTTTTATTCAAAGTATTTTAGACATGTCCCCGTGGCGCGAGCGGTAACGCAACTTCGCTATCTGTATCAAATTCCGTGGATCCAGGGGCCCGAGTTCGATCGAACATCATAGGGTGGCTGTGACAACCGTATCATGGGTCAAACGTGTTCATTCATAAGCGAGGGCGACGTGTTTCCGTGAATCTGCCGTTTGTTGAAGTTTCACTAAAATGTACCAGTCCTTGGTGCTGAAAATGGAGTTTTCACCGTACGCCGCCCTTGGTGCTGGAAATACATCCACTGAATTTTGGCTGTATCAAGGGCACATGTTAACACAGTTTCTTGCCATTCTCCTTATGGATCAAAATGACAACACAAAGGAACGCAAAATATCATAAGGCAGCTAGTTATGGCAACCATTTCATGGGTTAAACGTGTTCATTCATATGCAAGGGCGACGTGTTTCCTTGAAATTGCCGTTTGTTGAAGGTTCTAAGATATACCTGTCCTTGGTGCTGAAAATACATCCACTGAATTCTGGCTATATCACGGGCACATTTCAGCAAAAATGTCTTGCCATTCTCTTAATGGATCAACCTGACAACACACAGGGTCGTAGCCAACACTCGTGTGGTGATATAATAAAACACTTTGACATACGTCACGCAAGCGTTAACATTCAACTCAAGCGTTAACATTTAGCTACTGCGTGGGTTGTTCGTTGTCCAGGCGGTGTGTAACACCATGAAATGTTATTGTTCTTCTTATGTCTGTTATCCTAAATCGTGATACAGTAAAATAACGCTTTCATGTGCTTTACTCCAAATCGTCTTTAGCCTTTCCCTTCCTCAATGAATGCTACCTTTCTTGTGCTATCAGCTTACAGTATCCTACCTCTATGGCATTGGAAGAGTAAGCCGAGACGGCCTGGTCTCTCCCTCCGGTCACCACAACTTGCTCATCCATGACAGTCATGCCACACTGTATGGGACTAGAGAAACATAGTCCACAATAGATATTTGGTGACTGTTGTACGTAGCACAAACGGGGAGTAGGGATTTGGGAAAATAACTATGAAAACCAGTTTTTCTGATATTTTGGTCTCGATTATACAAATGTTTAAAGAAGCAAAGTTTTATGATAATCAATTCTAAAAGTTTGCTATAATAGATCGATGTAAAGTTTGACAATAATAGATGTCAGAAGAAGTGCGTGGTCAGTAGATAGTGCTCGTGTCTTAACCGATGAGAATAGAACGCAAAATGTGTATAAAAAAACAGAAACGTACATCTGTGTATATGCATCATTTGAAATGGCATACTAGTGTGTATTTACCTGTATGTGGGAACAGGAACCATGTTAAACTCGGAAGTTTCCACGTCGAAGGCGCACATCTGCTTGAGTAGCCTCCCTAGCATAGGGAGTAGGTAGATCCGGGTCCCTACACATACGGCCTGGAACTGTGGCTTCCCACCGTGGTAAGCCTCCACCTCGTAATAGTCCCACACTCCTTAAAACAAAAGGTAACGGTAGTCCCATAGCCTTTTTGAGGCTGTTTGTCGTCGGTTATCCACTGGGTCTAGGGCAAGGCATCGTAAGGTTCCTAACCGAAGTCAGCTACCTATTTTTACACCTGGGTCGAGTGTGTAAAGCCGTGTAAGTGCCTTTCCCAAGCTTACAACATCGGTGGCATGTCAGGGGATTCGATATTTGGATCTCTGGGTTCTGGGCCCTAACACGCTAACAGTTACGCCGACGCGGCGTCACAGTTGTGGACGACTGGACAAACCATGAAGAACATACACATGTGCAGTGGGAATAGCCGCACAATGGTACCATAATGCGTACATAAAACTGCATCTATATGGGAAACAAATTAAGTAATACATAACATTTTAACTAAGTCTTAGAAAAAGGCATGAAATTGCTGGATGCTCAGAGTTTTCTTTTTCAGAAACGACAAATTCATAACATGAGAGTTAATGCTTGAAAGAATCCTGCGAGGTATTTCAGAGATTCATATCAGCTATGTAGGTGTGAAAAAGATAGGGACTAACCTCTATGGCGCGTCTGTATGTAATAGTTCTTAGACCAGCCCTCGAAGTAGCCTAGTACAACGAGTTTATTCTGACAGGAGACGGCGACTATCTTGTGGACGGTGTGCGGTACGGGCGGGACCATACACCAGGAGTTATCTTTCAGAGAGAACGCCTCGTAGTAAAATTGATCTCTCTCGGCTAGAAGGTTGCTGCCTATGGCGTAGATTCGTCCTTGGACGGCGACAAATCCGCAGTGCCCTTCGTGGAAGGTAAGGGGGTCAGGAAGACGCGCCCAGGTGTCAGACGACGTAGAGTAGCGCCAGAATTCCATCTCTTTTTCAGAGTCGTATTGTGGTCTTTCCATGGAGGAAAGTACATAGATGGCATCGTCGATACTTAATACATTGCGGTAACAGTTCCCCGTGTCCAGACTCGATGGCAAGTCGGTCAAAACAGCTCGCGACTTCTTCTTCACATCGAGACAGTCGATGTAGGAAATGTTGCGGACGTCTCCCGTGTTCTGATCAGAGCAGGTCCCGCCCACCTGCGCTATGAGTTCGTCCGGTAGGCGGCGTTGTTCACGTTCTTTCATCTCCTGTTCTGCGTCGAGAACAAGTTGAAGGCATTCTGGCGACATGTTGAGGAATGGATCGTTCTTGATCTGATGGTTGAAGAAATCTGGGTGGACGCGAGAGAGGTCCAGACAACGCAGCAATGCCCGTAGATGGTGTTCACGCCTGGTCCTTTCGCCCCGTGCCCATTGCATTACCACCTCGTACAAAACTTCGGTACTCCACACACAACGCTCGTCCGTAATCAAGAACAACATGTGGTCAAAGGACAGGACGTCAAGCTCTCCGACTCTCGCCGCACGAGGTAAATTATCCAAAGCTAGACCCCTCGCTTCTTGTGCTAGCTTTAAGCAACTGTAAGCCTCCGCAAAGACCCAGATCCCGAAGCAGTTTTCGACGCAAAGCTGCTTGGAAAGATACTGGCAACATGTTATAACGACCATCGGTAACTGGAAGAGAGTCGCTGAGTGGACGAGTCTCTCTACGTTAGATCTCGTGACGGTGAAGGATCCTGTGTAGACGTAGGTCAAGATTTCGTCGACAATCTTAGATGACACGTCGTTTAGCCACACGTTCTTGTCTTGACCCTCCTTGAAGTCGCCAAGAAGCAGTCTCGCAAAGAAATGACTGAAGGATGCCAGAACTGCTCGGTGGCAGTGAAACTTGGCGCGCGAAACACAAAGAACGACATCACAGAGTTTCCTGGACGACCTAAGGTTACTCAGTGTCTTCATCACAGCGGTGTAATCAAGTTGTACGTTCTGTTTGTTCTCGGCGCCAACTTCGACGGTTGTTGTCAGGCTTTTGCGAAGAATTTCAGTGATTGTCGTGGAAGAGCCAGAAGGTACACGAGAGAAACCTTCAAAAAGGCGTTTTCCATGCAAGTTGTCTTTAAACAGCAAGTCGCCATTTTCCCTGAAGGTACACTGAAAGTCCTCAGATGCTTCGAGGTTGTGTTCAGGCATTGTGAGATAGATATGAAGAAGGTATAATCGTAAATCGAAGCGTCAGCGCTGAAGTCCTTGAGGAGGATGTAAGTTCTTCTAAAACAATTGGAAAGAAAACAACTTCTTACTAAGATTCCACAGCGATGTATTCTTTGCAATTCACTGTGAAGAAGGGAGCCTAAAATGATTTGCTCATCAAAAAAAACTGCTACGTTTCTTCCTGTTTCTATCTCCAGTCTCAAACAGACCCAGGCCGCTCGAGGATCACGTGCAGATGGTGAAACAAAAACATACACATCAAGTGTTTCCATTGAATTTCAATTATTGCGTTCACACCAGGATATTTTGACAGTTTAATGCGCACGTTCCCATCCCAAGTAGAAATGCTATGATGCTGATAAGTTTCCAAAGCATACTGAAACAAGATAGTGAATTAAGTATCATTGCAGTCAAATCTGAACGAGTCCATGACATCCCGCCCCTTCAGGGTACGGTTGCCTAAAGTCGGACTCTGTCCAAATGTACATGCACGAACTCAGTATGTACTTCATATTTTGTCAGCAACATGCGAAAACAACTGCCCTTGAGCGCCAATTTAAGTACGCCGAAAAATGAGAGCTGGGTCCCTTCTGCGTTGTATTATTGTATCCTCGACTAAAACGCTGTTTGAAAACTTTTTCTATATAGCCTACCTTGTGTACTGCAATGTTCATCACGCAGCAAAATGCATCACACGCAGTCAGCGTCCTCTATCCGCAAAGTGCCTCCTCACACTGGGCATACAAACGTTGTTCGCGTACACGGCACTGACAGGGTCAGGTTCTATTTTAGGTTAGTCACTGGCAGGCCGTCTGTGACTCTTGATCTTGGCATACTTGGCACCAGGCCAATGGCACATAAAATAAGGACCAGTAAAGGCAAGTTCACTCACTGTAGGACTGGCTGTTGTTTTGGGTGTGCCTGTCTGTCCGTGTGTCTGGCCTTTTGTAGTTAACTTAAGACCCTATTTGTGTATTGTGATGATATTTGGTATGTGAGTAGGTGTTGGACAGATAAAGGTCAAGGTCGATTTTGTGACCCCTGGTGTGTGACCTTGGAACTACAGCAGAACTTTTCGTATCTTTTGACCTGGACGTGCTATGGTCTTGTTCTGATTGTTGCAGTTAATTTTCCATCTTGTACATGGTTTTGGTGTAATTCTGAAATGTACAAGCTCATTACTTGGGCACTGTATCTCAGTTCCCAGTTTTTTTACCAAGGTCCCTGTGCTCAAATTGAGAGCCTCTATATGTATCAATGATATAAGGGAGAGAAATATGGCAAGAATAAACTGATACATAAACAGTGCAATGTCTTTATTTATTATCTTCCTCTTGTAATTGCAAAATACAACATACATATAATTGTAAACCCTTGTTCAATAATCCAATGACAATTTCACCACTAGACCTTTCTAAACTCAGTAAATGGACAAACAACACTAACCCCCTGTCTAAGTTCCTCAAAGAGGTCAAGAGGAAATTCTTCTTTAAACTCTTTCACAGCTGTCATTTACAATGAGGTGTACTTAATTCACCTTAGGGCACAGGAGTACGCAAGTAACTGTTTTAGAAATATACAAGATTCCTTATCAATCAATTGCCAAAGATGAGCTAGATGACAACTGAAGATGACAACTGAAAATAATATTCTCCAGGTGTACTTACTAGATATCGGTTGACTGATGGTAGTTTACAGCTAACGGTACCCAGCTTCCCTCTAACTAAAACTGGGCTGTTGTGAGATCCAGAAAACCACCTCTCACATCTGCTTGAAAAGTATATGGAACCAGCTGATGCACTCCACTTATCTACAAGCAGAAGTCTGGTGGGATGCTGTAACATTTTCTGACTTTCCCATTTTCAGAAAAATCTTCCCTTCACAAATCTGCTTGAAAATTGCTAACCAGCACAACTTTTGCAGCTACACATCTCAATTCCATCCATGAAAAATATGAGCAACAGTACATTCGTGCATAAAGCAAATTCTTCCTCTTTCTTACATACCTCCCAAACTATTTCTGTACAATTATTACTGATAGTACCGACTAAATATTGGACGAACCAGATTCTATAAGGATCAAACACATCAGTGCAACGTTTGTATATAGATATCATTAATTGGTGTAAGGTACTGATGTTTTCATGTTGCTTTACAATCACTTCCTCCCCCCTTTCCTTCTAAGAGCCTGGCCTTCTCCTGTGAAGGGTTGAAACTCGTCGTCCTGAGATAGAAAAACAAAGACAGAAAACTTAATGTCTAGAATCATGATGTTGGAATTCTATATCCACAAAATTTCACTGTTAATCTAAAAGAAGGGTGTATTATGGCCCTGAATGTGTGTTCATGTCACACAGACAGAGGGTGTTTAGAGTGAAACTTGTTGCCACTAAGTACCGTTGGAGCATCCTCATTAGATTTCAAAATGCTTGCAGCGAGATGTGCAAAAGTTAGGTGTGACAGGTCATTCAGTGTAATATAACCAGCTGCTGTAATTCTGCGTGCCTGCAAAGCTTATGTGTTACGCTGAAGGGCAGTTATGCTGGCTATACAGATACAGAATAATCAACCCATCAAATAGTTCAAATCTAGCATCTGTTCATGTACAATGAAATGTGTTTTTGCACTTACCTCTTCTGTCTGGTGGTTGTTCTGCGGTCTCCGAACGTTTCGCATGAAAGTCATCTTGCCTTTCTTATACTCGTAGTTAGGAATGCCCCTAGGGAGCAGATAGGAAAAGCAAAGATGTTAAAATGCTTGACTGGAAAAAAAATGTCGTCCAGGTAAAAAGTCTTTTACCTTCTATAATAGACTAAGAAACATATTTTCCAATGACCATCCAATCTGATAACGCTATTTCTGGAAAAATATCAAGCTTAAGGGTCTATCCATACCACAAAAATAGTGGTAAATACACTTACATACATGTAAGACACAATTTAAATCTTAACTAGTTAGTAACTATGATTATGACAAATTAAAATTTCCACCTTCTCATTGCACCAGCTCCCAGTGCCATGGGTTGGGGATCGGTGCCTTTCTTCTTCCCATCTAACCTATGCCCCTGCCCAGCAAAGGCCTGGGGAAAAAGGTGAGAGAAAAAAGGTGAGGGATTTGAAAGGAGGCAAAAGATATCTTTATTTGTAATCCCTAGCACCAAGTTATAAACAGCTAAAAACAATATAAACCTTCTCTAATGCACAAGGCAGCAAAGGTCTTTTCTGCTCTACACAAACAATGTACATGTATCAGTGAGATACATGTCTATGTTGCACTCAACATGTTGATTTACTCATATCTAATCATATACATTCATGTTCATGGTAATTCATGTGCATCCACTTGACTGTATGTATAGATGTAGTAGACTTAACAAAGGTCGCTGTACTTTTGTTGTGTCAATAAAGATTTCTATGTATAGCTACATTTGCAAATACATGGTAGGAATTTCTAGGATAATTTCACCTCAAGCCCAATTCTAAAGGGTTACACTCCTTGAGGAGTTACAAAAATGGATACATGACTTACCTATTGAAATGAAAACTGAATAAAAATTAGTGTGCAATACATGTACTTTACAGTCAAATGATCTAAGTCAAGACTAACTCACCAAGAACCCGTCTGGAACATAATCTGACTCGTCTACAGCCATCTGCAAGAACAAGACTCAAAATTATCCTGGCTGCAACTACAGAAGGATTAGGCTTGATAGAAATGCAGCTACATACATATTCACAAATATTACTCGAGTTTGAAACAAATAATGACTGAAATCAAGGCTAATTTAGAAGAATTTGTCCAGCACTGTAATAAAAGTAAACTACATTTGAACATTCAATAGAAATCTCAAATTTGAAAAGTAAACTACATTCGAACATTCAATAGAGATCTCAAATTTTGTATAATCAAATGTGTTACAAGCAAAGCATATCTAAACGACAATGTATTTTTCTAAAGACAGCAGTAGTGCTTTGGAGAAACAGAAGTTTAAACAACTGGTTCTGATACTACCTCTTGCTCTGTTTCTTCCTTCTTTTTGTACACTGGCTCCTGGTAGCCAACAGGGGCAGCAAATTCTACCTGCACACAACAAAACAAAAGATTGTTGGTCTTGATACTATAAGCCTTGGTTCACTGTTCATTGTACTAAGTCACAAAGACCTAACAGGAATTTTACAATAAATCTGAATATACTCTACATATATTTTCTGTTACAACCAGCTGTTGAGTGCTAGCTTTTCATGACGAACGCTGGTTCAAGAACTTTCATTTTCTTGAATATTTGGGAGGAGGGGTGTATACACACTTACATTCATGTCACACTCTATGATGGAGACGGCTTGACCTGGTTTGACCTCCATCACGTGTAGCTCATAGACCTTTTCGTTATATGTGATTGCAACAACATCGCCCTTTGTCAGGCAGGCAAAGTTTCTCAGGGCATTTTCTAATCTGGGAGGCATCAGGTCAAGGTCACAAGCTTGGAAACATCTTGAAGTAAGCAAGAGCAAATTATTTCTTGACAGCAATGAGGAAATATGTGTTTTATGTAATATATATAATAAATGAATGATAGCCTTTATTGTACATTCATGCCCTATAAGAATAAGTATAGGCATGCAGATGCAAAATTCATAATAAAGTACATATACAATAGTGAAAGGACTTCTCATACTCATCTAAACATCTGCAAAAAAAGGGCTTTGTCTTCTACTTTATTTGAGTTAATATAGTTAGAATCTAAGTTAAGATCTACTTACATACTGATTTCTTATCTAACGTGTGTAGAGAACACATTGTATGCATAAGTGACTGAATGCATGTTATAAGTTACACATTATACAAATGCAAATCTTTAGGGCAGACCTTGCAGATTTGATCAACGAGTATGGTAGCTGTGGCATCACATGCAAACACCCTATGTTTTATCATAAGTTTTGGAGTTCTACATGTGGTTAAGGAATGACTACTAGCATGTCTTGATCACAAAGATCATTCCAAGACTTTGAGACTTTAAGACAAGGATACACAGCTTTAGGGTTAGTGATGTCCAGGAAGTCCTCAGACTGGGGTTGGAACTTGGAGAACGTGGCTACAGGCAAGGAGGCATTCTCCACTTGCAATATACCTCCCTCCTCTATCAACAAGTTCCTCATCATCTGTAGGAAAACGAACAAATGAACAAACAAAGTTCTGTCTATGACTGAGGAAGATACAAACTGGACTTACGGTGAGAAGGGATTGGAAAATATGTGAGAATGTCTTTTAATCTACTTCTCTCGGCTGGCTTTATCACAAAATAACATCTTTTCTCACCTTATCCCATCTATTTAATTACACATGATTGGTGACACAAAAAAATACATGTGACACATTACAATAACTACATCCTTCATTCAGAAATAAATCATTCATTATTAGATAACTCTTACTGACTCTAAGAGGAAATCGAAACCCATGGTGAGGTTATGAGAAAAAAGCTAGAAGTACAGTAACTTTATTTCGTGGGGTCTTAATCAGTGCCAAGACTTGCAAGACTGACCCAATATGGAAGATAGACTTTTCCTTCATCGGCTACAAACTCCAGGACACCCGAGTGTGTTTCCCTGTTGGCTCTCTTGTTGGTCAGCTTAAACAGCATGGGGTATACAATGTTCAGTCGAGCTGTTGAAACAATATTATATATTACAGTTATATCAGCTCATCATGTTGGTAAGTCAACTACAAGAACACCTAGTAACAAGATGTAGAATTATCCAATGATGACTTAGTCTAGTAGTTCACAGTTGAATGTTACTCCCGATGACAATCCACTGGAGGTATACTATATAATGTATTTCTTTCTTTTCCAAGCATCTTGCTGTTGCCACAAAAACAAATGACGAAGATTAAGTATAACTTAGACTTAGACTATTTGAACAAAACTGGAGGAATAACTCACTCAGTTGGTCTAGTGCTGATGGTGGCATGATGACTGGAATAAAAAAACATCATTAAGGATTTATTAAGGACATATTTTTGGACCATAAGAATTATCAATCCTTTAACATACTTCTTTCCAACTTTGAAATCTGAAGTAATAAAAAACATTTGCATTCCATGAAAAATAAATTTATGATACTACAAGACACAATTCACACTTGTTCCTTGAATGTTTGATCCCCCAATGGGGGGATACATGTATTCGTAAGGAAATGATATACATAGTATCACATGTATACTAATACATATATCCTCATTGCTATGATACTGTATATTCCTTCTTACTTTTGCCTCCTTTCTCCACATCTGATCTCTCATTCCCAGGTAACATGGACACAGAGTAACATCTGTACTGGGTGTTGAACCGTGTAGGTCTCTGCTGGAAACCGTCAAAACCTTGAAACCCAAACTAGAAGAAAATGACAAGTAATGGATTTAGTAGTACCAGTAACTTGAGTAAGGCAATAATTTCATAGTAAAGCTGGTGTGTTACGATGAAGCATAACCATACCGGTAAAGATATAGGTATTCATTTCATACCTTTTGTTAATACTATGACTTTTATTCTGAGTCATAGCACAGTCATTCTTTATCATGAAATACTCCCATGATATAAAATCAAAATATCTGATTTGATATAATTCTAACCCTCAAATAGGATTATAACTTAAACTACTGAGTTAACTCCTATACATTGTATTACAAATGTATTTAGAAATGTTGAAAACTCCTACCTAACCGAAGACTCTACTCTACTGTACTCTAAATCTCTAATGTTAGATTCTTGATAAACTAGAATAGAGTAGAGTAGGTCATTCAGCCAGATAGGAAGATCTCTTCCTTTGAGGCCGCTCATCCAATTACTGGACTGTCCTTCCAGGCTTGTGTGGACAATTCAGGGCCTTGTAGCTGTATACTACTGGGTGGTATCCCATATGTTTGTCAAGTCTATTTTTAAAATCATTCACAGTGTTGGTGCATTATATATACATACAATAAATCAAATAATATAATGATCGATTGCGTTGGTTATACACGAATTCTGGAGATAACAAACTATGTCAAATCATGTCTACACATTCAAGCAACACAGCAGTCCCATAAGGAATGGTTAGAGCAAGGAGTTTATGGTGTGAACAAAAATCCATTCTCTTGTGCCCCCCTCCCCCATCATAACATGACTCATGGAATTTAAAACTACAACATTTTTAGTTCGTCCCTTCAAACGGCCACAAACCCATTCTTACCATTTTGTGGATAGTCTGTAGTCCACGCCTTTTCACTAAAAAAGATTTGGCTCCAAACTGTGCTGAGTTCTTCACAAAAAGACGGTACCTTTCAGTTGCAAATCAGTGATTGTACGGTTTCGATGATGACATCTTTCAGAGGTCAATGACCTGGGGGTTGTTGGAATATACCATTTGAAGACTAATACTTCAACTTTAATATCATAAAAGTGATTTGTGGGTAAAAATGATTAAACTTGTGATATTAACTTGATATTTTTCAACCTTTTTTAAAATATTTATTGTATTTGTCTGTGGATATAAGAATAAATATAGGAAATCAAATTCAACTTCATTTACCTAAAGTAAAACTGGTAGAGTCCGCTTAGTTTGTTAAACGATCCACTATTGGTTCAAATTTGCAGCTATGACTACGAAAGGAAACAGGGGACCAATCAGAGGAAAGCGCTTATGAAGCTATAGCACATCGTTTTCGCGCCAGACTCAAATTTTTCATGGCGGACAATCTGTAACAAAATCGTCCGACGTGCTTTTTGCGTGGTTTTACAGAAGTTTGCAGTCAAGATGTTTGTTACCGACATAAGGAAAGAGTTTTATGATAAAGTGGTACACGAGGTAGGTTCTTTGGTTTCCTTCTTTTGGAACGGAGAATGAGAAACGTGAGGAAAAAACAAAGCTTTTTGGACGAAGGGAGGGGGGCGAGTTGTCATCCAAATACAGTATTTGTGTATCACGAATAACTCTGCGAGGTTATGGTTGTATACTGTATTTTGCTTCTTGCAGACCAGGTGTTCTTGCAGAATTCGGTAACATTGATCAAGGAGGTTAAAATAAGAAGGCCTACTTATTTTCAATCATGCATTGACACATGTACCTAAAATTATTTTTGCATAAAGAAATTTGACGTCCACCTAAATGGCGTGTTGATTTGGATATGTTTGTACAATAATATTTCTTTACAAATCAAACATCCTACCTGAATATTCAATATCTACATTGTGCAGAAATGTCACATGTTATATAATATAAATCATTATCTTCATGTGTTATCATATGTATTAAACAGACAAATACATGTATAAAGTGATGCTGTTAGACAAATATTGAAAGCTAATTATAGCAAAACTGTTACATATATAACGTTATGTATATGTTTGATTTATATTTATGGGTGTGTGCATTCATTTTGTAACACTTTCGAACATATGTTATTTCTATTTTGCAGCAAAGTTGAACTATGATACATGTACATTTTTTTTACTGTTACAGCGGGTCCTCGTTTTGGTGGCCTTTGATGTTGATGCTCTTTGTGCCTGCAAGATTCTCCAGGTTTGAGTCCTTATCAGTGAATCTTCTAAGTCATGGGTTCCTTTGTACACTTTTGTGTTGTCTATAGTGTCAACAATCAGCCTTCTTTGATTGCTGAAAAGATGAACTGAGAATATGGCAAATATATTTGCCAGACAGTGACACCAAGGCTACAGTAGTACAGGTTGGACCCTTTGGCCAGCCAACTTTTTAAAGCAAATTATTCAATCTATTTTGGCAATATGATATTTTTATAGCAGCCAAAGGAATCTTGTAACTAGAATGAATATGAAATGCTAAATTCGTAGTCAATGTGGTATTTTTAGTAGAAAAGTGCTACATTATTTCTATAGTATTAGTAACCCTAACAATAATGCATCCATTCACTTTCAAAAACACTGTTGATTTTAGTTTTTACTCTAATTATTGGCCTCTGTGTTCCTGGATGCAGTACTTGTTCCAGTGTGACCATGTGCAGTACACCATCGTGCCGATCACAGGCAGACAGGAGCTGGAGACAGCCTTCCTGGAACACTCTGAGCAGGTAGATTATGCATAATATTTTCATACTGTGCTTCATTCAACCTTTATGTACCTGTATTAGTACCTTCTTGGATCAAACTTGCAAAGACTTGCAATGTTCTTCAGTTTATTTTCTTTCAAAATGGAATAGAGGAAACCAAGCAGTGCATGGTATGGAACAGTATTAGTATGTGTATGGTTGCTACTTGATCGCCAGCATTGGAAGGTTAATTGATTAATACAGATCCTTTAAAATCCATCCCCTCTTGTGTACTGACATCTAGGTGAAGTATGTTGTTATGATCAACTGTGGAGGAAACATCAACATCCTGGAGACACTACAGCCAGCTGAACACGTCATATTCTTCATAGCAGACAGGTATGGACAGTCCTTCACTTAGAAGATGATGTGTACCTGTATGTAGCAGCTTAGCAGCATTAAAGACAGAGTGAGAATTGTTGCATATACATGTAGCCAAGCCAATGACTTTGGACGTCACATGCTATATGTTCAGTTTCTGTAAAATATATCTTCCTTTTTTTTTACCTGAATAAGAATAGGTTGATGAGATATGTTTTTTTTGTCTTGCAGCCACAGACCAGTTGACCTGGTGAATGTTTACAATGATGATCAGGTGAGCTTTAAGGAGCATGTGTCAGTTCATTGTGGGAGCGAGCAAACCTTCCTAACGCCTACTTTTTTTCATTGAAATGTTTGCACTTTTATTTTCGTCAATCCCTGTTAGTCCCAATGAATCTGATTAACGTAGTTAAAAAACCTACCACAGACCACCCTTGGCCACAACAATAGGAGGTGCTAGCCAAAACATTATATGCAGACATGGCAAGCTGCATATTACACTATCGGCAAATGGAAACGGCACTACTGATATGCTTCACGTCAAAAGAGAATGGCTGCTTTTCCTTTTGTTGTTTATCCCATTTTGAGTTTGAACGATAATCCTAGCTAATCCTTCACTCCTGCAGGTTAAGCTGTTGATGCCCACAACTGATGATTTCGACATTCCAGCATATGATGATCTCTTCAAGGACGATGAGGTAACTACTAAATGTAGTACATGTATTCAAAGTGTACATGAAGACATGCTTGTACATCTATCTATTTATCTATTTGGTTTGGCTGTTCAGCACGCCCAGTCAGGGCTGTCCACTAGCCTTTGGCTATTACAAAGGGCTAGCCATGTCTTTATATTAACCTAGGCTAGAGATATGTTGTAGAGGAATTAGTTAGGTCTGTTTGGTGTGTAAAAGCTGAAAATGCTTAAAATTATAAAAAGATACATGTAATAAAGTACAGTAATCATCCTCTATACTGCATTGTACCTTTATTATATGTGGGTTATGCATACGGTGACTTATGCATACTATTGTCTTGTTTTTCCATCAGTCTGATGATGATTCAGGTAATGAAAGTGACAGCTCCGCACCATCTGGGAAGAGAAGACGTCTTGACGAGGTTAGAAAAGCACTGTCTTTGAATTTGATGTTCAAACGATACATATCTTTTTAGATAGATTATTTTTATGTTCAAATGATACATATCTTTTTCGATAGATTATTTTTATGTTCTAATGATACATACATGTAGATCTACATGTATCTTTTTAGATAAATTATTTTTATGTTCAAATGATACGTACCTTTTTAGATTGATTATTTTTATGTTCAAATGATACATATCTTGTTAGATAGATTATCTTGATGACCATGATCATGGACTTGAAAGTGTGATTGATGTATATTCTTCTAGGAGGTTCTTGAGAGGAGAAGAGAAAGAAGGCTATGGGAAGAGAAAAGGTTGGTTACAAATTGAAGCCTTGCTCACAAACATATAAGAAGTATCAAATATGTGTGGTGAGGTCCTGAAGCTGAAGATGGTTTTAATTGCAGTATTGTAGAGTTTATCTAATGATTATGTTCTGATATGTTTGTTTCAAATTATAATGATTTATTTAATAACATGTTTTAAGATATGTGGTGCGGTGTCTTTTCTTTGCTGTACCTCAAGTTCACGGTCTCTTAGTTAGGAAAACAAATGTAGAGTAGAGTAGATTCTTTCGGCCAGGTAGGAAGGTCATCTTCCAATTTAGGCCGCTCTTCCCTTTTCTGGATCGTGAGTCTGTTTTTTGAAAGAGATCACTGTTAGAGTATAGTAGAGAAGAGTATGCAGTCTGGTAGGATGTTCTACACCAAGTTCAGACTGCTCCCCTGTACTACCTCCTTAGCCGACTGACACTGTGGGTCTCTGTGGGTGGTCCAGGGCTCTGTAGTTGTATTTTACAGAATGGCTTTCCATAAGGCGGTCAAACCTGGCTTTAAAAGCGTTCACTGAAGGCGCTTTGACAACCTCTTCTGGCAATCCATTCTACCAGGGAATGACCCTGTTACTGAAGAATGACAGTCTTTTGCTTGTCTTAGTAGCATTTCTTGTCAGTCGTAGGTTATGACCTCTTGTTTTGGAATCCCCCTGAATTTCCAATAGACATGTAGTAGTGTCATACAAGTTGTGGACATATTTGTAGGTGTTGATGAGATCTCCCCTCAGTCTTCTATACAGCAGTGATGGAAGCTTCAGGGCTTTGAGCCTTTCCTCATATGAGAGGTCACATAGACTGGGCACTCTCTTGGTTGCTCTTCTTTGCACCTTTTCGACTTGTTCAGCATGTCTCCAGGTGCATGGTGACCATATAGGTGCACCATATTCGAGGTGTGGTCTAACCAGTGATTTAAACAACAGGGCAAAGACCTCACTGTCAATGTATTTGAAAGTTCTCCATAGCAACCCGGCCATTTTGTTTGCCTTGGAAACAGATGTGGAGATGTGTTTGTCAAATGTCAGACCATTGTCCATCATTATTCCTAGGTCTTTTTCCTGTGTTGTAAATTCCAACTGGACTCTCTTTGCACAGTGGTCCGTCATATGGTATGAGAACCTTATGGCGGTGCATTTGCTTGGGTGGAATTTTAATTGCCAGATGTTGGCCCAGTTTTGTAACTTGTCAAGATCGTACTGTAGTGCCTGACAGTCGCTGATCTCCCCCACTGTGCGATACAGCTTTGTGTCGTCAGCAAAGAGTTTCAAGTTACTGCTCACTGCCTCGGGCATATCGTTGACAAATAACGTAAACAAAACCGGCCCGAGTACACTCCCCTGCGGTACTCCGCTAGTAACTGATGCCCAGTTTGATCTAGCTCCGTTCAGGCAGACTCTCTGTTTCCGTCCCATGAGAAAGGATTTGATCCACTGCAGTAGGTATCCTCTGATACCATAGCTTTCGATCTTTGTTAGCAAATGCTCAAATTTGTTTTGCTTGTCTTGTAACACTTTCATTGTATCCCAAAGGAAACAGATACTGCTTGACTACGAAGAATTCTCAACATATGGAACATCTGTAAGTAAACAAACAAGTTATGCATTATCAATAGTCTTTCTCGCAATCTAAGGTGCAGTTATTAGCCTATCTGCTAGGGGGAACTGCTTGTGAATTTTATCTTAACATTTTGTATTGATATGTTCTGTATTGAAAAGTTTAAGTGATAATCTTGTCTATCATTTCCAGAGTGCCATGATTATGTTTGACCTTGCCTGGAAAATGTCCAAGGACAGCAATGACCTGCTGTGGTGAGCTCTGTTTTCTCATCATGATCAGTGTACATGTTTGTACTTCATGATACAGATAAATATGTAAAGTATGATATTATGAACTATATTGATGATCATATTATCAAGAACTTATTATATATCTACCTGTATGTCACTAGCTCCTGTAGATCTCCGACCTTATGTCATAATATTCGCAATATCACACTACATTGTGTCAGTGTGCTAGTAATAAGTAGCGTATTTCGCCTTTTGGGACTCTCAATCGTCAAGATGAACCTGACTTCTTGTGTTCCCTGTATGTGAGTGTAGTTTAATAACTTTGAATCATTTTGTGACATTCTCTTATCAGGTGGGGTATCGTGGGACTCACTGACCAGTACATCAACAACAGAGTAGAAAGGTAAGTCTTGATGAGTGGCGTATTGTGCGTAGTCCAGTGGTTAGCGATCTTGCCTCTGGAACTAAAAGCCCCGGGTTTGATCCTGGCTGTGTCGCTCACCCGATATGCACGCTACTGGAAAGGGTTGCAGTCCTTAGAACGGGACGTTATAAGCCGTGGTCCACTGTTCGTTGTGCTTGTCGAAAAGAGCTAGGGGAATTTCCCTGGTACAATGAACCTGTAAATACTGTATATAGCGTCTGTCTTTCTGTTCTGACCAATGGAAGATTAGCTCATCTGTGCATTGAGTTCATTTGAGCTAAACTGGTTCGAGATTACTTTCCTTTCCTTTCCTTGAGTGGCTACAACTTTTGTAGAACAATCTCGTCAAAAAAGACACTGAAACTTTTGTTTGTTTGTTTGAACCTTTGGACTCCATTATATGATACTTTATTCTTTTCTAGTTTTTGAAAGTATATATAATAACATTTCAGATGGCCTTGTAGAATTTGTGTTGTCATTGTTTAAGCAACAGAAGCAAAGGTAATCAGTAAGATATGGTTGTTGTCAGTGAAATTGCTTTAATGTTGCAGAGGTAAATACATGACAGATGTTGGTGACCTGCACAAGCACACACTCAGGCTCAATCACAGGTGGGTCTTAAGAAATACAGTAAAGTTTCCATTGAATATTTCTCAGAGACTTATGATTTTACCATAGAATTATACCATATTGGCTTTGTCAAAATGGAACATATCTGATGTAGTTCTAATCTACAATTAATACATGGTACACAGTTGCTGTTAAACTTAAAGCCTTGTACATGTAAGTTGTATTTTCCAAGAAAAACAATATGTTTTAAAGCTGTCAATAATTGATGGCCTTGTCTTACCACTTAAAATCAATCCCTACTTTACAAAGGTATCTAACAAGTGTACAATGTATACACAGCATTAAGAGATTATATTCATTAAAGTTTATTTATTTATTCACAGAAATGAAGATGATGACAACACAGTGTCCGTGGACTGTATAAAGATCTACTTTGATGAAGAGTATCCTTTAACATGTTACATGTACAAATTACAGACAAGAAGATACAAACTTAGCAAGGAAATATTTTCAGCTTGGAAAGAGTCTTTCTGTGATTGTCTAAATGATTGTTTGTGAGAAATATAATGTCAAAGACCTAAAGTACACTTGCATTGAACATTCTGTGTATGTATGACATGTTGTGTTTCATATTTTATTGAAGGATGTGTACTCGTATGCACGCATGCTGTATACTGTTCTGTTAGACCTTAACCTTAAGTACAGGTTGAAACTTGCCCTGTACAGACACTGGTCATTGTTCGAGAGTCTCAAACATTCAAGCTACCCAGCCTGCAAGTAAGTCATCACTTGTTAGTTTATTCCACAAGAGGTTTTGACTAGATTAATAACGAATTGATATACATCATTGCTGCCTGTAATGTTGCATCCTGCTCTTTTGTAAGCTCTTAAATTTCTAGCTTCCCATACTTTTAAGACTGAGAAAAACATGACTTTAGCTTCATGATATGGCTGTATGATTGTCAATAATGTGTTGATGCGTCACACTCTTTCTGTGAAATTTTGATACTCGGGTATCATTCTGAAACCTGGAGAAGGAATTACAGTAAGAGGAAAACTTTAATCTCGTTATGGTATTATGTATTATTCCAACAGGTTTAAGATGTGGACTGTAAAAGGGCAGCAGAAAATGCATGAGTTCCTGGCAGACATGGGGTAAGATATGTATTTACAACAGAAAAATTTGTCATTTTACCCTTTACAAAATTTACTCACTCACTCACTCTCCGTTTTATGGTCTGCAGACCATGATGTGGGGGTTAGACTTTACATACAGTATTTTTCAATGTCAACAGTATTTCTTTACTACTGATTAATTTGTGACTCTTGTTCTTCTCAGTTTGCCCCTGGTACAAGTGAAACAGAAGTTTACCTCAATGGACATGGGACTAAAAGAGAGCTTCAAGGGACTATTCACAGCTTCATGTGAGAAATATGGGTAAGCGAGGAATGACTCAATGAATGTATATCATGTCATACTTCCAGACTGTGTTGGGGAATGGTTATACAAATGTATGTGTTACATGAAGTACATTTAGTTTACAAAACTGTTTTAATTTAAAGACAAGAAAGGAAAGAAAATCGTGTGTTCCAATCAGCAAAAAAGTAAGCTGCAGAATAATGCAGTAAAAAGTGTATATATCCAATATAATGTGGAATCGATTTTTTCAGTTTGGATGACATCTCCTTTGGGTCTTTTATTGCACAGTATGGCTACAAGAACAAGGTGAGTGATGAATATTCTGAACTGTGATATATTATGCTTCACCTCAAATGAGGATGCCTTGAAACAAAACGATTATAAATCAAATTACTAGATTTGTCAACTTGCATACTGTTCTAATTCTTTTGAGTATTTACATACTAAGAAATGTTGAGAACTGAGAAAATTAATTGGTGTGTCCTGTGATTGATTTTTCCCCCAGCTCTGTGCGGCTGACGTGGTGTATGCTGTGAATGGGCTGATGGAATGTGTGGTGAGTCACATTCAAGACATCTCAACACAACTGGGTTGTGGAGCTCTAAACTGAACAACTGTTAACATATAGTCTCCAAGCAGATATTGGGACTTTCATATTGAGGTGTTGCCCAAAATAAATGTTATAAGTCAATCACAAGATCTGCTTTGAGATTACAGCATGTTCACTGTCTTGTAGTAAACTATTTAGAAATGTAAGGGTTGCATTAATGACAATTAAGAATGGTATAATTACATGATTGTCTCTATTATTTTGTTCATAAGAGTAAATTTAATATTGCACTTTTGATCTTAACAATCCTGTGTAACTGATTGTGTTTATACTTCTCTAATCTGTGCTGTTCTGTTTATTTTATTTCAGGAGGCAGAAAAGAGTCCAACTGGGTACTTCCTAGAGGCCTTGGACTGTCTGTCAAGGTAACTTCCTGCTTACAATGTTCACTTCCATTATTAATTAACTGATATCAAATAACATTCGATTTGCAGAATGAAAAACGTTTTTGTCTATGGATCAGTTACATCATAGAGGCCTCATGAAAGTCAGTGTTCAAAGTTGTATATTTCAAAGATGATACTACCGGTATAGCAAATCCCACTGAGTGAATGAGGAAATCATACAACGTGCAAATTGTAGTAAAAAATGCATCAGCACAGTGTTTATGTATGTACATTGTATTTGAATTGTACAATATACTGTAGATAGTGAATGTGATCCATGACTGCAATCTGTGTTTCCAGACAAAATGTAAAAAAATTGCTGCGAGGACTCGACCTGGCAAAGCGACAGCTGACCACCATCATGCAGACTGTCCACTCTTTCATCGACATGAAGCAGATCATATCAGCTGGGCCCTTCCTGTATGCCTATATACCAGAGGTAAGGGATTTTTTATCCGTGTGTGAGTGTATATGTGTGCGTATGTGTATGTGTACATTATGTATGCATGTGTGTGTGTGTATGTACATTATGTGTGAGTGTGTGTGTGTAATACAGTGTATGTATGTGTGTATCTACAATATGTATACCGGAGGTACAGCAATTTTTTTTTGTATGTTTGTGTGTATGTTTATTTGTGTATGTGCGTGTACATTATGTATATATGTGTGTGTGTAGTGTGTGAATAGTCTAATGGTTGTCATTCCTGTGGTTTTTCAGTTTTATTTGGTATACTCATGAAGACATTGTCAGAAAGTAATGTCACCACCTTGAAATTGACAGATGAATGTTTAAAAACTTGTCTTTCCAGGGGCACCCTGACGCGAAGTTTTTCTCCCGGCCCAACTGCCTCGGCATGCTAGCATACTTCATGCAGGAAGCCTACGTGGCCACAGTAAGTCTTAACACTATTACAGAAATGCATAGATCAATATTAAAACTTTGTAATTGTCTTTCAATTGTGTACATTGAAATTGGCTTTCTTTGGGAGGCAAGATATGCTTTCAGAATATGATGTGAATTAATATTCATGAATAGAAAATTAAACAACCAATCTTAACTTTACTGGGCCAAAAAATTTGTGGGACTTTCTTTGCTATGTTGAAATACAGTATATGAAACAATAGGAACCAATAAGGCTGACTTTATCTGTACTGTATAAGATTGTCTATAGTTCCAATATTTTGTATTATTTAGTCCAGAAGCAGGAGAAGCACACTGCTGCCCATGGTGGTGGCAGCACCTCTGAATGCAGAGACTGGCTCTGCCTTAGTCATTGGCATCCCTCCCAAGGCTGAGGAGTCAACCAAGAAGTAAGCAGGCTCTTCCACTCTATTGTATAACCTAGGAAAGACTTTAACATTGTTGTTGAAGTCACTGTCAAGAGTTTCTTTGTCTTTGACATCTTAAGTACCAGAAATGTAAGAATTGTTTTAGAAAGTACTATCAATTCTATCATACTTGCAGTATGCTGTCAATTGTACTTGACGTGTGTAACCAGTAAACTTCAATGAAAATACCTTTTATGACAGATGATTGTATGAGAAATTGATATAGAAATTTAACCATATGTTGTTTAACTCGTTTATAAGTTGTTGTGTTGGTTTTTGACTACATTATTTTGTCATTTTATAGCTTCTTTGGACGTGCATTTGAGCAAGCCGCTATCCAGACCAACTCCAGAACCTTGCACGACAACTTCGACACCTCAAGTAGGTTCCTCTAAAAGTACATGTAGTTTAGTTGTGTTATAGTATTAGAATCCGGTGGTGGTGTCACTCGATGCCTGGTATCAAACAGGGCATAGTGCTGGAATTTCGAGATAGAATGAGAAAGAAGTTTGTCATGGTGTTTACAGTCTGCAATTGAAACAATTCTGTAGTTCAGAAGTAATACATTAGAAACACATATTCGCAGTGTTCGGAATTTGCCTTGGAGAGGTCACTGCAAAAATTAAACCACTGCAAACATTTCAAGATTCGCATGTAAATGGTGTTCTCTAGGCAATTTAAAAACAAATTCAGACGATGCACATGTGGGCAAAGGGTTGGCTACCCCGCCCCTTCAACATCACTTTCTTAAGACGTTTGTTTAAAGGTATTAAGTGACTTTTGAGCAATGAATGAAGTGGCTATAGAAAACTTATAACTCTATGATTTTTTTCAGTAATTGAGATGAAGTCTGAAGACAGAAGCAAGTTCTTTGATGCCCTCATCTCCCTTCTGTCCTGAGTGGTCACTGACTGGTCGTTGTCCCAGGCACCGTCATGCTGGCCCCTTAAATGGCATTGGTCAGTAGTACTAGGGGTGGTCAGGGTTATTCCAAACAAGGAAGTTCCTTTACCATTAAAAATATTAGTAAAGAATCATCATCATCCCTGTATCAATATCATCCTTAGTGAAGAAGTCTCTTTTAAACATTTCTACCTGATTAGCACCTTGCAGTGTCCCGTCACAAATAGACTGATTTTTGTGAGAGGTAACTAGCATGTGGTGAACTTTACTACTCATACAATGCATGGGATTGAGTCTTTCTTGTCTGTCAGCAAGTTTTCGAATTTTCCTTAAATCTTTTTTTTCTTACCAAATAGAAACCCATAACTTTCAAATTTGTTGGTTGACTATCATACTAGCACACTTTGTTTTTAAATGATTCTTGGACAAAGTACCCTTTTAAACTGAAGTTATAAGAAGAATTGTTTTCAAGTAGATGTACAGGGAGGATGTACTTATAACACCTCCAGATCAAGTGCATTCAGCTTTTCCTGTTCTCAGTAGTATGCCTGTTCCACCCTATAGTTTTCAATTCAAGGTATGCCTACTATATATTGATCTGTTGTCAATGTCAAGATGTACATTTATATGAATTGTTTGTTGGGTTGAGTATGTTTTATATTCACCACTTTGCTAGGAAAGAGTGTTGACATGACATGATTTTGTTTGTTTTTAATTCTGAAACTTCTGAAAGTAAGCACCAAGATATAATGTTCACAGCAACAGCCTTTATCCAGTTTTTGGTGTCTATGCATTTTCTTTAACATCACAAAGATGCTTATGAAATTGTCTTTTAAAGTTCTTGAAATCAAAACCTCACCATCATCTGTCTCTGTTTCCTCTTTTTCGGGTTAAAACCTACACTCTTGGAATGAATATTTGACTGTGTAAATATAACCTTGACCTCTTCTACAACCATGCCATACTGAATATCATTATCAAAATGAAATATGCAAAATTAGCTGTTGAGTTTGGCATGTATGTACAATGAGTCAATTTTAACCACATGTATATTGCTGGTGGTTTGAGGTGAGAAAGCATATGAAAGCTGGTGTTTTAAATAAAGAATAAGTAGCTGTCTAGTTCATGTATTAGAAACCTTCATATCATGCAGTTTTTGTTTTGTAAATTTAACTTTTTCTTTCATCCGATGGTGATACATGTAGATTTTATAGGGTAATATTGTAATCTCATTGTTCTCCTCTTGTGTTGCTCGGCCCTTTATTTAGATTTCTTTCCACTTTTAAATACATCTACTGATTCTAGGTTGATATGAACAGTTGACAGATCTTGCATATACATTGTATGTATGGAAATGATAAAACCTTTATTCTCTCACTCTCCTTAAGGGTCTTTTATTGTTTGAAAAAAAATAGGTTTACAGTGTAAATAAAGCAACTAAGGGAATTCTTAATAGCCTACTAAGATTTGTCATAGCCTTTCTATTCTATTGCCAATGAATGACATGTATTACTTCTACCCAAGTGAAATAAAATGAAAATATTTAGAGATTTTGCATACTTGTGTTGTGAATAATCTTGTTTCCCTCTGGCACTGTGAACTTACATATTCACATGTGAGTCAACACATATGAATCAGCAAAATTTAAAAGCTAAGGAATTTGTGTGGGAGAACATTTTACATAGTGATTCACCAACCAGATGAAAGAAGGTCTTACTTGTAGTTATGCACACGTACACATATAGTATACATGGGTTCATACTGAATGTTGATATGTAGACTGAACTGTAGAGTGTGAACCTCGACCTTGCTTGACTACTTTGGTGAGCGATCGTTGGTTGTCTACACATGGAGCGTCACTTGTTCCCGGGATTTACGAAAAAAACAGGTGATTAAGACCTGAGTTGTATATACACCTGGTTTGATAGTCTAAAAAAGTGAAAGTGACCACACACCCACACCAGCCTACATACATACGTTAGTACCAGTATTAATCATCGGAGTACAAAGCTCTGATGTCATCGAAACCAATGTATAACCCCGTTTTCTGTCATCGTCGTCGTTTCCCGACAGGTAGGCTATTCTCGTTTCAGAGAAAAATAGGCTAATCCTTCTTGTAAAGGAACATGTACTGCAGTCATTTGAATTCAGCTCTTCGCCAAGGTAATCTGTATGCTAACAATAGCGCAGGCGTTCTTCCTCGATTTAAAAAACGCAGGCTTAAAAATGATTTAGTCTTCAAACAAGGATTGTATTTTATCATTACGTTCGTTGACGTTTCTGACTGCTACTGTACAGGCGGTAAACTTTGTTGATAAGGTGAATAGGCTATATGGTGTATCAAAATCTTATGTAAGACAGTACGGTCGAAATATTACGTGTTGAGTTGTGCTGACAAATACACCAAACGGGTTGGTCAAAAACTACGCCCTGCAAAGTAAGTAAACTCCACATGTATCGATTACTTCTGACTTGTCAAGTTTATATCTGCTCCTTTAAGGTTTGGGTGTATGAAATGTAATTCAGACTGATAGGTCTTGACAGGATTTGACATGAGGAAAACCACACCCTACAAACAGACTAAATCTGGCCTTGGATCAAGCTTTTCAGGGAGTGTCATTCAAATGATACAGGGTATACTAATATTCAGCCATTTGTAGTGTGAGTCATTGATAGGAGACAGGGTAGGATTCAGCTGGACTCAAGGTGTGACTTTTTAAATGACACGGTAAGATTCAGCTTTCTGTAAGGCGTGTCATTCAAATGATACAAGGTAAGATTCAGCCGGTGACATAAGGTGTGCCATTCGAATCACACAGACTAAGATTCAGCTATTCCTAAGGTGTGTCATTCCAATGACACAGGCCTTGGACATTCACCAATAAATGCACTCAAGAACTTTGTTCTGGAACTGTGTAAGTGCAATGAGCACAATATCTCGGTTGATTAAATGAAAGTTATCAATATTACTTATAACTCTAAAGAATCTGTTTCAAGCATTTCCACCTAAACTATAGTTTCAACTTTGACAATATTTCATTGCCAGAACAAATAGCCAAGTCAGCCATTGAACTTGGAAATAATATGTGGTAGAAACAAAGCCAATACCGAGTAATTTCTCTGGTATCGTTCTCATCATTTTATGGTTACCGTAATAACAGCAAAAGCTTTGTTATGTATCTAATACATGACGTATTATGTAGTCCCTTACAAATATGACATTCATAGTGTAGTCTTGAATGGACGTAACAAACTTGAATGGATGTCAATGTCTTTGCAACATGGCACCACAGAACACATAACAACCTAACAAAAGTTTCAATGATACTACACAATACACATACTGTAAGTTAAGAAGCTGTGGAACTAAAAAAAGGTGAACCATGACAGCAGCTGGTTACATTACACTTAACAACCTGTCACACCAAATCTTTGTACATCTAGCTCCAAACGTACTTTGTGGCAACAAGGGCCACTCTATGATAGTTCTAGGGAAAAAAAATTGAATACATCAATCCCAGGTGGATAATTCTGGTACATGTATGTTGTAATCATCCTTATATCCAATGTTTTCAGCAGTTAAAGGACCAATAAAGGAAAGGTTCCAGTGTACACGTCACAGTAACATGAGCAGGTTCACTTCCTTCTTGATCATCCTCTCGGCCAGGTTTCTGATCCGACAGATCCTGACGCGGTCGGCATCCCCTGCGCCGTACACACGGTACAGGTGGTACTTATCCTCCTCCTGGATAGCGAACTCCACCTGTTTGGAGGAGATGGGGAAGTACTCCTTCCCCTGGGACAGGGTGCACTTCACCTCTACATAGAGAATGGTTGTTTGCTCAGTTGGTGCGTCTTCCTGGTCTGAGGCCACCTTATCTTTGATGATTATCTAGGTGGACACACAAAAAGGACTTTGTTTAACATTTTTATCAGTGTATTAAATAAGAATTAAATGGGTGCTTGTTTGACACTGAAATCTACTACGATCAAAGCTCCAAGCATTTAGTCAGTCATACGAACACTGGTTGTGATGAAAAACTTGGACGACCAGGATTCGGACTCTTAAAAACACTAATGATGGCCAATGCCCGCTAGGTGTAATGAAAATTTATATGCATTGTATGTAATAAGCTATAAGATACTTTGATTTGAGCTTACAACTTTCAAATGATGGACTAGTAAGATGGCAAATAGGAAGATGGCAAAGACTTACGTATTGTGCATTCTATCAAAAGACAATTTCTCAGCATGGTTGGTGTGCATTGATATCGCCAAGTAGACTTAGTTTCATCAGTGCTGTATAATTACGTATTACTAAAAAACTAAAAGAACAGACAACTTATAATACCTTGATGTCATAAGGTAGTTCCTGTTCCTCGTACTTGTTAACCCAGAGAATGTTTATCTGTTGTCCAGGAGACTCCTCTTTCTGCTGTGTCAGGAAATCATACACCAGTGTTTCCCCCCATCTCCCAATGGCTCCAGTATCTACATAGTCAAATAAAAACAATTCTTACATCTCCTCATCATCTGCAGTTATCATTATTGAACAGCTAAAAGCATTTTTAAAAATTTCATTTTCCAATGCTTATCCTAAATCTGTTACTTTCATTTTAAATTTGTGGAAGTTTTATCACAGAGCATAGTGCCATTTTCTTTTTCTTTGCTAAGCACTAGCTAGTTGTTTTGACTCACAGTCGCCTGTTGTACAGGAGACAGATGATGATTAGCTAGTTCTAACAACAGCAACAGATTCTTCATAATTGTTGTATAAAAGGTGCCAAACAATATAACCACCATTAACATTTATCCTCTGGCTTACACATATCTGCCACTTTGATAAACAATGTGTTTGAGAGATCTCTAGGGACACATAGTTTAGATATGCAGGTGATCTGGGGTGCATTATACTTCGGGACATTACATTGGAGATGTCTAGTTCTGTAGAAGCATTTTTTCAGGGTGGTAAATGTATTGACCTGACAGAATTAAAGATATTAAGCCATACCATCAGCATCCATGTTCAGTTCCTGGTCAGGGATGTCCAGCGTCGAGCTGTCTGCCAACAACTCCAGGGCATCCTCAAACGTAGAACCTGGAGTAAAGAGAACAGTCCAATATGTACGGTGGAAATCATCAGTATGTTTAGTTCTTTTTAGTCCTGGTGGATATACAAATGTACCTAAAAATGCCCACATGCAAGATGGCCTTGGGTTTATGAGACAGTCATACCCATTCTTCCTAAAATCATTATAACATTACTGAGGAGACCTGTACAAAATCTAATGTCAATCTCCTTACCTGTATTCCAGACAGGCGGTCCCATTTGGAGTCTCGTCCTTTTGGGTGACAAGAATTCCTCATCACTGCTGATGCTGTAATCCTTGTTTCTCTTGACAGAGGGCGCTGCTGAGTCAGTGGCATCTCCCTGAGCCCCATCCATCTGGGCTGAGGGGACAAGGTTTTGTTCTGGCTGTCCTCTCTGCTCTTGACTGACCTGTTACAGAGAACACAAATCCAATTTATGCACATCGTTTAGAAAGCTCTATCAGGCTCTGTCAGTTCCTATGGGCCCTGGGCCTGATACAAAGAATAAAATAGATAACTAGAAAGGCAACATTTGCGAGCAAATACAGCATGTTTAGCCATACTCCTCGCCATGCAAAAAATGGACTCTCCCAAAATAACAATGGACCATTCTAAAATACTTGCACTAAAAAAATGAATCACCCCAGTCCAAAATTGAGTCTTCCAGTAGCACCTCAACACAATATGGACCAGTCCACAACCATATCCACTAATTGATTAACAAATACACTTCTGCTAAAAAATGGACTTTTTCATAATCATTCCAGCTCAAAATTGAAAGAAATAATTAAAGAATCCTCCCCTTGCAAGAATGGGATATTCCGTGCCATTTCCATGTAAACCAGTCGAAAAATATCCGCTGAAAATTACACTCTTGCGCATAATCAACCCAGTTCAAAATTGAATTAAAAAAGATCAACCCCAGGGAAGAATGAAGTTTTCCATAGTATACATATGAAGATTTGACAGGAGACGAAGGAAATGACCAAAAACAACATATTTGAGTCAATTCAAAGTCACCGAGAGGGTTTTAATATAATATTTGTAATATGTTTGAACTATTTTGATTAAAAGAATGTCTAAGTCACAATAGTTCTAAAGTGTTCAAACAATTAGAATTGAAACTTATAACATGTTTGAACTTATTTCACATACGTTGGAAACATTTCGAACGTAACTACACAAAAATCTCTTTATTTAGAACAGTTTCAAACCATCTATCCAAATGTTTCAATGTTCGAACAATTTGTAACAAAAGATTTTCACAATTGCCCTCATAAACGAAGGTGCTAAGTCCTCCTGTGTGTTTCTGCCTATTTTCGGTGGCCGCGCTAGACCACCAGCGGATTTGTTTTGACGGAGCGTCACCCGCGCGCGACGATGTACACTGTTCGGCACCGCTAATATCCGGCATTTTCCCGCTCCAAAACACTCCACAAGACCCACGTTTTTAGTGTTTTGCCTCTTGTGCAACACGATTCGATTTGCATTACTAACGGGACGAAAATGATAGAAAAAATTCACCCCGTCCCGGCGTCCGTCCCAAAAACATGAACGACATGAAAATATATTTTCTTACAGATTCAATCACGAAAATCAACAGCATGGGATTCCAAATTTTCGCAACGGCCGACCATTTATCATGGTTGAACTTCCTTCCAAGGCGTGCGATAGATAAACATTCCCGGCACATAATAGTCACTAGTACCAGACTAACGCAAGCTCATGATGATAATAGGGAGAAAGTTTGTCAGTGAAGTTTGGCCACCAGAGGGTACATTCATTTAACGTTACAAGCTAGCGCAAAGGGGCGAATCATTGACCTTACCGGGGACTGACTCTACTGGCCTAATCATTCCTTTTTTGCCGAATTCTATGATCCATACGCCCGTACGTAGGACATGTAGGAAGGCCTGGTGGTGGACGCTACACATCACGGGAGACGCGTGTTGGTCCGAGACAGACAGCGGCGTGCTTTCGATCGCGTAGCGGCGACGCACCGCTGCGACAACGTGCGGGACCAAAACGCCTGTCCCCAGTGAGACCATGTGTTTTGCGCGGCATGCCCCGAATCCGTCTACCATTGCTGAATGTAGCCCGATTCATAGAGGTCTATTTTGTAAGCATTATTTCATGTACCCCTCAGCGTGAGAATTCCTTGTGCAACACTTCGCTACATTATATGTTTAAGTTTCCCCGCGCACCGCCTACCACCCGCCTTTGATCATGTATGAAGTCGGCGGCAGAGAGAGATCATCAATCAATTTTGACAGGAGTGTCGCGCCAGTCTGAGGAGAAACGATCTCCCGTGTTGTGTTGAAGAATTTGGAGTTTGAAAATATCTGGAATAACTAATGCTAGAATAAACATTCACAAAATCATTGATTTAACTTGTTTTCTGTTATAAAATTTCCTAAACTGCAATTTAACCACTGAGTTTAAGGGAACATGGTGTTTTCCCGATAATCACGTTAAATGTTTATGTCCGGTCTTTCCTCCTCGTAAGCAAACTTCCAGCTTGGCCAGGTGCAAGGCACTCGGGGTCAATGACCTGTAGGTCATATGTAGTATTGAAAGTGACAGAAGTGGCAAATATTGTCAAGAAAGCCCAAAATAAATCGTTTTGAATATATGTATGCCAAAAATGGGAATGTAGTCCTTTAAATATTTGTTCAAGCCACATATACAGCAAATTTCAGGTCATTCGGTTGAAATACCAGGGCGCAGGAGGCCAAGATAAGCTAAAAATAGCCTAAAAACCTCAATAAAATCACTTTCAAGGTCAATATCAAAAAAAGGAAAAGAACGCACATTGGTTTTTGCCTACATTACCTCTGTACCAAATTTCAGGTCATTTGGTCAAAAAATGACAGAGATGAATCGATTTGAAGATTTGACAGGAGGAGAAGAAGAAGAAACATGAGAGAAAACAATATGTTTAGCCATACTTATGGCTAAACATAATAAGTTCATGTGCAATGCAAAATCGTGTTCACACTGCCTAGGTCCCCCTTCCTGCAGACCAGACTACATGTAGGTGAAATATTAAGAGATGACCCTGGCTTTTAATGATGAGATCATAGTGAACATACAGATAGCTTTCATTACCCCAACACTCATTTATACACAGTAATACGTAATGTGGTTAGAAAGAATCTGATGAACGCCAAAATATTTTTGAATTTGAAGGGTTAAGATGATACGTGAAAAAGCATTTGAATTCTGAGTGCACTGTCCTTACCTGCTCATGGCGTCCCTGCGGTGCCTGTCCTGCCTCTGTTCTCATCTGTCCTCCCATCCTGGCAGGCTCACCACTGTTGGTGACTCTCCCACCTCCTTGCTCCGGAGCTCTCTCCACTCTCCCATCTATAGGACCACCACTTACTCTGTCTCCATCATGCCGCTCATATGTCCTCCCTGTAGGATCCCCTACCCTGCCCTCCCCCTTGGTATGGTACGACCCATCACTTTGTGAGGCGGAGTCATGACTGGGAGGGCCTGACGATCCTTGTCGCTCTGTACGAGGAGCCAGTTCCCTCCCAGTCTGTCCATCCCTTTCTTCTGTTTTCTCCTTCTGTTCATCTGTGTCTCCTTCATCCTTTAACAGCTGTGTCCCCCTCTTGTGTTGCTCAGGAGGGGCTGGGGCTGGCCACTTCTCCTCTGTATCATCTTGTTTAGCACCTAAAGCAGCACAACAAGATGTTAACATTATAAGCTATAATAACCTTTTCTTCCAAATGAGTGCAAGAGTAAACTGTGTACATTGTGCAAAAACATGTCCATTTCATTTCCAAAGATTTGTGATACTTCTTAAACCTCCATCCTTTTTCTCCATCCTCAATAGTTTGATTTTCTTTTTAACTTGTTCAAAGAATTATTCATTTTTCATAAGACACAGCAAAACACAATCTTCTGATCAAACATCCAAGATTTAATTATGAACAATAAGTTTTTCAGTTTGTCACATTTATACAGAGTGAGTGAGTGAGTGGAAGACTCTGATGTCCAGTCTACCTTGTGGTGCCCCTGCCTGTGGTCTGAAGAGGCTAGACTTGGGTGGCCAGGAGTACAGACCCTCACGGGGCTTTTGAGCAGGTTTCTCAGCTCCCTCTGCATCCTTTTCCTCCTCCTCTTCCTCTTCTACAAAACAAACAAACAACAAAAACAATTGCCACAGTTGTACTGTGTGTGATCACTTACCAGAACTAGATCTTCAATTGAAATATGTTGTGATCACTTACCTGAACCAGGACTTCAGTTAAAATATATAAGCTCTTTCTCCAAATTAACTTTAGAAATATACAACACTGCCTACATACACAATCATTACAAAATGTTGATAGCTGCTATGTATGTTTTTTAACAAAAGGTGCTAGGTATACAACGTAGACCCCGTTCACACTCATTTTTCATTGATCGGATCGAACAATCGCGATTATACTTCAATCGCGATTGAAAAAAATGAGTGTGAACGGGGTCGTACAAATAAGAAACAAACAAAATGAAATGTAATTATGATTGCTCAATGACAGATAAACACAGTGCAGATGATGGAATTCAGCTTTTAGCTGTTTTGCTAGACATAAAAAAGCAAGTTTCCTAGTATACAGAATACTAAATACATTCCACAACAGAGTGTAATATGGACTTCAGCATAGATCACTTTCAATGGTATCAGTTTCCTACCTTCTTCCTCTTCTTCTTCCTCCTCCACTGGAAGAACAGGAGCTGGTACTTCCCACATCTGCACCCCCTCTGGAAGTTCTTCTATCTCCTGATTGGCCAGGAAGTCATCAATGCTCAATGGGGATTGGCCGAGAACCACAGGTGACAGCAGATCCAAGAAGTTGGTGACATCCCTCTGGACTTTGGCGTCTCCACGGCTGAAGAGCTTGGCTACTTCTCTGTGTATTCTGGAGTAAGCTGCAAAAGACATTTTTTATAAGCAAAGTGTAAGGGCTAGCTACTCTGTCATTTCTATGATCACAATCATACAGTTCGGTAATAAAAGTTTAGAATACTACAAACTCAAGACTATGACAGAAAATAGTACATTTTCTGTTGAGAATATGACATCAATCAGTAAATAAAATACATGTCATAATAACTTTGAACTTAGAAAATAAAACCCAAGTGTACACAGCAATAATGTCTAAGAGAAATGTTAAATCTTGTAACAGTATGATAAAGACTCTACCTGTGAGGTTATCCTTCTGTATGTACAGCTCTCTGTTATCCTTCAGCCCACATATCTCCTCCTTGGTTTTCACAATCTCCTCCTTGGTTTTCACAATGTCATCAAAGGGCTGCAGTCTGAACACAACCTATTCATGGGGACAGAATGGAACATGTTGGTTGGGTAAGGGAGCAGATGAAAAAGAGAAAAATCATAATGCATATCTCGTTTTAGATCAACAGTAGAACATCTGTCCACTTTTCTTCTGTAATTTTGTCCCCAATTATGTCAAGTATTATAGGGAATATTTTCACACAACCCTTGCTTTCTTGCATCTAAATTTGCACCAGCTTCTGATGTGGTTGAGCAGGTCAGAAGTTGAAACCGGATCATGAACAGTCAACCCACAAAATCACATTTAAATGAACATTGTATATGGTAAGCCCACAAAACTTCTAAAAAACTAATAACAACAAATAATAACGTTATCATGCAGGTTCATCATCATCTTCAACATTCCTCTAACAGAGGTGAAGCATCTACAAAGTTCATTTTCCAACAGTTTGTCCTTCATCCTGTCTATGATTATAGAAGAAGTGCCTGAGCAAAACATACCTCCAGCCTGTGAACCTGGACAAACATCATGGCTTGCAAGTTGGTTGTGACACCTGCTTCCAGCAGCTGGTCGTGAAGCTCCAGGTGTTCCTCACGCGACAGCAGGAACCGCTGGATGTACGGAACCACCAGGTGTACGTACCTAGGAGAACATAATAATACACAGCATCACATGAGACTGGATGAATTGCATGAAATCTTTTTCCAGGAGTATTTCTCGAGGAGGGAGGTAAGTGATACCATCTGTAAGTAAGGGAACTTAGGCCATCTTGATTTGATTATATGGATGACATCTTCTGGGAACCCCAAAACTGATGCGAGCGTGCGAATAAAAATAAAGTTTGGCAAAAAAAAAATTGCCTTCATTAAGAAATCTACGTGGTCAGGAAGGATGAACACACAGAGTATGGTATATCAGCGCTCGTGAGTGCGACTCGCATACAACATGTATGCGACCAGTTTTTTGAGAATGTGACTAGATTTAAAATCACGGTCGCACGGTGCGACAATAAAAAATTCAGACCTGCGGCAGGATATTGGCTGCAGAAGTAAGCGGTAAGCTGAAAATATTTAGGTATTCCAACCCTACTGCGAAAATCGTCGGTGAATTTTCTATCATGTTCCCACGCCCGCGGTACAAAAACTATCCATTCCTAGTGGCAAAATTACCCATAGAAATAAAGGATATAAGTTTCTCTCCTTTGTGATGTATTTGTTTGATTTGTAAAATGTTTCAAACGCCAGAATTTTCCGATGAAAGTGAGCGCTAGCGGCCGTGCGCTTCTGGACGGCCGCCATGATGTTTTTAGACCGCAGCAGAATGACAGGCCCGTTTCCTGTTGTCATTTTTACACCTGTTAAATCGATGATTTTTACGATCAAAAATCAATAGATCAATTCAAGTGGAGTTTTATCCCCGCAAATATTAAATTAATGTTCTTTTTGTTACCGGTATCATTGCAAAGCTCATGATCTGCCCGTCATTATGGTGCTATTTTCATTTTGCTGCGGTCTAAAATGAATCACAAAGCTTTTTCGGCCTGTCATTGGATGGCCGCGCCGTACGGTCCTGACGCGCGAAATTTGAACTGCGCGTTTCAAAGGAACCGAAGATATTTGGCTGGGCCGGCACAAACAGATAATTTTTGATACTATTGAGCAAGAATTTCAAGGATATTTAAGTATTTTGGATTGTTTATAGACAGAGGGTGGGGGTTGAAAAAATGCCTGTAAAAATGTTGAACTTGATGCCAGCAGTGAAGTTTCAAATTATGGAATTTGACTTTATTTGTTTTGGTCATGAAACCAATAGATAAGTTTTAGAGTTATCTATTTATTTATCATTTAATGTAATGTGAATCATTACTTGCCTTGTTCCAAGTAAAAAATACCATTGTGTATTTTTCAACTTGTTGAACTTGAGGCACCGTGGCCCCCGGATAGGGGCCAGCCGGGGAACCTATGCCCAATTTTTTTGAAAATCCCAATATATCACTCAAGCTTATGTCATTTTAATGTGATCGCAAATGGTCATGTGAATCATTACTTGCCTTGTTCCAAGTTGAAAATACCAATGTGTATTTTTTCACTTGTTGAACTTGAGGCACCGTGGCCCCCGGATAGGGGCCAGCCGGGGAACCTATGCCCAATTTTTCTAAAAATCCCTCATACTAGTATTATTTAGCATGTAGGAAGGTATTGAATGAATTGAATTGCCAAATGTAGGCTTTTGTCTTTTATGATCTATTCAGATACTTTATTCCCGGTTGTTAACATTGATTAATACTATTAATAGGAGTGTTACTTGGTATGACCAAGACTTTTGCTTGTTCTTCCAACTTTTTGTAGTGGTGCTCCTAGATTTTTGCTGGTGCTCCTAACTTTTTTGAGTTAGGAGCACAGTGCTCCTAGGTCTAAAAGTTAGTCTGGAGCCCTGTATATACTAGTATATAGATGATAGATTCTTCATTTTTGTGCCTTCACGTCTTCTTCTTTGACTTTGGCAGTCTTCGACATCAGTCTCCATTTCTGAAATATTTGTTTTGCAATTTACAGTGTACATTTTTTCATTTTGCAGCTGCTTTGTATGATTTACATTGTGGCCGAAAACCTTTCCTTTCGGACGAAAACTGATGCACGCACAGATGTCATCCATATAATCAAATCAACATGGCCTTAAGAAAACATAAAAATCTATAAGACTGTACACTCTTGCACATATTTTGGATGCTAGCTGGAAGTGTGGAATTCAAAAAGTAGGACATACTTCTGCAACACTGGGCAGGGTGTATACATCGTGGGGATGTATTCTTGTTCAACACACTGGCTCACTGGGCGGATACCACAGGCCTTGAGGAAGATGTCTCTGTACCCCTTCTGGTAAGAAACCTGTTTCCCTGCAGGAAAGATTTACAAGTAGTTTTAAAAGTAGAATAAATCTCAAGTTTGAAACACACGGTCACAAAAAGTAGTGAACTTGACATTCAAGAGTTGACAAACAAAGTAACTGCAAATGCAGAAATGCTTGTGGGGATTCAATTTTGTAGTAGGGAGAAAAGGGTGTGTTCACGGTGGTTTTGAGTTCGCATTTGAAACAATAGTAGCGCTACAGTCACACAAAGGAACAGCTTTCCGCTGTGGTTTTAAGTTTGCGGTAAAGAGTTCATGGTGAAAACACCATACATAACCAGGGAATTTTGATACCCTCTAACAATGTTAGATCACATCGTCCATATGCATGCATCCCATACCTTTCCCTGTCTTCTCTGAGAAGTTGAGGAAATGCACCCTGTTGTCTGTCCCTCGGAACATCTCCTCCAGCTGCCGATCATCTGCAATCATCGGTTTGTCTTCCAGACACACCCACTTCTTTTCCTTGGTGGGGAAAACCAGCTTCTTCCCAAGCTCACCAACCAACAGCTTCACATTAGCTTCCAGAACATTCTGATCGCTCATCTGCATGTTACCTCCAAATGGAGAAGCGTTGATGCACTTCGCACCTAGCGTGGCGTACACCGTAAACACGTCCTGCACGTCCTTGTTGTCCGGTAGCACAATCGTGTCCACCACGTATTCCAGGAGGTTTACGTACTCTGGAATTGATGGTGATTCTTCCACTTTGATAGACGTACAGAAGAATGGGGCTAAATCGCTATACAGTGGTTGCAGGATCTTCCTGCATTCCATCCTTCCACGAGAAAGTGTCTGGTACTTCAGAAACATGCCTGAAGTGTCAACCCAGCAGGTGTCCGACTTGTGGTAGAACTTACCATGGACGACACCATCAATGTTATGGACTGCTGTGTTCGGCACAAAAATGCCGGGAAGGCTGTTGAAAAACTCCTGCAGTTTAGTTGGGTTGCAGTTCCCCTGCAGATAGTGATACACACACTTGATGTGAGCCAGGGATGTTGAGAACTCCAAACCTGATGCCTTGTCTTGATCACTCTGAGCTTTCTCCCCACTGCACCAACTTTTGAGGATGACCAATAGCCTGTCAGTTGTCAGAGACTGTTGGAGTGGGAGTACTTGGCCGAAGCTGCTTGTCTCAGTCTGTACGGCAGCGTTTAGGTAAGGCACATGATGTGCCAGCAAACCGATGTGTTCACGGGTTTTTTCATACAGCTCACTTCCCCGCATGAAAACATGCTTGAGGTAGAGCTGAACAGAGCCATCTGGAGCTGTATTGGGGAGAGTTGGGGATTTGATCCCAGGAACCCATGGAATGGTCTTGATGTGGATGAGGAAGGAGGACTCTGTGTCGCACAGTTTGGTTCCACTTGGATCAAACACTTGGGCAGTGGAGTTCTTCCTGTAGTCAATATGTATACACAGAGATCACATTCACTAGACATATTAATACAGCATTGTGTAATGACGATTCAAATTAATAATTTAAATGCATCATATTCATGGTTTGTTTAACTTACTGTTTTAGAATAACTATTATTTTATCAAGAAACACTGGCCTCATCATCAAAAGGAGATCAAGTGTATTTTATGACCATTGCTGCCATGCTATCTAAACAAGTTACAGACAATATCATAACTATCCATTTATTTCTTCTTTCACCAGGCTCTCTCTGTGACTAAGCACTGCTTTTCAGAGAGACCCAGGGTACACACATATAAACAATACAATACAACACACAAACAATACAATGCAAAAAAACAGTTTCACACATCAAATACCAAAATCGTTACCTGTAGTTTCCATCCCATTCCTTGTCAATCATCTCAAACAGAATCTGCATCTGTTGAGTCCTGACATCATCAGTGGGGAGGTCAGCCATGGCCAGGCTGTAGAACTCTGCACAGGTGAAGTCCTCTACCTCGTACCCTTGGTCTGACTTAGGCCAGAACGAACTTAATGTGCTCCATGGAGACTTACCCTGAAAAGACCATTACAGAATTATTGGCATATAATTGTATCTAAAAAATGATATCTTAAACAAAGTAAAGTTTGTTTGTTTTTTACAACAAAGAAAATCTAAAAGTGGTCTCCTTTTGCTGAATCCTTTAATTTACTCTTTCAAAATCTCTTGTCATCATCATACACAGGACCTTTTTCAATGTCAAGATGTTAAAAGTCTTCACAAACTTAAGTTAAATGTCTTCAGCCTACCAGTTGCTCACTGGTCAGCTTGACCCTCTCTTTCCTGACAGCGAGGAAGTCCAGCACTCCCAGCTTGACAAAGAAATGTCTCCATGTCTGTACGGTGTACTGTGGGGGGGTGGAGGTACCCAGGTAACAGCTGTCCAGCAACGTCCACTCATTACCTGGGGGAGACAACACATGATTGTTTTATCCCTCTTTGGGGAGAGAGCTAAAGAAGGCGTTATCACCTGTTCTCTCAACCCATTCACATGTGTGTGGTGAATTTTAACAAACGAATAAAGAAATCTCTCAAAGAGCCCAATATAATTGCACATATCAACATACACTTACTTAAGTACAGTATACTGGTATATTGAGACATCGAGGGAGGAAGCAACTACATGTATCAGCAAATATTCTTTATCCTTGGGTTGACACATGTCATTGAGTTCAAACCTCTTTACCTTGTGACATCAGTTTTAAACTCTAAACCACTGACATCTGTTCTCCTGTGGTCTCTTTTGGAATAAGATGTCATAATTAAAAGGACATCATACTGCGCTAGTTGTTGAATGCTAGAAGGACATGAACGACTGAAAGTGAAAAAATTTCACTACCGATGATAATGTCCAACTCTCAGGCATTTTTCCAAGAACAGCTTGACTTACCTTCCCTACTTCATCTAGGTCTTTATCCTGTTCCAAATATGAAAACAGATGTAGAAACATTTTTTTTGGTTAAAACAAGGTCTCACCAGGCAGTTTCCTCTGTAGGTCTAGTTTGTTCCCGTAAGCAGGTGTGAAATGGACGGGCTGGGAGAATGGTGTCATCAGGCCCTTGTTGGTCACCACCTGGGCAACCGGTTTCAGCCGGTCAAGGTTGACATGGTCAGGCTGCTGGTCCCATTGGCTCTTGATAAACACCAGGTAGCCAATCAGAAGCTCCCTGGATTTGTTCTGAAAGAACATGTCAAGGGATAATATTATTCAATGACTCTTGTGATTCCATCACAGTAAATATAAACTATTGACCAATCAAATGTACACACATCAGGAAGAGAATTTAACACAACATGTACTTTTTTATTTCTGATTATTGAAAAGTGCATGTTTGCTCGGCACCTCTGCTTTCTTGCCATTTCTATCAGAAAATGTTCAAGTTTACCTATGAAAGAAAATAAAACATAAGACAGTGCTTTTTTAAAATTAAGGTTGTGGTTGAAAATCCTAGTGGTTTCCGAGTAACTTCTGTCTGTCTGTAGTGAGCTGTCGGGCAGACTGTTGAGATGAAATGTCTTTCATCTTTTGCAGGAAAACAAGCTTGTGAGTCATCCCAAAGGTCATACTATGCATAAACATACATACATAATGTAATAGTACATACAAATGCATTTCTATGCAAACGTGAGCAAACTGCACAGTTGAAGAGTGACATTTTGTTGAAAACTGACTCAATCTTAATTCTTAGAACAGGGCATTGTATCATTATACTGATATTTCATATTCCTCTATTGTCTCATACAACATAAAAGAAACAAGAAACGTCACTGTACAGAAAGAGGGAGTAAACAACCTGCTAAACATCAATATTCAGATTTCCTAGCTCAGACAATTATGACAACAACAAAAAACTAGACTGATTCAACACTGTTTGTCACATGCTACCAGAAACAGCTACCGAGAACACGTCTCCTACAGCAGTGACCGAGGAAGAAAACACCCAACCGAAGATATCCTTACTGGCTGGATAAACTCCAAAGGTAAGGGACAGTCTATTCCAGTCAGCAGAGGTACATCATTGTAAGCAGACAAAAACACATCTGTAGAAATTCATATGATATATCAATTTATTGATTTCTTCAAAATGGAAAAGGGTGGCAAGAGCAAGCAAAATATCTGTAGTTGCTAAAACATGGGTTTTCCTTTTCTCTCGGTAGGGAAAATTGTGGTGGCATTCCAAGACACAGCACAGTTTCTATTCAAATGTTAGGGATTTAAATTTTTATGAAGTGCAATGATGTTAAACCATGCTATTTCTGTCTGAGACATTTTTAATGTTTCAATCTTTTTAATTGTTTCCCATGCATCGTGTTTGAGTATGTTTCAAGACCTTCATTCTTCAGAAAATAATTTTCAAGATGGTAGTCAGTTTTTATCTATCAGTGCTCAGACGGCTTTTTTTCTGTACATCGTTGTGCAGGTACCATTCAAAATGGTGATGCACCAGACGATGATTAACTGCATCATTCATTTCCCATCCCTTTCTGCCTACATGTATATGCCTTTCTTGGCTTGGTTGGAGAGCCAACTGCCAGTGAAAGAATACATGAATCACATACTCTTCGGCAACCCTTTCCATTCTTTGACAAAATAAATAGCCTATACCAGGCCTTTCTACGGGGGCATGGATTGTAAAAGTCGGCAAAAAGGGGAATAATTGGCCCAGAGAGTCATGATCAGTCCGCAGGAAGGTTAACATTCTTCGAGGACTGCGTCTGGCAAATGAAACCCTATGGTGGCCAAACTCCCCAAGAAAGATTATTCAAATTAATTCATTCTCCTTATGGCCAGCATAGTTAGTCTGTTAGAGAATACAATCTACAAGTGGTAGCAGTCACTACTGTACAGCAAACAAAAATCCACATAAAACTGTTATACAATTAGATACATGTATACCCAGTACATGGACTGTGACTACCGGTATGGCAGGTCACGTAGACATCAGAAATACCCGCACAGCTCCCCTACCTGCGTATGCAGCTGGTATCTGGTATCTACATGTACATTTAGGTATTTTTACCCCAAAATGTATGTTTCAAGCTTCTTATAGCTTTGAATAAAGCTGCTTTTACAGAAATTCTAGAAATTCTTTTTTTTTCTTTTTTTGTAGCCTTTGATGATCCTTACATAATTCAGAACCTTTAACTCTAATGCATTGGAGTATGTTTGTTTGTTGCTTGTGACTTTGCTATTAATGGATCTTTACAATTTTTGGTGAGTAGCAAGGCCTAATGTCCGAAATGTCTTGCTCAGTACCTTAACCTATTCTCATGAAGAAAATGGTCTTCTTGATATACACATGTATTTCTCAATGTATGCTACATTTCCATCAACAAAATTATTCTACTGCCAACGACTGTTTGGTCCGAAGCATTATGAAAAATGAGTTATTTTCCTTTCCCAGAAACAGGTTTTGGAAAAATGTACTGTAATTCACTTTTAGTTCACGGTAGCAAAATTTCACAGTGTAAGAAAAATTGACATTTTCACCAAACTTTAACTTCACGGTGGTAGCAAGTGACTTGCAGAAAGGATGTGTGAAGGAATCATAAATAGGTTTTTCACTGTGATGATAAGTTCACGGTCCAGCGGTGACAGTGAAAACAGTGAACTTAAAGTTACAGTGAAAGTAACAAGAACTACAGTATTATAAACACAGTGACTGTTAATCTGTAACGTTAACAAATACTGGTTATCAAAATCATAACAATTATTATTTAGTTAATTTGTCTGTCCTGAGAATCCACTGCGCAGGACAAAATATTCACAGGTGAGAACTAATGAAGCATACATGTATGGCAGGAATAATGCATGCATCTGCCACACCTACAGATCACCAACGTATTGGTTCATTTGATCATACATGTACATAATGATTATTGAATAGAGGTTGCTACCATTTTTCTTCATCCCTGCAAACTTTAACGCACCTGTAACCCAGGTATATAAACTGACCCAAATGTGAAGAAATACACAGCGGGAGTTTCTTCACGGCACGCACACTTCGCACGTACGTGTATTTCGTCACGTCGCGCTAATTTGGCATGCGCGTGTATTTCCTCTTCAGTGGAGAGTTGACACGTATTTCTTGAGCGAGGTGGCAAACGGGCACATCGCGCTACGGGAAGTTTTACACGCGCATGCCAACATCGCGCTACGGGAAGTTTTACACGCGCATGCCAACACTGCGTGTGGTGACGAAACTCACGCTGTGTATTTCTTCACCTGAAGTACCCAAAGTATAGCTCTGTAACCACACAAATAACCTGACATGGAAGAAAGGAGGGATGGTTCCATTTTTACTTTTGACAAATGTCTCAGTCTACAAGGCTAATCTTTGCATTGCTCTATTTCTATATGGGGCTGTCTCCAGCTTTAGATTTCATTCTGTCCCACTCATTGTTTGTGAGCTCTTGTTGTTGATTTTTGTTGTTAGATCTGTCATTTAATGCTTACAAAAATCAATTTCATGTCATGAAGTTCAGATTTTCGGACAGGCGGGGTGTAATTTTTGTCCGTCCCAATAAGTACATTTCCACCGAAAAGGAGGGACAGGTCCTCTAGACAGCCTTGATTTCTACTTCTCCAACTTACATCATTTCAGAGGACTATGCAGGCACAATAGGGACGTATATTGTAAACATTTTACAATCCTGCAAGAAATCTGGCTCTCTTAAGCGTTTCTTGTTCAAACCAAGATAAGAAACACCTTTGAATTCCATCTACATTGTACCAATGCCTCCGATATAGACCTGATATGTCTCATCGCTACTACTTGTTCTATCTAGGCAGCAGTACAGCATGGGTAGAAAGCCACAGCACATGCTCATCTTCCTTCTCATCATCCTGAAGGAGCTCCAGCTGCCAGGTGCAGCTGATCACGACTGCTGCGCATTCGCATCCTGCACCTGCAACAGTCTGAACTTTACCAGCATTCCACAGAACCTAAAAACATCCATCTATTCTTTGTACTTGAAGAGTAATCTGATTGAAACTCTAAGTCAGTCTGATTTCACAAAGTATGGGAACCTGATAATTTTAGATTTAGAAAGTAACCATATCTCGCAAATGATGAATCGGACATTTGAGAACATGACCAAATTGACCAGCTTGGAACTTGGTAAGAACAGACTGACCAGTCTGCAAGCTGACATGTTTGTGGGACTTAGTAAACTGGAGATCCTTTCCCTGTATGATAATGACATCAGCAGTATTGAAGTAGGAACATTCAGTCCAAGTCCCAAACTGCAAAATCTGTTCCTACATTCAAACAACCTGACAGCAATTCCACAAGGTGTTTTTGATGGTCTGAACCAAATTCAGATTTTGCATCTTCATATCAACCACATAGAGCTTATCCCCCCTCACACTTTTACTGATCATAAGCAGCTAGAAACTCTGTATCTTAGTGCAAATGAGATCAGCACTATCCCACCAACTGCCTTTGTCAATCAGACACAGCTCCAGGTACTGTACCTGCATTCCAACAAAATAACTAACATCTATCCAGGTACTTTCTCAAATCTAAAGCAACTCCAAAAGTTGCACCTGAATACAAACCAGATAAACAAGGTTATACCAGGTACATTCTCAAACCTTACCCAGCTTCAAGAGTTGTACCTGCATTACAACCATTTATCTAACATTCAGCCAGGTACATTCTCGGACCTACGTCAGCTGAAACAGCTGTACCTGCAGTTCAACCAAATTACCAACATTCAGTTTGGCACATTCTCTGACCTACCGCAGCTGCTGCGCTTGTACCTGTATGCAAACAAGATCACAACCATTCACCCCGATTCATTCCAAAATCTGCCCAAGCTTCAGCGTTTGTACTTGCACTTAAACGAGATCACAGCGTTTCATTTCCATACATTCTCAAATCTGACCAATCTCCAAAAGTTCTACCTGCAGTCAAACCAGCTTTCTGTCCTTCCCCCGTCAGCTTATGGCATGCTGGCATCTATCCCTGTTGTAAAAATTGACGACAACCCCTGGCAGTGTGACTGTAGGATGGCTCCCTTCAGACAGAAAATGAGCGGGTCTCTTTCAGTTGAAGACAAGATAACATGTGCCCAACCCCCCACCTTCTCGGGAAGGAAGCTTAAAGATATCAATCTTGAAGATCTAAAATGTAAAGAGCTAACCATATCAACAGTGTCTGTTGACATCCAAGGCTCACATTTGGTCTCATCTGCAGTGTCAACTTTTGATACCACAGCAAGCAATGCAAAGCCAACAATAGTGAGTCCTGTTGCCTCTGTATTTGCCTCACAGCCTGTTGATATCCAAGCCCCATTGATCACCTCATCTGCAGTGTCAGAGTTGTCTTCTTTTGGCAAAACAGCAAGCAATGCTGCCAAAACAGTGAGTCCTCTTGGTTCTACTTTTGGCACACTACCTCTTGAAACTCAATGGAAATCGGCCACAATGGCAAATGCAACTTCACCAGACTTTCCTCTCACTACCACTGGTACTTCAAGCGAAAAAGAAAGCGTCAGCTACATGTACCATGGATCTGATCCCAGTTTCTCCCTAGTTGTTTTGATTGCCTCTGTTGGTGGTGCAGTTGCTGGCACTGTCCTCATAGGCTGCATCATTTTTACAATCTGGTACATGAGAAGAGCCAAGAATCCTCTTCCAAGCTTAGACCCTCCAGTTGTTGTAGCAAAAGCAGACCACACAGCTATTGTAATAACTGAGAGCCATGATCAGGCAGGGCAGGGGCAGCCTGAGGATATAAGTGACAGGTACGTCAAGTGTCCAGTACGATCAGACGCAGGCCCAATACAGCCTACTGCCTGTACATCCAAGACCCTTGATCCACCGAAAACAAGCAAAGTTCCAGACGATCAGCCTCCCCCTCTTCCCCCTAAAAGAGCCCAGAAAGTTCCTACTGCCAAAAACGAGAACACGCCAGCACATACCTGTGACAATGTGCACATCTACCAAACTCTAGAAAAACCTTAACATTCGACCATCCTTAAGGCAACATTGACAGCCTTAAAGAGTAAACAAATATCCTAGAGATTTAACAGCCATTCTGAAGATTGAAGACGTTTCCTAAAGCTCAAACAGTTGTCCAACAGACTTTTAAAAACATCCTACAGACTAACCAGGCTGAGTATTCTTAACCTTCTCCCTGCTGCCTAACAGTTGTCCAACATACTTTTAAAAACATCCTGCAGATTAACCTGGCTGAGAATTCCTTAACCTTCTCCCTGCTGCCTAGCAGTTGTCCAACAGACTTTTAAAAACATCTTGGGGATTAACCAGGCTGAGAATTCCCTAACCTTCTCCCTGCTGTAACCTTCAACTCTGTAAACAATAGGGAATTGGGTGCCATGCACCAAAAGGCTAATTCAGTGTGCTTAAGTTTAAAATGAAATAGACATGATCTAATAAAAAATATATGGACATCCCAAAGACATCTAAAAGATGCTTAATGTCTTACAAATGTTGGCATGTAGGTGTACAGCTGCAACTGATTTGTTTATTTGCATATCTATGGCTCTTGGGCTAAATATAAATCTATGTCTATGTGTGACAATGGTAGATTCTAAGACAAGTAGTATTGTTGTAGTAAGAGTACTAATTCAAAGATGTCTGCTGTCAGAAAACATAAATTTAGGTAAACAAGACATCCATGTAGTCAGCAAGGTTTCTACTTTCTTTTCTCTTTTACAAGAACTATTGTAACGTTACACAAATTCTGTGAGATCTTTTCAACATTGTGGGTAACAAGACCATCTCAAGTGAAAAATGACTTCCTTGACATATTGTGTGCTATTTGATAGGCAATCTAGAGCAGACCAGATGTTTTACTCTCTTTAACAACTTTGTTGCAGCACTGTAGATTTTGTGCTGGATCATACACTTCTGAAGAGTGGAATACTGCACATGTGTCTGTGGTGTAATTATAAGTCAGAAAATCTCCTCAGTCAGTCATGATCAAGACATCCTGTTAGGAGTAATGTCCTTCAATTTTATGATATAATTTGAATATCTTGCACCATAGTAAAGTACATGTACTGACTACATGACGGAAGATACACTAATTCATCACTAGCTGAACCATATCTATAGAGACCTGACTGATCTATTCATAATCAATATGATGATGATGATGATGATGATGATGACACATTGTATAAGGATGGTGGTGGGCTTTTTTTCATGTTCATGCTTGTGTTACATGTATATAAGAAACTTTGAATGTAAAGTAGAAGGAAACATTGGGGAGTTGAGACCATGATGCTTAATTAATTTTCATTATTTTTATAGATCAAATATTATATGTATATTATGTCCAAATAAGAAAAAGATGATTGTACATTTACCCATAAGGTTTGTTCATTTTTCTGCTGAATATAGACACTGAATACAAAGATTCATGCATATGAGCAAGGTACTGCTGTACATATTACATGCCCATGATGTAATGATATTATACTCCAGAAGAGGCTAATCAGTCACCGGACAATGCCAAATATGAGATTATTTCAAATTGAATAATTATGTAGCACATCACAAAAGGACAGGGGAATTTAGCTTGCTCGTTGTTAGCTTGGAGTAATCAAAATTTATTGAATTGTAAAACTTTGATACTGCTACATGTATACAACACCTAATGTGATACCATAAACCTGTAAAGGTCTGCTCAAAGCTTTGTAGCCTTACTAGGTGACAAATCTGACTATGTGCATGTATATACTGCGCTTGATGTATTCAGATCAGGGTTCTAGCCACCATGCGTGATTCCATCATTTGACAGACTTTTGTTTCATGAAATTATGATGGAAAAATTTCTATACCATCCTGTCAACCTTGATGTAAAAATGATGAAAAAATGTCCATATTTGAATAACTTGATTGAAGTTTGTACAAGGTGACAGAAAAAAAGAAGACTCTTTTTTGAATAACTTGATTGAAGTTTGTACAAGGTGACAGAAAAAAAGAAGACTCTTTTTTAGGATCTTTCTGTCAATGGGAATTTGGCTGATGGAAAAATTCAAGCCAGCTAGAACCCTGATTCAGATTCTGTAAATGGTAATATATCATGTAACTAAAAAAATATTCCATTCAAATTGAGTTTAGTAATCATTGAAGTCATCTAAAACAAGAGCTTTTAAAAAAAGCTGGCGTTTCGGCTACGGTTATGAGTGTGAATTGTCTTTTCCCTTTACTTGAAGTAAAATGTGCCAGAGGAAGTCACTCAAGGGCTGTTCAGTCTATAAGAAAAATTGTCATTTTGGGAAATGAGTACTGTTTTAATAGAGAAAGGCAGATTGGGGAAAGCAATTTTGAAGTTACGTCACTTAACTTGAGTGCTTTTGAAAAAGCTGGTCTTGGCCTACAACTTGTACTTATTTGTAAAATGTACGATAGGCTCATTATAAAAGCTATCAATGTAATTATGTACATGGCACGCAATAAATCATAAAATTTGAAAAAGCACCATTGAATCATCAGCACTATGGTAATTAAGTGAAATAGAAGTTCATAACAGCTAAGGTTCTATCTAAAATGACTACCAAATGTCAAACAAATCAACAGCTACCTCATCCGTATTATTCTGGTTTCCGCATTTACAACATTTCTTCCTTATTTTCCTGGGTAATTTTGCTAAAATTCTGGAAAATTCCCTAGCCTCCGTTGCAGGCTCTGAAGCGGCTTTTTGGGGGGCTAAATAATACACTTTCTGTAGCCACCCCGTAACTATCAGCCATCCTGTAACTATCAGCCGCCTAGAGCCTGCGCTATTTCGCTGCCTCAAAGCGAAATTAAAATCACGTTAGGAGCAATTCGCATGTCCGCGACAAGCAGTTAACACGTTAACAACTTGGCCCGCACGCGCGACTGCTCATTTACATACAGCATGTTGTTTACCTACGATAGCGGAACAAACTGTCTTATCTAGTCTACAACATTAACAAGTAGAAGAGGGCCTGGACGGGTGAAATGACGACCATCATATTCGCTCATCGGCAATAGATGGCAAAATCTGATTGCAACTTGATTTGCCATGGCCCGTAGCTAAAGCCGACGAAGCTATCAATGCCTTGTCACGGCTCGGATCGCCCAAGTTTGTCTTTCCGATGGGAAAACCGCCATACGCCGCGCGCTCCACCCTCCGCCCTGTCAAGGGCGTCAGACATGCCGAAAGAATGTCGAACAAGTCAGTTTAAACTTCTGTATTTAAGAATAAAATCATTTTGACCGCTCAAAAAAATTGTCGGGTTGATGCACACGGGGAAGTGACAGCGCACTGTCTGGGGGAGGTGCGTATACTGTTCTTATTGTGCGGTCTACCATAGGCAGGAAATTCGCACCTCTGCGTTAATCGCCCTAACGTGATTTTAATTTCGCTTTGAGGCAGCGAAATAGCGCAGGCTCTAGGCGGCTGATAGTTACAGGATGGCTGATAGTTACGGGGTGGCTACAGAAAGTGTATTATTTAGCCCCCCAAAAAGCCGCTTCAGAGCCTGTTACGGGGTGGCTACAGAAAGTGTATTATTTAGCCCCCCAAAAAGCCGCTTCAGAGCCTGCAACGGAGGCTAAAAATTCCCATAGTTTTGTGCCGAGCGGCGCCACTTTCCACGTCCGTGTTGTCTGAATGAAGTCGATACTGAACAATGGAGCATTTGCTACTGTAACAAAGGATCGCTGTTTTGCAAACAACATCAAGAGCCTCTGTTTACATCGGGGATAGAAGTTTAGTGGCGAGTGTTTTGCAAGAATCATCTTACCGCGCATAGGAGCCGAGTTATTTTTGTAATACCAGGGACGTCCTGGGTACATAATTCTCGATCTACATTTACCTGAATACAGATACAGATGGACTAATGTTACCTATACGCAACTATAAGGCATATAAGATGAGATATCTATGCCTACCTTAGCGTTTGTTCCAAAATGGTGGACCAAACTGTTCGAGAGTGAATGGCGACATGGTGTTCTGTCGCCCTCTGGAGTGGTCACCAAACGCGAAGAACCAATTCAAATAACGCCAAATGAAATAAATAAGTTTAAAATCCCTTAATATCGTTGAATAGAAATGATAGTCAGAGATTTAATTACATTATAAAACATATTATAAATCTATCTATAAAAGTTTAATATGTAGATTCAATTAATGTACTCAGCTTTTTTCCATTGATCGGTTGCAGCGTTTGCATGCGGTTACATTTGTGTCGTGCATTACTAGACTGTCTGATTTTCTTGCTCCTTTGCCATATAAGGCAGAGACTGAACAACAAATTTAGACGATCTTGCCATATAAGGTCTTATTGTGTGCGACACAGTGTTGAACCAAGCAGCAAGGTAGCAGAACGACTGCAAGGTAAAACTCATCTTATTGCGTTTCATCGCGAAGCAAAAATTCGAATGCCGGGTTTGGAATCTATGAAGTCCTGTTCATAAGACAAAGGCCTTGTATATATTAAATGAATTTTAAAAATAACAAATATAAAATATTTCTTTATTTATTAATGAAAAATGATATTCATAAATATGATATTGATAGATTAATATAATATCAATATTTTTTTTTGATATTCAATATCTAAAAAGAAAAAAAAATCCATGCACGGACACGAACCCGGAGTTTCTGGGTCCGAAGTGCGTCGCGTTGCCAGATCGGCCAAGCTGAGGTACGTAACCCGTCACTCTGTACGTAATGCTATAACCTCACTATATGGTATCATTTATGCCGATTTTTGGTCGTTTTCTTGACGAAATCATTTTTTTTCTTCTGCAATCTTGTGGAATAGATGTAATATGGTCATTTTTCAGGATATCAAAGTCCGAAACCACAATGCAATGATATTTCCGAACAGTTGTAGCAGTTACATGCGGTCCCCCTCCTGTGTCACATGCAAATCTAGCCTGCCTGCCTTTTCGTGCTCTCTTGCCATATAAGGCAACGGCTATACAAGGATTTGGGAACGTATTGCCATATAAGGTCTTATTGTGTGCGACACAGTGTTGAACCAAGCTTCCCTGGTTCCTGCAAGGTAAAAGCCAGGACAATGCGTTCCGGCGCGCATGCGCCGAAACGCAAAAAAGGACCATAACAATGATGACAAGCAGAGGTTTTTAATTCTCACTTAAATATCATTGACATATCAATTGTTTGATACTTTGATTTGAATACATATTGGAATTTCAAAATATTATGTGTCATCTGATGTTTGTTCTCACTTATTTTTTGTACATCAAACCATGATATAGTGCTAATTACGTCCCATTCAGTACTTCCTACATGTGTGTATAGGGGAGATTTCCAGACAGCTCGTCATTAAACAGTTGACAAATATTAACAGCCAGAAAAAACAATAGCTTGCAAGTTAGCTATCATGGTTAGATACTTTGTCCTAGTTCAAACACTAGTTCAGCAATACATACAATGTAGGCAATAATCCTCAAAATCAGAAGAAAGGGGGGGGAGGGTCCAAAGATACTTCCTGACCATCCAATTTCTAACCAGAACAGCATTTGCAGAAAGATTTGATCTACTACTATACAATATTCACCATAAGCCCAGATTGCTTTTAGGATTGATTAGTAATAGATACAAAGTAGAAAGGCATAAGTCCACAAACCTTCCACTCTTCAGACTCCAGGATTGGCAGGATGTGATGGTTGATGACATCAATGGGAGAAATCTTCTTCACACCCAGTGTGTTCAACATCAGTCGGGCGTGGGAGTTCCCTACATCATCCAGGAGGGACAGTAGGCCAGGGTGCACCGTGTTCAAGTCCTGGGCTAACACTGACGTCACTCCCTTCACTAGGCCTATGGTGTGAGAGAACATGCACAGAAGGATTCACGTAGTAATTCGCATAAAGAAAATACCTTTACTCTATATCAAAACTTTAGCCCTGTACCACTACTTTGATATATTTCAATTTGAGGACTTTACAAAAATTCTACTTAATCTGACCTGATCTACCAAGTAACATTTGAAGGGTGTTCTATACATACGACTAGGTCCAATAAAGGGCATTTAGGACAAGCATTGAACATGACCAACAGAATAGCAATCATATACAAAAATAACCTTTCAAAGTTCAAACACAGAATATTCTGTCGGAGCACAGCATTGACAAATTTCTATCCTAAATATCAATGAAGACAAAAATAATGGTTATAACAAGATTATGAACAGAATGGAACATCTAAAGCAGATCATGGACCTTCAGTCAGTGGAAAGAAAATGGTGGGTCCGTTGGCAGAGGCGAATTTTCCGCTGGAGAGTGGCAGGATGGAGATGTCCTGGAGTTGTTTCACCATCTCATCAGAGCTGTTGTACTCCTGCTCCTGGGCACGGTGCACACAGGCCAGCCACTTAGCAACCTTTGCCACAGTAAACAGGGATTCTGTAAAGAACAGATATCATTCTCTTCATGTATAAGCTACAAAGTGAAACATTTGCAAAAAAGATAAGACTGCCACTGAAAGTTGCAAAATTGCAAGTATGTTCTGGAAATTTTTACTGAAGGCTATATTGATTTCAAATATACAAATTTTGGGTTAGATATAGAGAAGTTGTACTCTTTTACACTACATTAACAAATGTATCATATAGATAGGACTAAGGTAGTCAACAATATCAAACAAGGTCACAAACCACTTCACATTGCAAAAGTATTCTAGTCAAAAGCTAACCATGTATGGTCATGTTTTTCTTACTTAACAAAATTCAAAGTGTTTGTAAACTTTTGGAGTAGAGAGAATAATAACACAAAACATGTACACACAGTTGTAAGACAACCATCTTTCCTGCTTTGGAATGTAGATACAAGTTAGAGACACATGACATTGGATGAAAATGCAAATGCCGTGCAAATGAGAACTCCACCCTGTACCTCCGGCCTCAGGTTGTTGCATGAAGGTAGATGCCATGGCCTTCCCCACTTCTATCAGATGATTAGTGGACAGTTTCTGGATGCCCAGCACAGTGGAGAGTGCAGGGTATCTCTCCAGGATAGCAGCCACATCATGGTGGATGTAGAACAGGTTCAGATGGTTGCTAAGCAACTTGCAGTCAATCACATCTTTCACAAGAGGATCATGAGAAAGGATGGTCTGTGATGGCAGCTTCCAAGAAATTTGTCCTAGGAAAATGACATTTAGAAAATTACAAAAATTATATGATTCAACGGGAAGTTTCAAAATGTGTCTACTTTGAACTGCATGTGACTCTTACATTTTTTAGTCCCAAAGTATAGTTTTAGAAGTTGATTTCTACTTTAACTTTTCCCTGGCCTCAATTTAAACTAACTGTTCCTGGTGCTGAAATGCCTTCCACTGCTTTTCTTCGCTGTCCTTGGTCTTGAAGCTATAGCTGTTGTTTTTGTTCTTTATTCGCATCTATTCACATATTGAATTGTATGATAATAGCACTACAAAACATACACACGGGAAGCCAGAAATCTGTATGGTTTTCTGTGGGCTTCCCCAAAAATTATGAATATTGTACACACATAAGCAAACAAAATTAACTAGTGAAAGAAAGAAGTCAAAATTATATAATAGAGTATTCAATTCCATTGTACAGTACACATATGAAGACAATCAGGAGTCTTGAAATCTGGGAAATGAAACATGAGAATGCTAGCGCTGAAATCAGTTGGAATGACTGTAATTAGAAGCAATCTTTAGTCTATAGAAACAGTGTTCAAAAGCCTGTAGCCTCACCATTCTCTGCCTCGACAGGCATGCAGGCCTGTGCCTTGATGTGTTGTACAATCTGCAAGGCCACAGGCTTGAAGAAGTCCAGTATCTCATCAGGCATGGGTACAAACTGTAGGAACCTGCACACTGCTTCCACACCAGAGATTCCCTCCAGGTTCTACAGAACAAACAAACAAACAACAGAGATAAATATGGGCAAATCTTTAAGTTAATTCAAGCTTAATTCTAGAATATGAATGGTGCAGGACAGCTCAATACATGTTTCTGTAATTGCAACTCTATCATGACAATATTAAGATGGGTGGACCTTTGTCTATTGTCTAACGTCCACCTTAAATACAACCCTTTGAATGCGTACTAGATGATGCAGAAAACTTTAGATAGTGTGTAATATATTTCATGGCACTTTGCATTGCTATATAACAATTATAGTGTTATATCTCTTCTGAATATGTCTACTATTAGTGAAAAACAAATGATAATCACTTTTTTGGTGTAAGGAAGGGCATTTCATTATCAAAAAGTGGGATCATTTGTCTTCTGCTGTCTTGGAAAAAGAAGTTGAACCCAAACGTTAGAATTTAGTGTCAATATTTAGACTAGAGTAGTCACATGCTATAATGTTCCCATTGTCTGTCCGTCCTTTTTATTTTACATGTACTTGCAAATTAGCCTCCGGGCATGAACTTGCAATGAACTTGTTGTTGATGTAAAATGTGTAGTTGAGACCTTGAATGACTGCAGTGCCTGGGCAAACAACCCGGGGACCTCTCCCCTCAGCCACTGGTTCCACGGACTGTCTCTATCTACGTCTTCACGAGACGAGGGGATGTCAAAGTCACCTACAGGGGCAGGCAGAAAAATATTTAAGTCTTCATCACTGACTTGAAATACATGTAGACCTTGCAGTAGTAATACACATTGATGACAATGATAAGAATTATAAGATAGCATTACAACTTTACGGTTGTAGATCTAAAAGGTATTTCTGTCATCAATTTACAGATCTGATCTAAATGATATCTAGAATGTTAATAAGAAAGAAGAAAGCAAGTACTATATAATGGGCTTCCAAGGTAAGAATTTAGCAGAACATTCTACATGTATCTTTATTTACTGCCAAGTCAGTCTAATACAGACTAGAGCATGGTACTGTGTACAAAAGACAATTTTTTATTAGAAATTCTGAATATTAAAAAAAAGGCGACTACGAAATATTTTTTAATTATTTGTTTTTGACATTTCAGCACTAGTAATGAATTCTTATGATACTACAGATTGCGAAGTTTGCTAACCTTGTACGATGAACCTGAAGCCATAGCTCCTGAGCGGAAGGAAGGCAAAGACAGGCTGTTTGTCAGGCAGACCAGGCTGCTGGTAAGACTGCTCCCTGACAGACTCTAGCAGGAAGGCCAGGGCGAGCTCTGTGCTCTCTAGTCCATCTTTACTCACCTGAACATTGGAGAATATTACAAACTATTACAAAAATTGTGGCGGCGGTGCGGCACAACGGTTCGAGTGTTGGACCCAGAACCAATAGGTCTGCTCACCATGCCCTGACGTTGTGCCCTTGGGAAAGGCACTTTACATGACCTTCCTTGGCGTTGGAGTGACGTCCACTGAGTCACTTTGGCTAATCTATCTAAAAAGTGTGCCAAAAACACACTACGGATTTATATATTGCATAAGCATCAAATGGTGAAGAAAGACAGAAACACATTCAATTTGTCAGAAACAAAAATAGTTAATGACTAAATTGCCATGCATCTTTCAAAACTGGCATTACTCAGTAACCATTAAGCTGTATTGGCTACAGATGTCAAAAGTTATCGGTGATGATATTCATAGTTCCAACAAGTCTTAAAGATCACTCCTCACTTTCTTAGCATCCAGGAGTTTCTTAACCACCAGCCAGCGCTCCAAACCCCCAGAGTGATGAATCTCAACAACATTGTCCTTGACATCTTGCCGTTCCATGCAGTGGCACCTTCCCTCCATCTATGTGGAGACAATGCAACATTGATGAGATAATCAATAAAATCAAACTAAAGATTGTTCTTGTTTTCATCTAGTTATCATCATCAGTCGATGTACTTACACACCGTCTTACACACACTGCTTTAAGATATAGTGTATGTTGCATTTGATTTACCTTTGTGCTATAATTAGGCCACAGAAAGTAAATTTCACTGCTTTTAATTTCGTTTATGGTCTCCATTTTGAAAATCTAGGCATCTTGTTTTTCTTGCCTATGTTATCTTTTTTTGTGCTCGCACCTTAGATTTTGCATCTGCAGAGGATTTCCTCCATCAAATGTGGCCTTCATCTTTCTTTTGTCCAAAACAATATATCGATCCAAAAAGTCCTAATTGTGGACTAAAGCTAAAGAAGAGTCTGACATGCATAGATTATGTACGTTTTTTCCCGTGTGATCTTTACCTTGTCAATGATGGTGATGTTCCTGAGCTTGTGGAGAAAGAGCAGCAGGGAGGGCTGGATGTCATGGAAACGGTTGGCAAGGGAACGAGACAGCTGAAGGTCAGGCTTCAGGGGGAGGTCGATTCTCGTCTCCCAACTGCAGAAATCACGGACAACAACATATATTGCTGTAACTACTGACATTTGAACTATTACCCTTTTACACATTTTAGAATAATTTCTTGTTCATTATAAAATGTGTTGATGGAGACAAGATTTCATGAACAAAATTGTTTCGCGTTTTTTTGTTTATTGTTCTTTATTTTATATTCTTATCTCACTAAAGTTATGACCTCCATTAACATTAATATGCCAAGATACATAAATCCACCACTTTGAAAAACAGTGGGTTTGAGAGATCTCTATTGCAGCATCCCCCAGGTATGCACAGTTCAGATACAGTTTAGAGTGCAATATACTGGGGGGACGTTGGGTTGGAGATCTGTTTGTTTTCAGGGTGGCTGAATTATGTACCCTGGTGGAATTATGTTAGTAGATGTTACAATTCAGCAGGCTTCACTTACTGCAGTGTGGCTGTAACCTTCTCAGTGCCTTCAATACTATCAGCAGCCAACTGGAATCCATGGTCCTGCAGCCAATGGGGAAGGATGTAACCCATGGGATCACTGCTGGCGTCAAAACAGATGTGGTATCCGCGGGAATGGACCTCGGGCTTGTCCGACACTCGGAACACTGACTTGAAGCCAATGCCTTTATGACCTGTATGTGAAGGAAAGAACAGAGACAGTTAAAGTAGAGGTATGTTGTGATGTTTCATATATCTAAATTCTGCAGTCAAAAGTAGACTCAAGAAACAGATATTCAGCTTCGTTATTACTATCATCATTCGTTGTTTATTGATAATTACTTTGCCTTTTTGAAAGCATTTTTTTCCACATATTTTTCATAAAAAAGTAATACAAGTATGTTCAACTAGCTTGTACTGCTGCAGAGGTTTGAGAATCAATCACTAGTAAAATAGCAAAGAAAAATATTCAATAATCAATAGAAAGCAACATTTACAGTTAACTCACCAATATAACCAAACTTGTGTTTGCCCTTTGTGCTGTTGCCCACGTCACACAGAGCCCGTATGTTGGCCTCCTGGAACCCTGACTCGTTGTTCAGCACAGTCACCTTCTCTCTCTCCACAACAAACACCAGGGTGGCAGACACATCTGAGGACAACAGGTCATTATTAGAAGTATATTGTATGTATTTCTTAGAAAAACAGGCGTGGTGGTTACACTAATTAGCTGAATCTATAGGTCCTGGGTTCAAATCTCCAAACTTGTTGAAGAACCCACCACATCCATCCAGGTGTGAGTGGATCAACTCTTACACAACTCGTGGTGGATATCCTCTAAAGATTCAGGCATTGGAGTGTGAAAAGAAATAAACTCAGCTTGTTTACCGATAGAGTGTTTTACAACATATCTGCCCATTTTCATGACAACTATGCTGTATAAAAGGTTGTCTCCAGTTGCAGTTCCAGAGGCTCACACAGTGACTTGTTGATTTGCAGGAACATAAATAAGAAAACCTCCATCCTAACCTGCTTCATAGGCATTGTCGTCAGCATTCTGGACCAGCTCCAGGACAAAGTGTGTGTCCTTGGTGTACAGCTCCTTGGACAGACGCTCCAAACCACGCCCGATCCGCTTCTTGTGTCTCTCCACAAGGTCTTCACCCTTCTTTTCAAGCTTCAGTCCCACTCCGAACTCATTCCTGCGGATGTCTTCAATCACTTTCCAGCAGGCCTGTTTGGATACATGTACACAACAAACTATGGTCCTAATATGCTCCTTGCATGAATAGCTTTTGATCTAAAAAAAAAAACTGACAAAAGCAAAGCAGCAAACAGGTTTCTACTTCAAATGACTGATATTTCCTGCTACATATTTTACAAAGTCTGTTTGTCCTTGCTATTAACTTATTTGGGAGTCAAAAGGTTCAAGACTATGACTTGTCCCCTCATTCCCCTGAAGTACATTTAATAGTAAGTATATCTTGTAAAATCACCAACATAAGAACATCTATCATACAAGAAAAGAAATTAGAATTCTCTACGTCTCGTCATATTAACCTTTGTGGCTGGGTCCATATCTGGCACTTCTTGGCTTGTTGAAGCTTCACTCTCCTCTCCTGAAGCTGACTCAGACTCAGATGACTCCTCTGATTCTCCTGACTCCTCCTCCTGCTCTTTCTTTCCCTCCATCCCATCTTTGACCTCAGTGCCACTCTCCTGCATCTTTACTTCCTCTGTGTTAGTGGTAGGTTTTACTGGTGATACAGATACAAAAGAATACATTACCATTTTCACCATTTGAAAAGTAGTATACTGCCACTAAGATGCTTAAGCTAAATATGGGAAACAATGTTAAAATCATGTAGTCATCTTAAAATAATCTAATTTCATATAAAAATTCTCCTTTTTAATTAATCCCTTAATGATGTTGACATAAACTGCACCTTGAACACTGTCATTCTCCTGGTCCTCTTCATCATCCTCTTCTGAGTCACTTTCTTCTTCACTGGAACTCTCCTCTTCTTCTTCTCCATCTTCTTCCTCTTCATTTTGCTTCCCCATCTTTTTCTCCTTCTCATCTTCCTCCTCCTCTGTCTCCTCCTGCTCCATGCTCGTCACTGATGACTCATCAAAATCTTCTTCAGGTGGCTAAACAAACAGATTTACTTATTGAGATCATAATTTTTAAAACACTCATCATCATTATCATCCACTGGTTTCTGCAACTGCAATCGTGGAAACTCCAGTGTTTTAAACACTTGGCACAGGTACATGTACATGTAATGGATGCACCCTTTATCATCAGCATACAGAGCTAAAGAAACTGACCAATATCATTATCTAAGATAAAAATTCTGTAGAGATTTGACCCTGAACTGTAGCAATTTGTTTGTTTTGTTTTGTTTGTTTATCTATTTATTTTCACAAGAAGAAAGTACAATGTACAATGTTCATAACACAAGAAACAATCTAAAAAGGTGCAGATTTGACCTTACCTTAACCTTGACAGGTTTGACCTCCCTTTTCCGCACGTCCTGCTGCCATTCCCCGACCCCTAGCAGCAGTCCCAGGATGTGCAGCTTACTGCGCTGCTCATCTGCTCTGCAGGCTCCGAGCAACAACGACTTTGACGTGGTCATTCCAACAACTCTTCCTAGTGGCTCTAGAAACACCTATAAATAAAACAAACAAAAAATAATTCTATACTAATATAATATAATCCTTTTCAATACATGTATATGCAACTGCACGTGTAATGATACCATACCTTTGGGACTGCATTACACCTAGCTGCAGTGTGGAATAGTACCAGTCAGTATTGCCCTGAGGAAGGTGACAGGAGGTCCTCAAAACGTCCGCTGTTGATTGTACTGTATATAGATCTTGGTTGTGAATAAAGAAAATATCCAATCCTTTTTAATGTTCTTAAATAGATTTCAGAGTGAACAATTTCTTGTTATGTTTTGCAGATTAACCATGATAAAAGAGATGTACAGCCCAACATTTGTATGGGTAAAAATAGCTAAATCCCTGTACGGTTCAACTGACATCTGGACGTCACTAACCTGATTGGCCAGAGTTTGGCAAAGGACTGTGGGAACTCTGAGCAGACAACCCAGTACAAACTCCACTGCCTTGTTACCGGCTGTCCCTTGATCTGAACTAGGTGCACCTGAAGAAAGAAAAAATTGAATATCATATCAAATCTAAACATGTTACAGTACATAATACAAAAAGCATTTCAACAGGATCAGTCTGGAAACAATGAAAGAAAGCCCCAAATAACACTTATGTAGAATTAGGACAGTATAGTCTGAGTTACATTGTATGGTCTGAATGGACATAGACAAACTGAAACAAACTTAAAACAAAAGAACATTTAAGAGGTCAAACAAGGGGAAATATTGTTGTCGTAACATTGCAAGCTATCAACTACATATGTACATTAATTCACCGGGTTACATAGTCATAAATCTGTCACTTTGAAAAACAGTGTGTCTGTGAGATCTCTAATGCAGCACCCCCAGGTATGCACAGTGTAGATATACAGGACTTAGTCTACATTATACTGGGGGACATAGGATTGTCAGGGAGGCAGAATTATGTACCCTGGTGGAATTATGTTAGTAGATGTTATATCCTTCTTCTCCATGATACAAAATTACATACTATTAGATTATTAGTAGTTGACACACAGTATTACATTACACAGTGTACAATGTACCTGGCGCTCCATGTGCCCCATCTACCACAAGGCAGCTCAGAGCTGTCTCCATGTGATTGGCCAGCAGAGCAAGAGGAGCATGACTGACACCACTGCTGGTCATCACTATGGAAACCAGGTGCCCTGCAGCATTGATGACATCACCATTCCCAGCATGCTCAGCAAAGGTTTCAGGACTAGCCTGTGTCGTAGTTCGTAACAGAACCCCAGGTGCCACTTCAAGGGCACCCAAGTCGTTGAACACTCGAAGGTCTGGACCTGGATGCAAAAGGGACATTATCAGACATGTTTCAACTTTTCCACAAGCAAATCACATTCAGAAATTAGTGTGTCCATTGTGCCAAAGATTTGCTTTTACCATAATAGCTAATTTCTCAATAAGTATTACACTTAACCATTGTGTGTCTGTTTTACTTTTATTTGCGAAACACTTTTATTTGAAAAATGACTGAAAATGACTATAGATTGAATAAGATAAAGTGTAATTTTTACATTATTACACTATTATTCTTACAATATCAGCATTAGATAGAACTATAGCACAGAGCTCTGCACTATTTCAACTACCATTGCAGATGAACTTTTATGCTAATCAGACAGAATTATCTACACATAGTCTACCGAGAGTGATGACAGTCTCCGAGTTCCTCTCTATGAAGGCCCTGAGGTCTCCATGTTGGGGTTGGAACACCAGTGACCAATGAGTCCACTTCTCCAGGTCTGCCAGCAGGGGTGCACTCAGCAGGCACATCAGGGCCTGGTCTGCTGTCCTGCTGCCCAGCAACCCTACTGTCTTCTGACTGGAGGGGAAGCTGCCATGAAGGATGATAAAAAATTGTAGGATTCTTTTTATCTGTATCTTATAGCCGATATAACCACCCTTCGACGTAACACACCAGCTATGCAGGCACGCGGCACGTAGCAGCTGGTTATATTACACCAAATGACCTGTCACACCTAACTTTTGCACATCTAATTGTAAGTGCCGTTTTATTAGCTATCTAGTAAAGAGATGCCCCATGCCTACAGTACTTGGTGGCAATGAATTCCAATCTACAATTATAGTTCCAGGCAAAACAAATTAGTGTCATTTTATAAGACTACCTTCAGACACTTCTCATATAAAGTCAGTATGCTAGCCTGGTCCCAGTCTCAACTCGGGGTTGGCTCTGGGGTGTTTTACCGGGCCCAGTCTGCTTTATTGAGCCATTTCTGTCAACCTGTCTACTTAGCTGCCATATAGAATTTTGCAGCCTTTCTACTTTAGCTGCCATACACAATTTCGCTAGGGGGTAAACTTATTCAATCCAAGGCCGTAAACCCACACGCTGAGCGGCCTAAGCTGTCTGGGCGGGCAGCACCGTAGAGATTTCGGGGAGCCACCAATGATAATGGTTTCCAGGCTATCACTATCAGTATGCTGGCTCAAATCTACCAAATGATTATTGATGAAGGAACTGTACATCACAACTGAATGTTTGATACATTCAGGTCTGTAAACAACCAATACAGAAACTACTAAATAAAGGTGGGCTGAGTTTGAATAAAAACCAATTCATTGAAATATTCCTTTATCAAATTTGGACATTATCCATCTTCTAATTCTCTCTCATTCAGTAGCAAATTAGTCAGATTTGTCTGTGTCCCATTGAAAAAGATTTCGTTGTGTGGTTAAACTACTATGGTTTAGGCTTTCAAGCTTTTTTCACGATTCTCACCAGCCATCTAAATAAAATACACTAAAACCTATACGATGTCAACACATTTGAAGATGCAAAAATATCTGATTTTTATACAGCATGCATGCTTCTGAGAATTACCGGTAACAGCTGAGCTTCCAATTTTAAAAAATAAGATTTAGCCCATCTTGTGCCTTCAACCACAGAATGCATTGCAGATAGTTACATGTACCTAAGTTCAAACAATTCTTTGACTTTGATTGAAAATGCAGGGTCCAGACATGAAGTACCTTAAGTGTACAGTATGTTGGAATAGAAATGATATGTATGCTCCAAAGTTGATTGAGAGCTTTTAGGCGGAAATTGCAGACTGCAAGCAGGTATGTTGAGGCCTGTGTGTAATTATGGCTGATAGACCTGTGGCTCCCAGGTACTTAGAACTGACAAAACCATGCTCAAGGCTTTGAATCCATTTTCCAGTCAGGGCTCGAAATAGTGGGTACATGTGCACCCAGTGCACCCAAAATTGGAGCTGTGCACCTATTTTTTTACTGTGGGTGCACTGGTGCACCTATATATTTTTGTAGCCTATAGGGTTAAGGTACTATTGTACAATAGTATACAGAATATTCTTGAAATGTAAGTATAAAAAACAGCATGATAAATTTTTGCTGTACTTTATTTAATGTATTATTTGTTTGAAATTTTGAAGTTTGCTGTAGAATTACAGATTAAAGTTCTTAAGAAAGGCAGCAGCGTTAAACTTTGTAATTATGTTCTGAAGAACATTCAACTTTATTTTATCTGGTGCACCCAAAATTCTTTCTGTGCACCCGATTTTTTGAGTTGGGTGCACCAGTGCACCTATTCCCAAAGATGAATTTCGAGCCCTGCCAGTGTATTGAACCTGCAATTTGAAAGTTGTTTGAATTTTATCTGCAATTTGGAAAAGCCCTACAGATATATAAGCTATGTACTATTGCACATACATGTAGCATAGTTAGTTTTAATCAAAAGTGTACTTTACAGAGTGTTAATGAAAGCCTGTGACTTTTGGATGCTCAGGGGTATATTAACCTCTTATTTCATACTATAATGAAAACTGAGAACTGTAAGTCTCCACAACCCACCATCAATGCAGGCTTTAGTACACTGGTACTTACAATTTGGGGTTATTCACCCCAAGTTTTTTATCCTGCAAAATCTTACATAAAGGTTAATACGTTTCACCTGTAATCATCAAATCCTGATGTTGAAGTGCCATTACCAAGACTTTGTAACCTGGCAACCTCCCCAACACGTCACACAAATTAAAGCACTTCTGACAGTCATGTTTAACTACAGTTTTCCATATTTGGTGGTCTCCCGCATCACAATACGTATCTTAAGCATCTATTTTAGAAGGAAGAATACCATTATTCAGACCACAGGACCGGTGAAGCAAACTGATGTGAGAAGCTGCAGCAGCAAGTCTCATCTAGCAGAACAACAGAAAAAAGAACATAGGTCCAAGCAAACCAATCCGTCTACAAGTCTTGGCAATAACACCAGTGCTGAGAGAACTACTGACTGCAAAGACTGAGGACTCTTTCACTAAGGCAAGGCCTTTTGGCACAAAGTAGGAAACACCGATAACCACACCTGAGACTGAGTGAGAGAGGACAACATCATGACGAACAACAGCTCTGCTGCCGACATGGAGGGACCCACTGAGATGGAGTTTGCAGACCCATTCCAATGTTACACCTGGCACGTACAGAACCAACAGATGTCCTATCATCAAGCCGTCTACATCTGTTCCTGGTACGAAGTCGTCACCTTCACTATGGTACTGACTGTCCTTTATGTACTTGTTGGCATTTCCAGTGTAGTCTGTAATGGGCTTGTGCTGTGGGGAATTATAAGAAAACAACAACTCCACAAGCCCATGTATCTGTATGTAGCAAACCTTGCGGTTACAGACTTCTTGGCAGGAGTGATAATTCTCTGGCATGTTCATAGCAGTGTAGATCACTACAAACCTTACAATATGTTAGCATTGAAAACCGTCAGTATGTACTCACAGGAGATGTCAGCATCTGCTCTAAACTTACTAGCTTTGGACAGGTTTGTGGCGGTAAAATATCCAATATTCTACCACAATCATGCTATTCATGCCAGACGCTGTGCTGGCGTAGCGATTGTGAGCTCCTGGGTTGTCCTTGCTCTGGCTGCGTTTCCACTTTTGATGGGTTGGAGCTGTCTGGAGGAACCATACTTGAAACATGGAAACTGCATTGGACTTGTGCCCCTTGGATACGCCATGCTTAATGCAACTCTCATGATCCTCCTAGTTGCCATGTTGCTTTCCTTAAGCGTTATTGTGTATAAAGCCGTGAAGCAACGGCAAACCATGAGACAGAGGATACAGAAAGAACGCCTCCATCCCAGTGGTGCAAATGATCAAGGAAGTAAAGGGAGACAGGAAAATATCTCTGCTTTGCGACATAAAACAACCAGCAATGATTCAAGTAAGTCACAAAACAATCGCACCTTGAGGCAAAAATTTGACGGTCAGGATGAAGTTTCCAAGAGGTTCCAGTCAAGTATACACAAGGCACGGACAGTCATGATTTTTGCCATTGTTGCCGTTGTGTTCTGGGTTTTGGCTTTAATGGTAATGTCTGCCAAGTGGGTCTTACAGAAAGTATGCCCAGAAAAAAACCTGCACCAACAAGTCCTGCCATGGGCAGTTTGGGCTTTCTGTTTGAACTCTGTGGTGAATCCACTCGCAGGAATCAGCCGACTAGCCGACCTGAGGGAGTCAATAGGGCAGCAGCTACAAATGTGCAGACTATGGCTACCTTGCTCGTGTACGTGTCAGAAAGAAAATCCGCAGGAGAGATTGCAGAAAGCAGCAGGTGAGCATAAGAGACAAAATAACAAGATGATTGAGATTGAGATGGGTGCAAACGTGACCACTGGACCCGCTGGGCACAGTCTTTACCGATGTGTTGTGGAAACTGCTGTGTAGAAATAATTGGGACCTTGATGACCCAGGGATTTACACAGACATGCTCCGCATATACTGTAGATAGACAAAAGTTAATGGATACGATCACATGTAAATCCAGCAAACCCTTGCCAAAGGCAAACACAGACATCTTTAATCTACTCATGTCATGCCCCGACACCATATCTAAGTATTTAGGCCAATACATATGTAGCGCTTTACAAAAGAGAGAATGTATTATAATAGATAGAAACGTTTGATATATCAGTGCGGCATTTATTCCCATACTCTTGTAATTATAGCTCTCAGTATAAAATAGACTACCTTAGTATTGTATTGATTGCCTTGCTATTGTTGCCATATTTTGTGCCATGTACAATTGTCGAGCAATAAAGTTCATTCATTCATTCACACAAAAAAGGAAACGACAGAAACAAAATGTTGCAACAGACTGTGATAACATCCTGAAAGGTAATGGCAATTTTATTTGCCATGATTTTCATAACTTTGTTTTAATGATGTGAATGAGCGATGGCTTTGACTCAATATTACGTAGATCATGCATTGTAGATATGCTCTGGGTGTGCAATACAAGACTATATGTTAGATACTGTGTACAGGTATCAAAATCACAGTTTATCATTGTGCACATCTGAAGATATCTTCACCTTTTAGTCAAAGTAGTAAATCAAAGTACTGCTTACATGAAGACATCTAAAGTGGTATTCTTTTTTTTGGTGTTCTTGATTTCAAGAAAACCAAGTACAATATTATTATAGTATAATCAATGTGGTCATTGACAAGAGTATGAGTAAAGCCAAATTATTACCTCCACCTCAAATGGTATGTTTTTATCAGTGTTTCTTTCATGGTCCATTGCTTTGGTGATTTCAGTTTGTTGAATTGTTCAACTTGTGAGTAAAATGATTTGCAAAGTCATACAGGATTTTCCCATGACAAGGCATGGATTTTAAGAGTGCTTTAGTCTAAGGTAAAGTGATGAAATTTTGAGTAAAATCAAGATACATATCTTAGCTTGAAGGTTCATCTGTGTTGGTAGAAATCATTCTTAAACGAGTTTAAACTGTTATTTCCAACACAAAAAATTGGACTTACCCAAATTTTCGACCGTACGACATCGGTCTTTGTCAAGGAATGATCCATCCACCGCTGGGGTGACGTCACGTTATGCAGATAGCACACGTGACTCTGTGAGTAGTGGATCGTAAGTATTGGAAAGTCTGTAGCGCCCGCCGTCTCTGTTGATACATATCTAACAATCTTATGATAGCAATGCTGGACATATCAAGAAATCAGCTACCAACCTTATTGTCTTTGGACAGAGAGGTCCTTCAAACATGACTGGACTGTGTCCTTGGGTGAACTTGCCCAGTTTCTGTGCCGTGGTCATCAGCTTGGGGAGTGGCCCGTATCCTAGGTCCTTCACTTCTTTTACCCCATAGTGGTGGCAGAGCGCCGCTTCAATCGACAGTATCTATGGAGACATCGAGGGAAAAAATTGACTGATATAAGTGCTTTAATGTATACAAATGTAGGTCACATAAAACAAGATATGGAAACTAAAGCCATGCAAAAGATGACAATTTTATATGAGTACACATTTCAACTTTCACCGCGCTTTGGTTTTCAATACAGTATCTTAAACCTTCTCCCTGCTAAGATAGCCATTTGGCTTCAAATTTCTATTTGTTATGGGTTAGGCAGCAGGAAGGTTGACTGCCAAATGCACAGTATATATCAACACTTGTTGTTCCGTATCCCACCATGGTCTACACAATTCAGCAGAATACTATGTTACAGCAGAATACTATGTTACAGAAGTAACAATTGCTGTGACAACTTTTTAAACTGAAATAACTCTTGCTACAGCAACTCTTTTATCATCATTAAAACATAAAATGTAGCACTTAGATCTACAAGGTCAAGATGACAGATCTACAAGTAGGTGTCTGACAGATGACAACACAAACCCATGACCCCCATCTCAAACATAGAATTTCAGTTTCCACCACATCTGTTTAGATGGTCCAATACTGTTTAATTACTCGTACAAATGTAGCTCCAACACACATAAGCATCATTAGGGCCTCAAAAGTCGTATTTTCAAAATCAGTTTTTAGTGATTTCTATCCATAGTAAGTTTAAGTAACACTATCCCATTGCATATCGATCATCATGGAGCAAAGATGCAATGTCGTCGTGTGGTTGGGACTCATTGAAAATCTGACTCATTTCAAATCTTCTGAACATGCATGATTCTGACCGATGAGTCCCAAACACATCCGGAGAATTAATCAAGTGGTCGTGACTCAATGTGCTCAGACATTGTGACGTCATGCGTCCAGGAGTTACTGAAAATTGTTGACAGAAAACGGTAATGGCTGGATTCTGGGCTGATTTTTTAGGTGGTACCAATAAATACATTTTTTTTTTACTTGTTTCTGCGTTCTTTTTAAATTCCACCAGCCTATCATCTAAAACCACCCTCCTTCTTACCATGTCTGCCTGGATGCTGCCATACTGTCTGATGAACTCCAACACATCTTGTCGTGAGGGATGGTAGGCACTCCCTCCACCCCCTGTACTTACACCACTCCCCAGCATGCTGCCTCCAAAGTCCTCCAGGACCTAAAACACATGGAACATTTTCTCACATAGTCAAACAGAACTTACAAAGTTCTACTTGCTTGGAGATAGCAACTTCAGGGAAAGTTCAATTCACATATCAAAGTGAAGCAAATGTACAAGAAACTTAAGCGGGAGTTTGCCTGGAAATAAACTTTACAGTGTAACTAATATTTTAGAGATTCAAATCAACTCATACTCTGACAAATCAGAATGCAAACATTACAAAGTTTAACATTTCTAAACCTAAAAACATCTACGGGAGTTCTCGCACTCTTTGTTATTTTTTATATCTTTGATTTGATTTGATGTCAATGACTTTTGTCTGTGGTTTTTGAATTGAAAAATGACAGTAGGCAACATGTTTCCCATAGTGAAATAAACAAACATTCAAATAAACAATTTCTTAAACTTCAAGTTCCATCCCCACTGAGTTTCCTTGCCTGTGGATGGTGACTTAGGAAGGTGATGAAGCTGCCATGGCCCATGGACATGAAGTCCTGAAACTGGAACTTCTCAGCAAGCTTGGCTTCTATCCTGGCCAGGGTGGCTAAGGTAAGTGTTCCTCCACATTTGTCAAGGTACTTCTGTAGTTCCTCCAGTATTGCACCTAGGAAAAAAACAACACTCATTCAAATTCCTTTGTCTGAAATTTTTGCTTTAGGATAAATGCTTTTCTTCTTGTGATTATTTAACCATCATAAGTTTTGTGAATACAGTCCAGACTGCCCAGCAAGACCACTCAAGGGACCAATAGAATCAAAATGGACAGGTGTTTGCTATGGACAAGATACTAAATGCTAGCGTAAAAGAAGAAAAAAATAATCTAAGGAACCATAAAATAGCAGTGTCATTTGCCAGGTGGTTCTAATGTAGCAGTGGTCAATTGTACAGGTGTGACTGTTCTATCTTCTTTTCATTATATGCCTTTGACAAAAAGTTCACAAAATGTTACATCTTCCTAACTCTTTTTCTACTTCAAATCAACAGTATGTAAGTAAATGATTAATGCTATGGCAACATAGCTGCACTTCGTAATTCAATTGCTTGAAATTGAGCTCCCAGGTATTACTTTTGCTCTGTTATTCCAATGGCCTGTACAAGACATGTCTTATCTATCCAGCATATAACACTTTTACTTCAGAATGCTATATTATATGTCTAAGACATACTTTCAGGTGGAGATGGTCTTCTGTTGCTACTGCCGTGTTCATCCTCTTCATCCTCCTCCTCCTCCTCTGAAGAGGAACTGTCCCTGCCCGTAGCATCATCTGGTAGGTCCAGTTTCCCACAGCACAAGGCAACCTGGAAAATCTTCTTAGCCAAGGGGTTCCTCAGTACCTGGGCAAAAAGTTCACATAAAAAATGGTATTGCAAATTAAACTTGATCTTGTGGCTGACCTTTGTGAGCACTAGATTTCTTTTTCTTTTCAGATTTGGAGAGTCAAAGGGATTTCACTATCAAAGTAGGTTTATATAAAGATAAGCTGACAAACTGAAGTAATTAATCACTTCCTTGTTATATACAAATGTATCTGTCATGACTATAGGTACACAGTGAAGGTAATTGTTATTAAAAGATAATCTATGCATAACGATTCCTCTTACCAATTTCTGATATAGAGAACAGGTTACAATATACACACGTTTTATGTCCATTCATAAAGGGGAAAGGGGGCATCATGAAGTACATCAGTCTGAAGCATATCAAAAGCCATATGACACTCCATGTAGTATTAAAAACTTGTCTTCTATATTTGTTCACCCATTCTAACTTTAAGACATCTCAAACATGTAGACTTGCTGTACAGTACTAGTATGCCTTTAGCTCACACTTAACTATAACCCTGTATTTTACCTGCTGGAAGAAGTTGTCTAGGGTAACCCTCATGCTGGGGTTGAACATCTCATAACAGCATTCGTACACCTCCAACACTGCATCTGTCGCCGTGAGACTGGCATAGCGAAGTTTCCTCTCATGTCCATCTGTTATGATTAACAATGGAAGAAATCATATGTGAGTTTTTGTTTAGGACTGCATATGATCTGACCAAATCTGTGATATACATATGAAAGTCTGACAGATTGTATCTGAGATTGTGTTCAGGACTGCACATGCACTGACCAACGACAATGTATTAGCCAGCCTTTCACCCATAACTGACATTATATTTAACCTTAAGCACACTGAAGTAGACGTTTGGCACCCAATTCCCTATTCGTTACAGAGTTAGGCAGCAGTGAGAAGGTTACAAAGAAGGCCACATGTCCGTTGAACCTGACATAGACTAGAGGTTTAGGCAAAAATATAAACCAGTGATTTTTTTATATTTTGGAATCAGAAAATTTGTGTTTTTTTCCAACTGACAACTGAAGTTTAGGCTCACCACTCTCTGGGTCCGACGCCTGGAGAACTTTACGTTTGATCTTGAACAGCTGCTGTTCAATCTCCTGTTCCATTTCTGCGGCCAGCCTCGCTCGCACGCTTGTAGTCACTTCCTTCTCATGGCGCTGGGCTGTCTTGATCACCTGTTATGGATAAAATATATCATTGTCATTTAGCTGCCCACTATCATTAGTGAAGTATGCAATACTAATACATGGTGTTTAGTATCCCTTTGATAGATATACAATTCTGATTTTGAAATACATGTCATTATGCAAGTACATAATAATACATTTAGTAATTACTTCTTAACTAACCAACATCATTCACTTCAAACATTAAATCCAGAAAATTAGAAATTGATATGAGCTATACATGAAATACAGACACAGAGAAGCTTCTATGAAGTACAGACAGTCAAAACTGTCCAAGAAGACAACTTGAGGGAACAAGAAAATCTTGTCTATGTGGACAGGGTTCTTAATGTTTATATATTGTCCTATGGAAAAATTATCTAAGGGACCACCAAAAAGTGGTCCCATTGGCCAGATGGTCTTTATGTAGAGGTGGTCACTTGTACAAGACCAATGACAATACTTACAGATATACCAAGTGCGACACTGGATATTCTCACACCCAGCTCATAGGGAGACTTGACGTCATGCTCCTTCAACAGGAACTCCATAAAGTCTTCCAGCTTCACCTTCTGTCTCCAACCGTTCACCGTTAAATACTTCTTCAGGTCCTTGAGAATGTCTATGGTTGATATGTCTGGAATGTCCTCATCTGGAATGTGCTGTGGGAATTTGAATAACTCGTACACCAGTCCTTGCTTGGTGAGCGGTCCGAGGTTCAGCTCCGAGAAGGATTTTTTTGGCGGGAAGAGGTCGGCGAGGTGGTGCTTCAGTTCGTGGAGGGTAGCGATAGAACGCGTCATGACGAACGCATGGATGTACGCGTTGACTTTGGACTGGCTTTTCTGTAGTTCGTCGAGGGTAGGGATTTCTGTTGGTCTTCTGATGTTTAGGTCCCCAAATCGGTTCACCTGAAAAAATGAGATGTTGGAAATATGTACAAAACTAACCTGGAAACTGTCTTCCAAAAATGACATGAGTTTACATATCATGAAAACACATTGCTTTTGAGGCACATCTAAGCCAATAGAAATTCTTTAACTTTTCATTTCAGTTTTCTACCACTGGTCAGCATTCAGCATTTAATGAGAGGATGAAATTACCTGGAAATGCTGTTTGAGCATGTCAACCACTTTATCCACAGTGACAGCAGTCTTATTTTCTGCTAGTTTCAGCACATAGTTGGCTGCTGCACTGTCCAAGGTCTTCATGTTGATGGGCTTTGCACCACCACCTAGTGAGGAAAACAAAGGAAAAATCTTTCACAACACGTCTTTGTTTTTCTTTACCAGCTAACATTGTTTGTTATGTTAAGTACAAGTAATTTTAGCAAAGTACCAATAATACCAGACATGACATATGATACAGTGTAGATAAGCAAAATAATACTGGAGACTGGGATTACAGAAACTTTTAAACTGACAGCATAATGATAATGCCAGCACAAACATGACCTAGCTAAGTAGCTTTTTCTACAGATATTTTTATCTTATTTTCACCCTGTTCACTGAAGCTATACCAACCACAATGTCATGTCCAATAGGTTATAAGAGGAGGAAAAGACAAAAATCTGCATATAAATGCTGCCATCCCTACCGCTGTTTCCCCTTCCCCCTGAGGACCCTGGTGTCCGTGTGTAGGGAGGGGTATGAGGCTGGGGGCGTGAGGGGGGCGGGGTCATGAACTGAGTCTGGGGCTGCATTGGCAGGGGAGAAAACCTGCAACAGAGGATACAATCAGTTACACTTCACATATGATGGTTTTACAATACATGTCAATATTCCTCGTAGTCGTAGTGAAAAATGTATGCATGTATCTCCTGTTTCCATTTCTTTTTAAGTCTAATACATTATTTTAGATAAAGAGGCGTTGCAAAAGTCGTACCTTTCCTGAGAAAACATGTAGAAAAACATTGCAGCCAATATGTATAGCAGTTCAGTTACCTTTGTCTCTTGTCCTTTTTCTTCCTGTTTCCACCACTGCCGTGTTCCATCAGACCAGGCTGTGTAGGGTCGTATTCCTCCACATCATCAGACCGGGCACTGCCTGGTGTTGGCATGTAGTCAGCCCGGCCGTCTGGAGCGCTCATGCTCCTGTCCCTGAAAACAAACGTGGCAAATGGTATTCATGCCTGCAAAGCTGGTGTGTTACGCCAAAGGGTAGTTACATGTATACCAGCTATATAGATACAGATAAAGACGAAATTAAATTTGATCGGCCTCTCACTCAGTTCTCTTTCCTCTCTGTTTTCTTTGCTGATAAATGTGGATCAGAGGCTGTACTTTTCTTTCCTCTTGTATATATATGTTTTAGTTTCATGTATTCTGATTGATAAACATTTTTTTTTAAACATGGGGGAATGGTCACACTCACAGGATCAGACATGACTCAACAGATTTCAAGGTGGACTGTGAAAAAGTAAGTTTGTTCTCTCTTGTCGGTCTTGAGCATAAACTTAAAAGAATTACTTATTACCTGTAAGGGTCATATCCTCTGCCTGAATAGTTGGACCTCTGGGCACTGTAACGTCCAACCTGTGTGATCAAATAGTAAGAAAATAACTGTTAGACTATTAAAGTAACTGCAATACAAATTACAATGGAGATTTATTAAAGACGAGCTGAGACACTATTCTATGCTGCAGAATCCAACACTCAAGTTCTTAGATAATTTCACCATTATCAAGTAACGTTACATATATGTCAAATTAGAATCTTCTTTGTTCAAATTCGCACCGGCTTTTTTTAGCAAATGCCCACAAACAAAGTGGGCGGTTGTGGGCATTCGCTAAAAAGCCGGTCCCGTTAAAATTTACCAGGGATTAAATTGTATTATGTTTTAAACAGTAGAATATATAATGAGAGTAGGGCTGTGCAATGCTAACTGGTACCGATACAGTACTGCAAAAATCATTTAGGGTACCAGTCCAAGATACTGCAACATCAAAATTTCAATGTACCGGTATTGTACCTGAGGTTCTGTCAAATACATAGTAGTCCATTTACATGCAGGTACAGGTCTGGACATGTACCTAATTATATGTTCGGGTACACAGCCCTAAATGGGAAACTCTGAAGGACATCATACTTGATATCTTACCCCTTGGTTGTTTCGGAACCTCTTCTGCTGGGGACTGTGCTGTGTATCCTCCAGACTGGGCCACTCCCCGCCGAACCCTCCCCCCACCATGGGGGGCACATTGGGAGAGGCCCCCTGGGGACTCTCACACTCCCAGGGTCTGGGGCGGCCTCTGCCTTGCCCTCCTCCTTTTCCTCTCCCTCTTCCTTTTCCTCTAGACTGATCCATTTTCTAAACGGCCTACAGCTGCTAGAATCCTTCGTGCTTCTGGTGACATGGAAAGGTTGCAAAATGTTGAGTACAAAGTGACTAAACCGTCGAAAATGTCAACATGGAAAATTATATTTTTAAGCAGAATTGCGTATCAGATTGCGACAAACGCTAGCGAACGCTACGTACGGTTTCTGAGCTGGAGAAGCAAAGTCTAGCACTAGCAGACTAGTAACATTACTTTTTATTCAGTTTGACCGAGTAATAACACGTTATCATATAACTGGAGTAACTTGTAGTACGTACAAGACTAAATTACCCTCCAAACTCATTCCCGCCTGCCCGAGCACTGTGACTAGAGTAGAAGAGCCCACAACCATACCTGATTTTCAGCGATCGGCGTTGATCGAGTAGCTTTAAATCTTCGATCTCGATTTGTGCTTGCCCACTGTGCACTCTATTTCCACAGGAACGTAAAACCGGTTTCTACTGCGCACCGAAACCTTTCCTTTTACCGATTCCATGAGATCACCGAAACTATGCGATCATGCACGCGGGTCTTTTGTCAACAGAAACCGGAAGTCGTAACCTTTGACCTCTATCATCTCATACCGGCGTTATCGATCTTGCAAAAATCTCTCAAGGCATGGACTCTACCGCTTCAATATTGTACAAAATTAACCCGAAAATCTAAAAGTCAAAGAATGCTCTAGAATTATCTTTGCTGAACGTCTTGAACGTAATGATACTGTTAATGTCAATAGCGACTGTCGGCTGTCAACAACGAGCAGAGCACTTTGGACTAATGCCTTTGACCATCCTGAAAGTGAGGTTATCGCACCAAGGGTACTCTGGTTTTCTTTGCTGAGCTCACGCTTTGCTTGCGTTGCCTTTGAGCATGATGTACCACAAGATCCCACAATATAGATACGTGTTACTTAGGGGGATTTTGATAGGAAGATTCATCGCGGATATGATATTGGGAGGCGCTCGCTTGTGGATTGGACCATTTTGAAATCAGCCTACGCTTTACTGGCGATTTATGGATTAACAGTTACGCTTTACGTTGCATAAAGATAACTGTTACGGTTTACGTGGAATGAAAGCGACCAATTACGCGTTACGGCTTATGTACTGATTACGAATTACGTTGATTTTGGGCGACTACCTACGGATTACGAAGACGAAAAAGGCTGAATTCAACGCCTTACGAAAAAGGGCAGGCCCTCTTTCCTGGTCTGACCTCTTTCTTTTGGGCGGGAAATTTTGATCGGTTGGACCCTGTCAAGGGGTGGACTGGGGTGGGTGGGTGTTGCTGTCGTGCAAAACACATTTACAGCTCCACGGACTCTACAGTTGAGCTCGAAACTCTTGAGACATGCCCTTCAGGTGGAACTTGTATCAGCACCAAGGACATGGAATTCAGGATTCACCATATGATCAGATCGTTTTAGTCAATGTTAGATATTCAAGGGAGTTCACCTGATGTTTTGATAGGCACCAGAACGTGCACTTATTTTACCACCAATCTAACATTTAAGTCAGTGTGTTAATGTTTGCAAGATACAGAAAGTCTTCATTTATGTCAAAATCATTATATGTCCTACTGTGCATGCATTGTGTTTCACTAATGATACAATATCCAAAATAGATTTCAAAACAATGAAAACATCTAATCCTTAAAAACGATTCTTTATTTGAACAAGTTGGTTAAAACAGATCCATAGCTTATAGTTCATGCACTTTAGAGTGTGAATTCATTAACCACTGCATTTTCATGATTAGTAAGTTCTTACCCGAGGTCTAATTGTAACAGATAACAACATTATTTGAAAACGTATACATACCATACTATACAAGGTAACAACGATAACGAGTGAAACAAGGGAATAATCTACTAATAACTGCTACAGAATACAATCTAAGCTTTTGGGCTTTGACTTCGATTGTTCACTTTAGAGTATTGCTATGTTATAGACAACAAAGGGTATGCGTCCATTTCATACCGTCCAATGTACCGTCCATTTCATAAGTGGTTACGAAGCGCACTTGCCTATTGACGATATGTGAATAAAGGAACACTATTTTTGAAGGCACAGTTGAAATATAATCACTCATGAAACTAATTGAATACATATACATTTAATCTAATGCCCATTTGTTTACAGCTTGACGACCAAACAATTCTGGACAAATACAAATATAGTACAAAAACAATCCCATATGTACACCTTCGCAGGAGAGCAACACATGTCAGATAAATTAGTCAGTAAACAAGTACATTGTTATATTGACAAAAGATATAATCAGTACACACTCCTAGCCATTATGAATACTTCGAGTATATATAACGTTATATAGATTAGGCACATTTCTTGCCTATTACTTTATTACAAAGAAAACATCAGATGCATTACAGGTCTTCCCTGTGTTGTGTTCAGTTTTTCCTCAGACTTTCATACACTGCTGGTGTCAGCTCTTGGTAGGTGCTCTCTGAATCTGGGCGTGGCGGAACGGTTTCCATGGGGATATCGTACTCGCCGTACGCTGACGCAGACTGGCGAGCCGGCGTCTTCCGGGCCACCACGTCTTCGTATGCCCCTGTCTCTTCTGCAGATGCTGAAATTACATGATGGGACATACGTACGGTGATTACGGAGCGTAAGGACAACAATGTGTTGTTTATCATTGTTTAGAATACATCAGATAGAGAATACATCACAAAGTCTACATGTCCAGAGCCTGTTCCTTAAGAGGCGTTATTCATTGGTGAGAAGCGACGACAGACGTTCAAGGGGGGATCAGACAGCTTATAGTTGTCACACCTTACATTATTAGTATTGCTATTATTTCTACATTCTCATAGGTTTCTTAGAACGTGTACATATTTTCAAAAGATACAGGAAAAAAAAGGTATTTCAACTGAGGAAAAATTAGCCCAACATGGCCTGTGGCGTCGTCATCATAATTGATAACGTTAGATATAACGTTAGCAGCCAATACGATTGCATTATTTACTTCTTTTAGCCCTCAAATGTTGTACCAGGAGAGTTGCCAGAACTCCGATCACAGCGCCCACAACAGCAGTCCCGATCCCTACCCCTGCGTACACTCCAGGGTCCCCGCTACATGAAATAGAACTGGCGCTGGGGTTTCCGTCCGGAGAACTTGTGGACAGGAAAAGACTTCCAGTGACCGTTGACGAAGAAGTGTCGGTATTTCCCGATGGCGTTGCCAAATCTGTTTCGAAATAATGACATGTAATCTGGATACATTGATGGAAACTCTATGCGTGAACGTTCTAACTCCAAAACGAAAGACTCAGAATCTTAAGATTTATTATGTTAAATCTCATAATATCTTCGTGTCATTTCAAATGACATTGATAGAAATTTCCTTCAATGTCTTCTTTTTTCATATTTTGATTTTGCAGCAACAACAAAAACTCACTCGTTCTCCGTTCTTTTATCCTTGCCTCACTGGTTACTCCACCGCTTATAGCTGTGACACTGATTGTGTACAGGGTTCCTGCTGTCAAACTGTCAAAGCTGTACTCCAGTGTCTCTCCATCATTCACGCTTCCTGTAGGCGAGATGTCGATACTATAGCTGTCTTTGGTCCCAGGTGCAGCTGTCCAGGTGATCCTGATGCTATTCTCTGTCACCTCCGATGGGGCAATGTTGATCACACCGGGCTGACCTACGGCTGTACGGCATTACATGGCAGAAATCATTAAAAACTATATATACAAAGGCTGATACCATTATTGATTTGTATACACAATGTGATGATGATGAATTGTGGCTATTCAATTTTAGTCAACGTTTCATATAGGCGTGCATAAGTAAAACCTAGTTCACACTTACTTGTCCGCTGCTGCTCTGTCCTGGCTGCACTGTTCACTCCTCCGCTGACAGTTATAACATTTATGGTGTACAGGGTTCCAGCTGTCAGACCTGTAAATGTATACTCTAGGGTGTCTCCATCATTTACGTTTCCGGTAGGGTTGGTGACACCACTGTCAGGAGAAATGATGATGATGTAACTGTCTTTGCCGCCAGCTGCAGCTGTCCAAGTGATCTTGATGCTGGTCGCGGATACATCAGTTGGTGTGATGCTGATGTTCCCAGGCTGGGCTACAGCTGTGAATGTCAATGGAACGAAATGAAGTATGTTTATGTCACATTCAGCACAGTTTCATTGACAAAATCATTAAACATCAAGTAACCCAATAGTGACGATAAACGGAATACCCCACGTGTAATGAATGGTTCTCACTTGTCCTCTGTGTCGTTGTCCTTGCCACACTGTTGTCCACACCACTGACAGTTATAGCAATGATGATGTACTCCGTCCCTGCTGTCAGACCAGTAAAGGTGTACTCTAAAGTTGCTGAGGCAATCACACTTCCTGAAGGGTTGTCACCATCGGCAGGAGAGATGCTGATACTGTAGCTGTCTGCTGCTCCAGCTGCGGCTGGCCAAGTGATCCTGATACTGTTCTCTGACACATCAGAGGACGTTATGGCAATATCCCCAGGCTGGGCTACAGCTGCAAAAAAAATGATGATAGAGAAGATTGATTCTGTCCCCAATGATGTTTGAAATATAAATGTTTGGGAAATGTAGACATTTTAGAGTAGTAAATATCAAGGATGAGAGTAGTGAAAGTTTAATGTATGATATGTACCTGTTCTCTGGTACATTACTCACACCACCTCTAACCGTTGTAATACTCATGGTTCCCGCTGTCAGACGTGCAAAGGTGTACTATAGTGTGCCTCTAGTACACTCTAGTGTGGTTCCACCATGCACATTTCGACTAGGACATTGATTGGAACTTATCTGCCCTGAGTTCAATAACTAGAACTTACTGGTCCTTTGTGTTTCTGTCTGTGCATCACTCTTCATTCCGCCACTGTCAGTTACAACAGCGACGGCGTACAGGACCCCTGGCGTCAAACTTGTAAACATGTACTCTAATGTGTCTCCATCATTCACAGTTCCAGTAGGATTGGTCACATCAGTGTCAGGAAAGATGCCGATGTCGTAACTGTCCTTGACCCCAGCTGCAGCTGCCCAGGTGATCCTGATGTTGTTCTCTGTCACATCACCAAGCGCAATGTTGATCACACCAGGCTGGGCAACAGCTGTCGAATAGACATTGGAATACATGGTCTAACCTTTCTTTAGGCATTTCTCCTTGAATACGTTGTAATGAAAGCAAATTGCCGACTTTCTAAATCTAATGTTGACAAAATTCTAGTAAGAGCACATCAACCTCTAGATACTTACTTGTCCTTTGCTGCTTTGTCCTGGCAACACTGTTCACCCCTCCGCTACCAGTTATAACACTAATGGTGTACAGGGCCCCTGCTGTCAGACCAGTAAAGGTGTACTCTAGTGTGTCTGTAGCAGCAACACTTCCAAAAGGGTTGGTCACATCAGTGTCAGGAGATATGCTGATGTCGTAACTGTCCTTGACCCCAGCTGCAGCTGCCCAGGTGATCCTGATGCTCTTCTCTGTCACATCACCAAGCGCAATGTTGATCACACCAGGCTGGGCAACAGCTGTCGAATAGACATTGGAATACATGGTCTAACCTTTCTTTAGGCATTTCTCCTTGAATACGTTGTAATGAAAGCAAATTGCCGACTTTCTAAATCTAATGTTGACAAAATTCTAGTAAGAGCACATCAACCTCTAGATACTTACTTGTCCTTTGCTGCTTTGTCCTGGCAACACTGTTCACCCCTCCGCTACCAGTTATAACACTAATGGTGTACAGGGCCCCTGCTGTCAGACCAGTAAAGGTGTACTCTAGTGTGTCTGTAGCAGCAACACTTCCAAAAGGGTTGGTCACATCAGTGTCAGGAGATATGCTGATGTCGTAACTGTCCTTGACCCCAGCTGCAGCTGCCCAGGTGATCCTGATGCTCTTCTCTGTCACATCACCAAGCGCAATGTTGATCACACCAGGCTGGGCAACAGCTGTCGAATAGACATTGGAATACATGGTCGAACCCTTCTTTCGGCATTTCTCCTTGAATACAATGCAATGAGAGCAAAATGCTGACTCTCTAAATCTAATGTTGACAAAATTCTAGTAAGAGCGCATTGACCCTTAGATACTTACTTGTCCTCTGCTGCTTTGTCCTGGCCAGGCTGCTCACCCCTCCACGAACAGCTGTGACACTCATGGTGTACAGGACTCCTGCTGTCAGGCCAGTAAAGGTGTACTGTAGTGGGTCTGCAGCAGCAACACTTCCAGTAGGGTTGGTGACTCCAGTGTCAGGGTAGATGCTGACACTGTAGCTGTCCACTGAGGCACCTGCAGGTGTCCATGTGATCTTGATACTGTTCTCCGTTAAGTCATTATGTGCAACAGTGATGTCACCAGATTGGGCTGCATCTGAAAGATTCAAATTCATTGGGCCATAAGTAGTTACACAGGAAACGTGATCAAATGGGTTCCATGTGTCTAACAGGGGACCTGGCTGGTTTGAGACTCATTCCTGATCATTATGGAAAAGGCTTTGAATAAAGTTTTCACCCTGTCTTTATATTTGGCTTGAATTGAGAAGATATTGCAGTCGAAAGAAGTGGTAACAAACCCATAGACTTCATAATATTGTCATCTTAAGTTTTGTGTGCCAATCTAAGGCTAAGCTTTGTGACAAACTTACTTGTCCTGACAGTCAGAGGTCCTCCTGCTGCCTCTGCACTGACTATACTGTCGTCTGCACTCACAGCCACCAGACTGATGGTGTACTGAACGCCTGGGGACAGTCCTGTCAGACTGGTGCTGGTGGCAGTGAGGTCAGTGACCTCTAACGTCTGACTGGAGCCACCAGATGGGGTGTAGGTGATCCTGTACTTGGCAAATGTTGCACCGTTGGCGCTGTCAGGTACATCCCAACTCAGATCAATGGTAGTGGTGGTTGTTCCTGTTGACTGGAAGTTCTGCGGCGCATTAGGAACTACACAACAAGAAAAGATACCAAGATGATAAATGCACATGGAAATGAAGTTCTCTGGCTTTCATGGTTATAGCTGGTACCGGTGTTGTAACATTTTCTAGACAAGGACGAACGGCTATATGAGGAAAATACAAGGGCGTAAAATATAAGCAATTTATTAACATCAATTAAGCACCCTCAAAACCAACTATGTATAGAAAGCTACCACTCATAATACTGCAACTGCGTGTGAGTAACTACAAACTTGTCTTCCACAAGACTCATACCAATCAAATTATCATTAATGCGAGGAGCCTGAGTCCTTGAGCCGAAAGTGAAGAGCAAATACCCTGCCCGGGGTAGCGGAGTAACTCAAAAGTATACTGAAGAAGTTAGAGTAAGATTTGAATCTTTCATGCGTGACAAGTCGTTTTATCCAACATAACCAGCCACAACCTGGCATGTTTCGCAGAAGGGCTCTTATTCTGGTTGAATTCGAATTCGAAAGTGTCGTTACTTTGTCTCAATATCCAATAACAAATCAGACAAGGATTAAAACAAAACAACAATAAACAAGAGTCTCAGGACCCAAAATCTGCATGAAACTTTGTTTTTTTATTAAACCAGTTCCCCCCATTCTATATCGCTCAATGGTATGACCCACGCTGGCCAGGCAAGGGGAGAAGTGGCTATAAATAGCTACTGACCTAGATAAGAGACCAACAGATGGTGCGACCTCAAAGCCCACAATAGAGTAGATATTCCTCATTACTTATGCAAATTCAGTATGAATTTGCATAATTAGCACTTCAGTTTGTACATCTCTGTCTAACCTACCTGCATATCAAATAACATGAAAATCTGTCGCTCCTTTCTTCAGTTATTCTCCTTGCAAAATATTTACAAACACGCCATTGAAGTTCCAGTGACACATACCAGGGGGCCCAAAATCGACCTTGACCTTTCTCCTCCCAGCACCTACCCACATACCAAATATCATTTCAATCCATCCACACGTTCTTCAGTTATGCTGATTTTAAGCATCCGGTGACACATACATACACACACGGTGACACAAACATACACACACGCGCACACACACGCAAACACACTAACTTCGCATGATTTGCACTTCAGTGTGTACATCTCTGTCCAACCTACCTGCGTACCAAATAACATGAAAATCTGTTGTTCCTCTCTTCAGTTATACCCCTTTAGAACATTTTTACAAATAGGCCATTGCAGTTCCAGGGACACAAACCAGGGGGCCCAAAATCGACATTGACCATTCTCCTCCCAGCGCATACCCACATACCAAATATCATTACAATCCATCTACACGTTCTACAGTTATGCTGACTTTAAGCATCCGACGACACCCATGCAAACGATTTACCTCCTTACTTAAGCAAATTCGGTCTCATTTGCATAGTTTACACTTAAGTGTGTACAACTTGGTCTAACCTACCTGTGTACCAAAGAACATGACGATCTGTCGATCCACTCTTCAGTTCTTCTACATTGAAGATTTTAACAAATACGCCATTGCAGTTCCAGTCACACATGCCAGGGGGCCCAAAATCGACCTTGACCTTCCTCCTTCTAACACCCACCCACATACCAAAAATCATTACAATCCATGTACAGGTTCTACAGTTATGGTGACTTTAAGCGTCCGGTGACACATACATACACACAAACACCAAACGCACGCAAAACAGTATATCCATGAAAAAGCCTTTTTTCATGGAGATAAATATTGTTTTTAAAGTCTTCCGTGTCGATATAATCATAATTTGAAAGTCTCCAACAAACTTACTAAGACAGTCAAGGGTCCCCCTGATGCCTCTACACTTTCTTTAGGGTTAGCCACCAGACTGTTAGTACATAGTGTACTGAACACCTGCGTACAGTCCACTCAGACTTTACTTTAGTCTGACTGGCACTACCAATGGTGTAGGCGATCTTGCATTTGGCAAATGTTGCACCAGACTAACTACGCCGGCTATAGGGAGAATGATTTGCCAGGGGAGTTTTGCCACACTAGGGTTTGACCGGCCACGCATTTTTTCCGGAGGGAAAAACGATACTCTTCCCGCGGACTGACTCTCCTGGCCAATTATTCTCTTTGTTGTCGGAATTCTACGATCCATATCACCACAGGACGGCCTGGTTATGATTAATGGTGTCGGTGATCGTACTTGTGCCAGTAGAACCAAGGGGAGCGTTGGGATCATTCATAAACAAAACCCGAACTCAGGTATCATAAGAATAAATCTTACCTGTCCTCTGGATAGCTTGAAGAGGATCACTTTCCACACCGTTAGCGATCCCATACACCCTAACAGTGTACAGGGTTCCTGCAGACAGACCCGTGATGGTGTGGGGGATGGATACAGTGGAAGCCACAGAGTTAGTCCCAGACCCTCCGTCAGTCTGGTACGTCACTCTGTATGTAGCAGCAGAACTAGAGGCAGTCCAGGACACATCCAGGCTGGTTGTGCCCACATTGGCGAACTGCAGATTTGTGGGCGGTAGCGGACCTTAAAAGAAAATTATGTATTCATTCACATATGTGTGTGTCTTAAGAATTTTGACAAACACCTCGGATCTGATTTACCAAATGTATGAAAAATAATGCTGACTGAAATTCGCCAAAGGTGTTATAAAGATAATCCGTGCAACCTTGCAAATGTAATAACTCTTACTCGTCCCTTGATTCGCTTCAAGTGGATCGCCTTCCACACCGTTGGAAGAGATCCCATACACCCTAACAGTGTACAGGGTTCCTGAAGACAGACCCAGGATGGTGTGGGAGGTTGCAGCAGTGGAAGATACAGAGTCAGTCTCAGACCCTCCAGCAGGCTGGTACGTAACTCTGTAGGCAGCAGCAGAAATAGAGGCAGTCCAGAACACCGCAAGCCTGTTTGTGTCATAGCTGATCTGGAGACTTGTGGGCGGGGGAGGACCTTTGAAAGGAAATGTTATATCTGTCCACTTTTGACTGCAAATGTGTGTCTAAGAATATGTCTATATATATATGCGATCTCAGTGTACCAGTGTGAATCGTCTTCAACATGACAAATGGTTACAGTAGTTGGTTTGATGGTATGTAGTGCGATGGAAGCTCGAATACAAACTTTGACAACACCTCTGATATAGCTAACGTTACATGTTTGAAGATAATGCAGATAAATAAGTCTCTTCAGACGTTACCGTTAACTTACGCTTACCAGTTGGAGCAGGTGTGGGAGGTGGTACTGTTGTTGCAGCTACAGCCTGTGTTATGCAAAGAAACACACCACGGTATTGAGTTCCTGAGGAATACGTTTGCTATAACTACATTTCGAAGAGTAACACCACTGTTCATCGCCATCGCTCATACAATAGGCTTATCCTTCAAGTAGGACTTAAAATTATATCTTTTCTTTATTTCATGTCTTTATTCAAACACAGATAAGTACACGAAATACCACAAACGAATTTGATTTGGACCTCATAGCTAATTTTAAGCAGGTTTTCTTGTGACATACAGTGCCCATGGGCCAAAACACTATCCATTGGCCACCACTCGTGTTTTGACAAGTGCAAATAAATGACATGCATGTAACGGAACAAAGCATATGAGAATGACTGCGGGGTCTTTTGTACAGAGACCGTGTCCGTGTTTACAAGTGACTTAGCAGGTGAGAATTTTAGCCTTAGGACAAGTAACAAGAAGTCAAAAATTCGAAAGGTCCTTGTCACACAGCATCAACTAGTAAAATGACAGGCCCGATTTACAAACGTTTTCTGAGTCGCCTCTAAGACGATTCAAAACCCGTGTGTAAAGCTAGCTATGGTCACCTGTTCTGGGCGAGAGGAAGCAGATAATGACTTGGAATGTAATATATCCATATTTTGTTTTTGTCTTATCAGTTTCCTATTGCTAGGGCATTACACATCACACCGTATGACTGCAAGTCATTGACAAGCTTTTTGAAGTCATGGCGAAGATCTATCGGCGCTGTAACGTTTTTCAACTTTCTTTATTTCTAATTATTATTTACTCCGTTAACGTTACATGTCCATAATGATATAAATAACAAGGAAACGCATACACAGACACAGACACACACACACACACACACACACACACACACACACACACACACACACACACACACACACATATACATAGTATTACATACATGCATACGCACTACTATTAATAGATTGCACATACTGCTGGGTGTTTCTGTAGTGACAGCCAGATACCAAAGTCCGCGCATTACAAAGTCTACGCTAACCGATGCCTTTTTAGAAGCAAAAACTTGTGCAGATAGATTGCATTTAACGATTGAATTTTTGTCAGTATCAATAACAAACTTCCGAATGTTACCGGAATTGTGTTGGTGCGTACAAACTGTGAGGTTTGACAGCAAATTGAAATACCTCAACGGTGACCTCAACCCGGAAATAGTGGCTAAATTACGCCCCGGCCTGAAGTGAAGTTGCACAAGCTATTTCCGAATGAGTCTATTATATGTTTCGTCATAGAGATTGAGTGCTTCAAACACAAAACCTGCCTGACCTTTACAATTGCATATACTTGTACAGTCAAGTGGGATATCTAACGTTTCCTTCATGTGATTGATTTTTAATTGATTTTTTTCATGACATAAATTGTACAAATGAACTTGAACACATACCTGCATGGCCATAATCTGAACGAGCAACAGGTAAACCTCTACACGCCCAACAATAAAAATCATTGTCGCAGTTGTCCTAAGTTGATTTGTAGATAGACTTGGAGGAAAAGAATTCTGGAACATAAACTGTACAAACTTCCCGATTTGTTTACTCGTCGAACAACTCTGCTACCTGTGACCTTTGCATGAATGACTTGCCGGGGTCACTGTGGTGTTACGTTGACAACTGTCACGTCAACATGACAGAAAGAACGCTTTCCAAGCTGTCACCGATTATATTTGATAGCGATGTATTGATCTATGTATATATATCAATCTATGTCAAAATATCAATCCTTATTATCGATTATTTTTGGACATAATACAACTCAAGGTGGAATGCCCAATAGACATGCTTGCTGACATTCATGATACAAAATCTACCGTACATTCAATGTGCATCGTTGTCTTTATTCTTAACGATGTTGAAAGCTTCTCATATCGTCGCTCGATGAAAATGACTATCTTTATCATTCTTAAATCATGAATTTGTAATAGTCGTCACTGCCTTTATTAGCGTTGGGAACCAAAGCAGCGGACAGGATCGATGTCTGCCAGGAGGTTATCATTGTGCTGTAGGTGTAAAACATGAAAACATGGTTATTTTTAGTGTGGGAAACACTGCTATACCGCCATATGTCTGCCTTGATAAGTCATTCGGTCCGAGGTAAGCTGTTGAGACTGGGTAAGTTTTTCTTCTTTGTGTGTGTGTGTGTGTATGTGTGTGTGTGTGTGTGTGTGTGTGTGTGTGTGTGTGTGTGTGCGTGTGTATGTGTGTGTGTGTGTGTGTGTGTGTGTGTGTGTGTGTGTGTGTGTGTGTGTGTGTGTGTGTGTGTGTGTGTGTGTGTGTGTGTGTGTATGAGTGTGGTATGTTTCTTATGGTTTACTTCCTATTGGGATGTTGATGCCTTATTTGTACTTCTGGCTTAGTAAAGTCAAAATGTTGTAAAAATACGGTGTTTGTTGAGACCGAGCGCACGCAAAAATATCTTACTTGCATCGTTAAATGATACATGTGTACATGTCGCAATGAAATTGTCGTTTTACTCTTTCTGATTGAAATGTCCAAATTGTCTTGTCCGACCTTTATGGCTTGATGCAAATCATGTGACAGCTTGCTTCCCATATCTGTCCAAAACACTAAGAAAGTTTTACGGGAAATGCTGAACTTTTTTTAGCAAAACATCGACGGCACAGAAGTAATTATATGGCCACTCCCTCTCCCTAAAATACTGACTGTCTCCAGGAGATAGTAGCTACAGTAAGTTGTTACTTTGAAAACCTCTGAATATTTTGAAATGTTTTGAAGGCAGACAACTATGATGTTCAATGCGTTTGTGAATCAATTTTCCAGAATAATGTAAACGTCGTAAAAGAATCACTACAACATATGTTAGGAGTTCAGTTGATCACGTATGGAAAGATGTCCAATTCTATGAAACCATAACCTCACCTCACAGAAAAGTTACTGTGTGTGTGTTTGTGTGTGTGTGTGTGTGTGTGTGTGTGTGTGTGTGTGTGTGTGTGTGTGTGTGTGTGTGTAGCAACATTTACTTTAATTGCTCGAAAATATTCAATTTTTGCTAGATTTAATACATAACAACATTAGGCTCATTGTCATGTGGGAGCCGAAGCAGCTGGCTGGAATATGTCATGCTGGTATAACCTAACAACACCGGAACCGTCATGTTGGTATCTTATTAACCTTCATCCGACCGATAAATTGCGGCTTCTCGCAATGACCCCCACATTGGTCATGTTAATTTTCTATTGCCAGCCATTCAAACCATTAAGAACTAGAGTTCCACGAACACATTATCTTCGCCAAATAATCAAGGCTTATTAAGGAGAGTGATTAATATTTACATGCTTATCACCCCCAGCAAATTTGATCATACACCATACCGTTTGAAAGTTACGATTTGGGGAGAATGAGGCCAGTCTAGATAGGGATAAAAATCATTTGGTGGTACAGGACTAGTATATGTGTATAGTGTGCTGATATATGTTATAACTGGTCATCAAAAATATTGAAAGTTATGATTAGATGGTACAGTCAACATATATGAATAAAATAAATCTTTACTCCATATCATACACATTTTGCAACACATACATGTGACTTGTTCATACGGTGCTAGGTAATACATAGCAGTGTTGCAGTTTTGGTGCAGTGTACCCTCTTAGCAGAGGAGTGCTGGTTTTTGACATGTTTTTAGGTGTTTTTGTCAGGCTTTCTATTTTGTCCCCTTTCCGTTATGTCTCCAACCATGTGTTGGACACAAATGGCTAAACTGAACACGTTAAAAACCAACCGGACCCACACATCTGCTTGTAGTGTAGTGAGACTGTCCCAACTGTTTATTTATGTGCCCAATTCGTTTATTTATACTTCTAGGCAAGGTCCTCTGTTGACCTGTTAGCGGCAAAACACTGTCACACGGCCCATTGTGAAATGTACTTGGATTTACAAACTATCCTTACTAATTATGCAGATTAGCTCCTGTTTTCTATAATTATACATCGATTGTGTAAAGCACCATCTGAGCTCTCTACATACCAAACTTCACGACGATCTGTCGACCCCTTCTAAAGTTATTCATGTCCGAAGGTCAAAACAAAAACACCCACTGCAGTTCTAAACAAGCCGCTAGGGGGCCCAAACTTACAGAACTTACTTCTTGTGGCGTGAACTATCTACCATACAAATATCATGACCATAGCACTTTCAAAAAATATGCCACTAAATTTTGAAGCTCCGCTGCAGTACCTTAGGTACTCGCTAGAAGGCCCATTATTGAACTTGACCTTCCTTTCCGTAAACCCTACCCATCCACTCATTATCATACAGATCCATCAACAGCTTCTTGAGTTATGTTGTCCACAAGAATTACACATCCACACAAAGCCCGCTGCAGTACCGACGGAAAATGCCAGGAGAACCATTTTTGAACTTGATCTCTGTTTCCACAACATCTACACACCTGCAAAAAATCATGAAGATCCATCAACGTTTCCGTCACTTTTTTCGCCTACATACAAACGCACAAAAATTAAAAGTCTGCTGCAGTACTGTTGAAAAACGCAAGGTAAACCATTTTTGAACTTGACCTTCCTTTGCACAACCACTACACACCTACCAAAAATCATAAAGATTCATCAAAGGTTTCTTGAGTTATGCTCTTGACATACATACAGACCCACCAAACAGCTGGCTCAACCGAAAACATAATCTACCCCGAGTACTATAGTACTCGGCGAAGATAACAACAGACATACATTAAAGGACTAAACGGACATTGCCGGATATAACTGTCAAAGTTTCATGATTTTAATGAGCGATTATTCTTTCAAATTCAAAGATATTCAACATTCCACCAAAGAGTGTCTGCAGTTTATTTACTGGCTGTAAAACCGGAACCATGGAGGCCGCTCTAGTCACCGGGCTGGTACAGGTGCTACTGCTGGCTGGACAGGGTAAGTAATACATCATGAGCTACCGTAGGTCATCAACGAAACTTTTCTAAATGTATGTATATGGACACGTTAATCCTAAAGAAGAAGATTGCAAGGACATCTCTACCTTTTACACGGTGTGTATGGCATCATTTCCGTGTCAAAATTACATACGTAAAAAACGTCACGTTTTGGGGTTTATACGTGACGTATTGGGGGTCAATACGTCACGTATGAAAGGCCTACGTCACGTATGCCGGAACGTACGGATACGTGACATACATGTGGTTTTGCAATTTCCGTGTCAAAATTACCTACATAAAAAAACGTACGTTTTCGCGTTCAAACGTCACGTATAACAGGTCATACGTCACATAAGGCATATATGTCACGTACTAAACGTGACATACATATGTCGTGGCATTTTTAGATCAAAATATCGTATTTACGTAGACGTCAGGTTATGGGGTTATACGTTTACATAAATGGGTTATGTTAACGTACCACGTTAACGTAACGTATGTACGCCCTTCAAGTTATTATAACAAACAACGTTAACATAACGTAGTCGTAGTTATCATAACGCATTACGTTAACGTAACTTAGTCATTTACGTTATCATAACGCAGAGCGCTAACGTAACGTACACTAGAGTGAACCTCTATAATAGGCGTGTTCCGTTTACGTCATCGGTTTATGTTGTGTGTAACGTCTACGATAGACGCGTTCTGGTGACGTCATCAGTTTATGTTATGTACAACGTGTATGATAGACTTGTTCTTGTGACGTCATCAGTCGATGTTTTGTAAAAGCCGCAGCACACAATGTATTAGTGTGGGTACAAAGTAGTACGGACACAATTTTTGATGCCAAGCTAGTATATCCTACTAGTATGTGAGAATTAGCCAGGTTTAAACTGTGCCGTGTGGTATACTGTCTGAATTGATGAATTGAATTGTGAACCATTCTGTTCGTGTATATTCGAAAGTGGGCCATACTACGCGTCAACCCCTTCATTGAGTGCATGGACCCAACAGATTGGCGATGCTCTTGCCGACTGTCCGCATCAAATCGTCGTCTGCCCGAAGGTCGCGTACAGTCTTCCTATCCTCTGCCTCGTCTTCGCTCAGACCTGACCACAAGCCATTTGCGAAATCCTTCGAGCGTACATTTTACGATTACTAAATGCCAATTTTATTAATACTACCTCTACAGCATGATTTTAGAAGCAAAAGTTTGACAAAACTGTATATGATAGGGCAGAAAAAGAAATGTTGCTCGGAGGTTTACCACCTGATCTTGCCTCTCACGGGTGGCATAAGCATTTTGATACTTTGATAATGTGTGAGGGCCCACAGAAGGAGGTTCACATAAAATTATTGAAAAAAATTCACCAAAAATTAATTTAGTAAGATATCAAAAAAGGAGCCCGTGTATTGACCAATGGCATTATTATGCATCTGTCCCTAAAATATTAGCTTTGTACATTGGATCGTTAGCGAGGAAAACCCACTTTTGTAAAAAGGGGCGTGGCCCTGTAATTGTTGATGACGTCATCATGACGTCATAAAAATTTGCATAAATTATTGTCTTGCACAGAGGTACTTGGAGAAAAAAAATCAAGAGCCACAAGTAACACTATATAGTATTTTCAAGACACCCCAGAAGTGCTGCCGCATGCCTGTACCCCACCTTAAGCCTCTTTTATATGGCCGGAGCTCCAAACACCCATTGGAGCAGAACGAGAAAGGCACAAGCCTCACTCAGAGTGCCAGCCCTTTTTAGCTTTCCACGTCCGCTCGCCACGACCCGCTACCTGGCTAAAAAAAAGAGCGGACACTCAGGCTAGAAAGGCATATCTATATATAGAAAGCACATGTTAGTGGCTCAAAGTAGATGTTTGGGCTCCAAGCAGACCCTATCTCCATAGCCGACCCCCTTCATACAGCTGACTCTATTTGGCCAATTTCTACTATTTTCCCAGCGACCCGCAGAGACTGGTAGAGAAACTTTTATTGTGAGAAAATTTACAAGGCTCAACCATAAAACCTCCTTGGCTCAACCAAGGCGCGAACCTCCCACCGGGACGTGCGCGGGTGACTGGGCTTGTCGCAGAAATTGGTCATAAAAAGATTAGTAACCCGGACATTCGTACGGCTGTTAACATTACCACGCGCGAGGAGGGGAAGCGACACCTTTATTGAATAGAAATATTCCGCCCTGTTTGAGTTATCGCAGATCTTATAATTAGGTTGCAAAACATACTTCTTCTTCCAGTTTGATACGGTCTCCGCAACCTATAGATCTGCTTGGAGATTATGGCACATCTATGATCTAGAAAAGAACATATTCCAAGCAGATGTTTGGGCTCCAAGCAGATGTTTGGGATCCAAGCAGATAGTTGGGATCCAAGCAGATGTTTGGGATCCAAGCAGATGTTTGGGATCCAAGCAGATGCAGAGAGCTCCAAGGAGATCGATATTGGGTGAAAGATTTAGCCTCCATTGAAGACTCCTTCCGGCTACTAGTATTTTCTTTTTTAAGTTTCACTATTACATTTTTCTTGTTGCTGTCCGGGATTAGGACCGGAAGGCCAACGATAAGAAAAAAAATGCAATGATAAAGCTATAACATGAAAAAGAAAACAGCCGGAAGGAGTCTGCAATGAAGGCTATGAAATATATTTTTTCTGAGTGACGGCCGGGCTGTCTCTTACTAATCTCCAAGCAAAAGTTTGTGGGGGAGATTGTGACCTTTTTATGATCTTTTATCAAATGCCCCGTTTTTTGGCCCGCTCTCCCCGCCAGATGCAAGTTCGTCCCATTCTCATCTATTTGGAACCTGAAATTGTTGTATGGCCTTGTTTGGATCTGGAATATTTAGATTTATGTAGAATATGGAGGGATCACTATGTACCTCTGTGGAATGATATATGGTGCCTGGTCTCCCAGGGTAGGGAGTTTTGTATACGGGTACAATCTTAGCCTGGAATCCATACCCTCGGTGTCTCCCCGATATCTCTACGGCACTGTGAGTGACCCTCACCCGCCCAGACAGCTTAGCCCGCTCGGGGTGTTGTTTACGGCCTTGGATTAATTAGCTCGGCACCTAGGGTCGGCGGAAAAGTAGGATGGCAGCGGAAGTAAGGTATAGCGATAGTAGGATGGCAGCCAGAGGTAGAAAGGCCATCAGAAACTGACTGGCCCGGTAAAACACTACTAAGCCGACCCTAGAGACTGGGACCAGGCTAGTACAATCTCTGCTGATCTACAAATGCGCTGGCACACGGAAGTAATGTTTTTCTTTGTGACGGGCGGCGGTATCAACTCCCCTGTACTTTTATAATAGGCTCTACGAGCCTCTGCGGGTCGCTGGGAAAAGAGTAGAAATAAAATAGAGTCAATTATATGAAGGGAGTCGGCTACGGCCTATTGGACCCTCTCTCCATGATAGCGGACTCCCTTCATACAATTGACTCTATTTGGCCAATTTCTACTATTTTCCCAGCGACCCGCGGCCGCGGAGACTGGTAGAGGCTAATAGACGGGTACACAGTATTAGCCTGTAATAGTAAAGCTTTAACTTAAAAAAGAAAACAGCCGTAAGAGTCTGCAATGGAGGCTAGATCTTTCAACCAATATCGATCTTCTAGGAGCTCTTCACATCTGCTTTGAAGCCCAAGCATCTGCTTGGATCACAAATATCTGATGGATCCCAAACATCTGCTTGGAGCCACTACCATGTGCTTTTCTAGATAATTTTCCATAGCTCCCAAGCTGGAGCGGAGCTTGGGTAGCGTACGGAAGCTAAAAAGGCTGGCACTCAGGCTAACACAGTATTCCAGGATAGGTCTAATATAGCTGCAGTACACGGTCACCAAATCTGCCGTCGACAGACCGAACGTCTTAAGTCTCCGGAGCATAAACATTATACATTTGTTGGCCTTCTTGGCAGACTCGCAGACTTGTTTGTCCCATTTCAGATTAGACTGCAACCAGATTCCCAACACTTTAGCAACGATCACTGCCAAAAGGGATCAGAAGGGGTTCTAATGCCCCCGAGAGTTATGGGTGGAGGGGGAGGTGGGCTCTTCATAAAACATACAGTCAGCACCATACATTTCTTAGGGTTTTAAAGTTGCGCAGTGTTGGACCATACTTCAAGTAAATCCACTTGATCATGAAGGTATGACTGTTCGCGCACATTTCTGTTTTCTCCGAGTGTTAAATCGTCCACATATTTCCATCGATCGGCTAGACACTCTGACAGACCACACATGGTGGTCTTTATACAATCTTCCTGCTATAAAACTTCAGAGAGCCACACCTCTTTGTCTCCAGTAAATATCACAAACTTGCACCTGGTGGGGAGAGCGGGCAAAAAAACGGGGCATTTGATAAAAAGGTCACAAACTCTCCACCAGCCTATGTTTGCAGAGTAGTATGCTAAGAGAAGCCCGGCCGTCACTTTCATAGCCTCCATTGCAGACTCCTTCCGGCTGTTTTCTTTTTCATGTTATAGCTTTATCATTACATTTTTTTTCTTATTGTTGGCCTTCCGGTCCTAATCCCGGACAGCAACAAGAAAAATGTAATAGTAAAACTTGAAAAAGAAAATAGCCGGAAGGAGTCTTCAATGGAGGCTAAATCTTTCACCCAATATCGATCTCCTTGGAGCTCTCTGCATCTGCTTGGATCCCAAACATCTGCTTGGATCCCAAACATCTGCTTGGATCCCAACTATCTGCTTGGATCCCAAACATCTGCTTGGAGCCCAAACATCTGCTTGGAATATGTTCTTTTCTAGATCATAGATGTGCCATAATCTCCAAGCAGATCTATAGGTTGCGGAGACCGTATCAAACTGGAAGAAGAAGTATGTTTTGCAACCTAATTATAAGATCTGCGATAACTCAAACAGGGCGGAATATTTCTATTCAATAAAGGTGTCGCTTCCCCTCCTCGCGCGTGGTAATGTTAACAGCCGTACGAATGTCCGGGTTACTAATCTTTTTATGACCAATTTCTGCGACAAGCCCAGTCACCCGCGCACGTCCCGGTGGGAGGTTCGCGCCTTGGTTGAGCCAAGGAGGTTTTATGGTTGAGCCTTGTAAATTTTCTCACAATAAAAGTTTCTCTACCAGTCTCTGCGGGTCGCTGGGAAAATAGTAGAAATTGGCCAAATAGAGTCAGCTGTATGAAGGGGGTCGGCTATGGAGATAGGGTCTGCTTGGAGCCCAAACATCTACTTTGAGCCACTAACATGTGCTTTCTATATATAGATATGCCTTTCTAGCCTGAGTGTCCGCTCTTTTTTTTAGCCAGGTAGCGGGTCGTGGCGAGCGGACGTGGAAAGCTAAAAAGGGCTGGCACTCTGAGTGAGGCTTGTGCCTTTCTCGTTCTGCTCCAATGGGTGTTTGGAGCTCCGGCCATATAAAAGAGGCTTAAGGTGGGGTACAGGCATGCGGCAGCACTTCTGGGGTGTCTTGAAAATACTATATAGTGTTACTTGTGGCTCTTGATTTTTTTTCTCCAAGTACCTCTGTGCAAGACAATAATTTATGCAAATTTTTATGACGTCATGATGACGTCATCAACAATTACAGGGCCACGCCCCTTTTTACAAAAGTGGGTTTTCCTCGCTAACGATCCAATGTACAAAGCTAATATTTTAGGGACAGATGCATAATAATGCCATTGGTCAATACACGGGCTCCTTTTTTGATATCTTACTAAATTAATTTTTGGTGAATTTTTTTCAATAATTTTATGTGAACCTCCTTCTGTGGGCCCTCACACATTATCAAAGTATCAAAATGCTTATGCCACCCGTGAGAGGCAAGATCAGGTGGTAAACCTCCGAGCAACATTTCTTTTTCTGCCCTATCATATACAGTTTTGTCAAACTTTTGCTTCTAAAATCATGCTGTAGAGGTAGTATTAATAAAATTGGCATTTAGTAATCGTAAAATGTACGCTCGAAGGATTTCGCAAATGGCTTGTGGTCAGGTCTGAGCGAAGACGAGGCAGAGGATAGGAAGACTGTACGCGACCTTCGGGCAGACGACGATTTGATGCGGACAGTCGGCAAGAGCATCGCCAATCTGTTGGGTCCATGCACTCAATGAAGGGGTTGACGCGTAGTATGGCCCACTTTCGAATATACACGAACAGAATGGTTCACAATTCAATTCATCAATTCAGACAGTATACCACACGGCACAGTTTAAACCTGGCTAATTCTCACATACTAGTAGGATATTCTAGCTTGGCATCAAAAATTGTGTCCGTACTACTTTGTACCCACACTAATACATTGTGTGCTGCGGCTTTTACAAAACATCGACTGATGACGTCACAAGAACAAGTCTATCATACACGTTGTACATAACATAAACTGATGACGTCACCAGAACGCGTCTATCGTAGACGTTACACACAACATAAACCGATGACGTAAACGGAACACGCCTATTATAGAGGTTCACTCTAGTGTACGTTACGTTAGCGCTCTGCGTTATGATAACGTAAATGACTAAGTAACGTTAACGTAATGCGTTATGATAACTACGACTACGTTATGTTAACGTTGTTTGTTATAATAACTTGAAGGGCGTACATACGTTACGTTAACGTGGTACGTTAACATAACCCATTTATGTAAACGTATAACCCCATAACCTGACGTCTACGTAAATACGATATTTTGATCTAAAAATGCCACGACATATGTATGTCACGTTTAGTACGTGACATATATGCCTTATGTGACGTATGACCTGTTATACATGACGTTTGAACGCGAAAACGTACGTTTTTTTATGTAGGTAATTTTGACACGGAAATTGCAAAACCACATGTATGTCACGTATCCGTACGTTCCGGCATACGTGACGTAGGCCTTTCATACGTGACGTATTGACCCCCAATACGTCACGTATAAACCCCAAAACGTGACGTTTTTTACGTATGTAATTTTGACACGGAAATGATGCCATATACGTGACGTAGGCCTTTCATACGTGACGTATTGACCCCCAATACGTCACGTATAAACCCCAAAACGTGACGTTTTTTACGTACGTAATTTTGACACGGAAATGATGCCATACTATGTGGACCTTTTTAAAGGTCAAGATTAAAATGCTGTATTGATTCTAAGTAAGTAAGTAAGTAAGATAAGTTTATCAGAAATACATAGCGCGTATGTGGAAAACAACGAATTATTGATATATAGCAAGTTGAAAAAAAATATGAAGCATTTTCTTTGTTGGAATAATTTTGAAATGCAACAGAAAACGATGAAAGTACCATGAATATCTCAAATCAAAGGGATAAACCTTTAAGTCAAAACCGTCGTGAAAATTATGGTATTCATCAACGGAAGTGTACAAACAAAAACAAAACTTGATAACTTTTTGAATTCAGTACAAAAATCGTAGTGCTACTAAGACAATATTCACTCCTTAGTCGGAGTTACAAGTGAAGTTAACGATGGTGGCAATCTGTTTATATCTTAGTTCATTCATCGTCAAGGCTGGATTGTGGAGAGGTTTTGACATTCCCATCCGCCATCACCGTACACGATTACGTACAACTCGACAGTACACTGTCAGCGCCTCTGACTGCAGTGACGGCTTGCATCGGCATGAGAACAGACGTACATCACAGTGGAACCCCGTTTGGCTACGCCACCCGGCGGAACAACAATGAATTTGTATTCTTCGGTACCAAGGGAACAACAACATTTCATGTAGGTTAAGTTCCTGGTTACACATAGCCGAGCATGGCTTCCGAACGCTTGCCGACCCAGGTCGGCGGTAGTTCGGGAGCAGTCTGACCAGTTTTAGGCCACGCCTATCTTTGGCACCGAACATGAGCCGAACATGCGCCGAACGTGTCCCAACCATCTCCTGACCAGTACAGAATGACTGAGCCCCGAACGCTTTCTGACCTACTCCCAACCATCCCGACCTCTAGCCGAATCTCTCCTGACTAATTCCTGAGCGGTTGCTAACCCTCTCACGGATTGAAATGGACAGTCACATACAGTGACTTTCAAAAGAGGGGTCATTTTCATTTTTACTTAAAATAATCCATGGATCCATTCTTCTACGTTGTTAACATCCCCAAGAGATCGAATTTGGATCACGACTAGCTTAGATACGGCTTTTAGCTTTCTTCTCTGTTTTCGGTCGTGTGAAGGTCGTGGGTGATTCGCCCACGTTCTGGTAGTAATCAGTTCAGTGGTTGGGAATGAGTTAGCAGAGATTTGTCTACGGCCTTATGGTGGGTTATGGGTAGGTTGAAAACTAGTTGAGAGTAAGTCAGCAGTGGTTATGGCGTGGTTAAGATTTACATTTTACGGCTGACTTACTCCTGAACACCAGCCGAACACGAGCCGACAGTGCCGAACACCAACCGAACACCAGCCAACCCATTCCAGACCCTCCGTCCAAAGCCGAATGTTTTAAACTGGCGCGGTCGAATACCAGCCGACTCAGCCTAACGCCGGCCGACCTGGCTCCCGATTAGAGTCCCGAATCACTCCTTATCATGGTCGGGGGAGAGTCGGGAGGCCATGTTCGGCTATGTGTAACCGGGTCTTTACGGCTGATTGCATGAAACTTTTCACGAATGCTTTTTTCTGTAATTTTGACGGCTAAAAAGCACGTATGTTTGTAGATCATTGTTAGTTTGCGTTTTATCATTCCTAAAGTATTAGCATTTGTACCAAAAGCAAAGTGTGTCTTACATTTACACCCCTGTAGGGCTATGTAAAGTACTCTGGCACCCGAGAGGTGGAACTCCATGTGTTGGATGGCATGTGGCACTTGGTTTGCTTCACCTGGAAGAGTTCCAGCGGTGATTGGAAGATGTACACAGACGGGCGTGTTGTAGGTTCGGGTACTAGCTATGGAGTCGGAAGGTCAATCGATCCAGGTGGTGTTTGGGTCCTTGGCCAGGAACAAGATTCTATGGGGGGCTCATTTGATACAAACCAGGCTTTCAGAGGAGATCTTTCCAACTTCAACGTCTGGAACAATGTATTGACTGGCTCAGAGATATCACAGCTGTATGCAGACGTCGATATGTACCATCATGGTAAAGTGGTTGATTGGGCAACTGTTCGGAAATGGGTCCATGGAGACGCCGAGCTGAACGTTGTGCCATGTGGTATGTTATTCCTTTCACTTTCAGGAATTTCGTTTCCTTTGGCGAAATTCCTTTTCTGCTGATTGTGATTTCAACCAAGCTACGAAGTTCATGCAATCTAGGTGAATATCATAATTGACAGATTATAATTGACGTCAAAAGTCTGCATTCATAACTGTGGTAGCAATTTCTACATGTATATGCGTGCTATGATTGTATTTATCTGACTGTATGAATATCAGAAAGCCGGATGCATTACTGAGTTACAAACATGCAAACCCCATTTTTTAAATCTGTGGGCTTTATGTACCTTTGCCATGTTTAACACAGCCGCAACTTTGAATATAATTATCAACATGATTTCTGCACAAAATCTTCAGATGTCGATGAGTGTTCCAATGACAACGGCGGCTGTGCCCACTACTGCCAAAACACACCCGGTAGCTACACTTGTTCCTGTCGACCTGGGTACCAGCCGTCTGGATCACGATGTGACGGCAAGTATATCGTCATATTTCCTAACAATCAAGAGACTTCATCAGCTGAATAATGTAAACACACCTAATTCTTAAGTCACATGTCCTGGCGTTCTTACTGCTCGCACTGTCGTAAATTTTAATTTGAATCTTGCTATTAAAGGCCTGATCGCCACTCCTCTTTTCGTTTGTTGTTTTCTTTATAATAGAATAATTGATTCTAGTGTTTTTATGTTAGATATCAACGAATGTTCCAGCTCTCCTTGTCATAACGGCGGAACCTGTCGAAACCTTAACAACGCATACCGCTGTGACTGTCGACTTGGATGGACAGGTCTCCACTGTCAGGCAGGTTGGTTTATGCCTCTATCGTTTATGGTTTTGGCATTTTTGTAGTAGTTGTTATTTCTAACCTCCAGTAATTGTATTGAAAGTACAAATGTTTGTCGGGTCATATACCTACCACACGATTGGCCTAATGATCATTCTAGGTCAAATAACTTCAGTCTTCTCCACTGTGCTTATTTGTAAAAATAACTGCTTTGTACACTGACAAAAAATGATGATTTGCTAACTGTTGTTGCGTTTTGTGACAAACACTTTGTGATAGACTTTTTGATAGGGAACTGTAAAGAATGTAAGTGTCTTAAAATCTCATAGAAATAAAAGTTAACGAACATTTCATAAAGCCTTCCTTTTCTGCAAGAATGTATGCTTTATCTTAGAAGCCGTAATGGTGGCAGTAATGGTAATGTAATGTAATGGTCGAAAGGCTAACTGCTATGCAGACGAGCCTGGAGACAGCCTGTCTACCTTGTGCCCCCAACGACCTGGAGGTCAAGGGACTAGGTAGGTAACGTTAGGTAGGTAAATGTTTATTTCAAAAGGACGGTTTCTTTAAATTTCGGACGGATGGTTTCTTTAGATGTTGTTTGGAATAGCAGTTCGCGAAATATCATTGTGTTGAAGGTATGCATATGGCTCTTGCCATCACGTTTCGCCGAAAAGGTATTGGTATTTCTGGTGCAATGATATGAAGAAGAACATTTCAATCTCCTTACCTGAACACAGATACGGATGAATGCCAGGCTAACGGTGGACGAGGACCATGTGACCAAATCTGCACCAATCAGCACGGCAGTTACCGCTGCTCCTGCCAGACAGGATTCCAGCTGGATACAGACGGCGTCTCCTGCATTGGTAAGAACAAAGTATGAGCTCGTTTTCACAGAGTAAAATCCCTTAAGTATCACACATACCACCTCTTCCTTCCTCTGTTTCTTTAGATGTAAACGAGTGTGACCAAAGCCTACATGTCTGTGAACAAAGATGTCTGAACACCTTCGGTGGGTTCTCTTGTGGATGTGATGACGGGTTCTCTCTGAATGACGATGGGAAGTCTTGTTCAGGTAAGGTATCCGTGTTGGTAAGGAAAAAAGCGTCTCACGATATATTAAGATATATATTATGTTCCTAAGGGGCTTAACCTAGCTGATGACAATTAATTGTAATACGAGAAGCTAAAAATCTAATGACGAAAATCTCATTCATTTCTAACATTCTTGCTCATGGAATTATTGAATACGCTGAATACACAACAAAGATTATCTTCAGCGGATGATATATTGTCATTTACCCAATTTTTTTACAGATACAGATGAATGCCTGGCTAACGGAGGACGAGGACCATGTGACCAAACCTGCACCAATCAGCATGGAAGTTACCGTTGCTCCTGCCAGACAGGGTACCACCTTAATACAGACGGCGTCTCTTGTATTGGTAAGAAATTAGACTAACTAAGCCAACTCACCTACCATTTATTGTGGAGTATAGATTGCCCTCTGTGTCTGTTTTGGTTGTAGCACATACCCGGTAAACCGTCTCATGGTGTAACACGCCCGGTATACTGAAGAGTACAAGTTGCATATCCGGGCGAATTTATTTGGTCCACTCAAAACCAGGAAAGACCCCTACTCTTTTCCGATAAGTGTGGTGGGTTCTTTTGTGTGCTCGAGGTGTGTCTCTTCTGAAACATTGGACATCCGCTCCTTGGGGTATCGGCCAAATATCCTGTCATTTCGCCATAGTTTTAAGAGTTAATATAGCCACTCGTACTCCACGCTGATACGTTCATCAGAGTGACGGTTTAAGTTGGTAATGCCAGCCGTTCAGTTACATTGTTACGCTATCATACATAATTTTGATTATCAACTGGACAATTGATATCAACTGCAATATAACAAAGGATTGGATGTTAGGTTTTGTCTTAAGTCGTAAAGACATATTCCGACCTAATGTGGTGATGGTAAAACTACTCGTCACGATTCGTTGTCGATCACAAATTACTCACTATGTTGCCTTTTTTCTGTTGTCGATCAGACATAAACGAGTGTGACGAAGCCCAACATGACTGTGAGCAGACGTGTCTGAACATTGTTGGCGGCTTTACATGTAGATGTGACATTGGTTTTCTTCTCAACGCTGACGGGAAGACTTGCTCAGGTAACGTCCTTGCAATAAAATGACGAATTATCATTGTGAACTCTTGTTTTCACATGGGTACATCCAAAGCCTCATCAATGAATATTACGATACAACGTCTTGTCTATTACTCTCAGATGTAAACGAGTGTGACCAAAGCCTGCATGACTGTGAGCAGCAATGTTTGAACATCTACGGTGGGTTCTCGTGTGGATGCGACGATGGCTTCTCTCTAAGTGAGGATGGGAAGTCTTGCTCAGGTATAATAAGAACAGCACAGGTTTACGCTAATGTTAGAAATGCATGACATCAGTATTTGGACTAGAGTCTGTTTCTTTGTTCTTTGTTAGTTGCTACGTTTGCGAAAATCGACAATAGTGATCATTAACACACTCAGATTACATTCATGTCGATATTGTTTCATCTAGTCGAGGATGATTGTTTCACTGGAGCATGTGACAACGGCGGCACCTGTGTAGATGGCGACAGCACCTTCTCCTGCCAGTGTCCTGCGGGGTACAAAGGGGAAAGATGCCAGACACGTAAGTTGTCATGAGCTTCTATATGTTACCATCGATTATTAAACATATTCTCCAGACCACACGAACCATGAGAAGGAGGGGAGGAACATGCTTAGTTTTGTTGAGGCAACTGCCAATGCTGCATAAGTTTTTGCCAGCAACATCCTATTTTACAAAAAGAGTTCCACGAACCCATACCTTCGTCAATGGATGGGTTGGTAGTTGGGTGGGATGTTATGAAGGATGCAAATATATAATGGTAATGTGGATTGAAACCTTTTAAAATTGGTGCAGGGTACAAAATGTTGTCGGTTTGTGATGGTAGTGTGTTTTATTTTGGATTTAGGTAGGTGGTTGACGTGAAATGACAATGTTGTAATCTTTCACAATCAGTCGGGAAGTGGGTGAGGTTGTGGGTAAGAGGGGTGACATGTTAGGTTTTTAAATGTGTTTTGTGCTTTTTTATTGGCGAAGGTTATTGCAACCTAGTGTCATTGGGTGAAAGGTATTTGGTGCGTATGAAGATGTCTAGCTGACGAAGTTGTTGTGATGCTTGTTGTAGCTGCAGTTGGTCAGGGTGTTTTCAGAGGGCACTTTATGTAAGGTAGGAATGTGGTGTAGGAGGTAGTGTCAGTGGTGTTTATATGTGTGACAGGGCCTCCATGGATATTACCACATTGAGAATAGTAGGGTTTTGTTTCAGTGCATTCAGTAACCTTAATCTAACAGGCTTCAGATGTGGCTGGAGATATTAGAACTTGGCAAAATAGCTGAGTTAGCCAGCTGATAGATACAGTTTGCCACATATAATCAAATTTCATAAAGCTACCTACACCTCCAATATGACGTCTCTAGCAGCATGCACCGTTACGAAAATATGAAGTGTCTGCATAAATTATGCAAATAAGGTCCGAAATAGCATAATGCACATTCAGGTGTATTCACCTCTCCTAAACGTATCTAACGTTACACCTCAAATATGACCTCCGTAGTATTTAGCATAAGGGAAATATAAGATAAGTTTCTGTATGAAATGTGCAAAAGAGGTCCTAATTAGCATGATCCACATTCCGCTTTATTCACTTATCCTAAAGCAACCTACACCTCCAATATGACATCTATGGCATATGCCGTAAGGGAAATATGAAGTCTCTGCATGAATTATGCAAACGAGGCCCTCACTAGCATGGCACACATTCTGTTGTATTCACCTTTCCTGAAGCTACCTACACCTCCGATATGACATCTGTAGCATACGCTGTAAGGGAAATATGAAATCGCTGCATAAATTATGTAAATGAGGTCCTCTTCATCATAATGCACATTCAGGTACATTCACCTTTCCTGAAGCGACCTACACCTTTAACATGACATCCGTAGCATTAATCGTAAAGCAAACATAGGTTTCTGCATAGAATATGCAAATGAGCTCTTCATTAGCATAAGGTATATTCCGTTGTATTCAACTTTACCTAAAATACCCATACCTCCAATATGACGTCCGCGGCATTTAACGTAATGGAAAATAACTTTTTGCATAAATTATGCAAATGATATCCTCATAAGCATAATGCACATGCCTTTGTATTTACCTTTCCTACAGCTACATACACCTCCAATATGACATTTGTAGCATGTACCTAAAGGGAATATGAAATTTCTGCATAGATTATGCAAATAAGGTCATCATTAGCATAATACACATTCAGGTGTATTCACCTTTCATAAAGCTACCTACACCTGCAATAGGATATCCTTAGCATTTAGCATTTCCTTCATCATAGTGCACCCCACATCTGCTTGTTTTTTTCCAAGGCCATTCATCATTATGTAGTCACAACACGTCCCAGCTTAAGCACATGCTTAAGCATACAATATAACACATTTTTACACTTTTCTCGTTAATCATGCAAAGTACTTCGCCCAAAATCTAATCATCTTGAGATTTCCCACATACACACGGACACAGGTGTATTCACCTTTCAAAAAGCTACCTACACCTGCATTAGGACATCCTTAGCATTTAGCATTTCCTTCATCATAGTGCACCCCACATCTGCTTGTTTTTTTCCAAGGCCATTCATCATTATGTAGTCACAACACGTCCCAGCTTAAGCACACGCTTAAGCATACAATATAACACATTTTTACACTTTTCTCGTTAATTATGCAAAACACTTCGCCCAAAATCTAATCATCTTGAGATTTCCCACATACACACCGACACACCAACTACGACAACAAACCATCCAGGCGTTCTCGACTTATTCTGTTCACTAACAGACACACAGACAAGCATCAACGAATAACCTTCTCGACGAAACTTCGTCGACGAAGGTAACAACAAAATATTCATCACATGCTACTTTAAGTATGATAACATATTAATAGTCTTGAAATGACAATAATAGGCCATCATATGTAAAGTCCCCTATCATTACAACTTTTACGTAGAAACATGAAAATGCTGATTAACAAATTGTGTTGTAATCAATAGCACCTTGCAGTGAAGACTTTGATTCCCCTCAATATGGCGGAAAGGTATGCACAAACTCTGACGTCACAGCAGACACCATGACGTGTACAGTGTTCTGTGAAGGGGACAGGGAGTTTACAGGTCGTCCAGCTGATGCCTACATATGTAATGCACAAGGTATGTTGGAGCTTAGACTATCAATATTAAAACGTAGAACACCTAAAGTGCTTATGTAACCAAGGCACTAAAATACAACGGTTCCTGATTACAATCAACCATACTACGTATCGAATGAACAAAGGCGTTTGTCCAAAATATACCCTTCTGATGTTATAGAATATGTCACAAATCATGTTCCAGTTCTTCGAACCGGCTGCCATGTTTAAATTGACTTCACGGGCGGAAATTAACCGCAGCATATTGCTATATACCTGATACCCGATTAACTCAGGTGTAAATGAGTACCTAGCTCATCTAGGGTTAGGGACGTCCCTCGGATAGGACGTTAAATGGAGGTCGCGTGTTCGAGGAGAGTCACACCTTGAGCACGTAAAAGAACCCACCACATTTAATTTTTCGAAAAAGAGTAGGGACATGCCCCGGTGTGAATGGATCAAAAATATTCCGGCCTAAATGGGGTAGGGAATTTCCCGAGCAGCCTTCGTAACCCCTGCTTCTCCTAATGGGCCAGTGAAGTCATGCTTGTCTCGAGCATTGATGTTTCTGACCTTGGGTGAAGAGATGCTGCTACAGTAAGAAATAGTTCAGTGCTTAGATGAGTGCCCCCCTACGGCCTTGCACTGAGCCAGTTCGTTAAAAAAAAAACTGTCCACACCGAAGAGCTTAATATGTTAGTTCCTCTGTGCGCATATCAATACATACTAATTTTGACTTACTAGTACTAAGTGCATGTAGTAGTGAAATAATATAAACCAATTATTAACTCGTCTCCCTAAATTCGTAAACAAGATGATTACTGTTTGGTTGTAGGTGTTTGGAGCGCTGTGTTTGGCCATTCAAACGGCCCACAACCACTTGCATCAAGTTCTCGTCCATGGCCAGACTGTACAGGTGAATATTGTCCTAACGTTAATAGTATCATTTGGATTTTCGTTAGATCAGAGTAGTGAACGTGCGAATGGGATGGCTAACAATTTTAGTTTTATTATCATCAGATCGAAGAACCATCCGGAAAATCATTGTTTTGACGTCTAGTCTTTGAATTGTTTTTAAATCTCACCTCACAGTTGTCATATCATTGTAAAAAGAATTCTTGCGACGGGCAAATGCAATTTTATCTGCCCGTTTTTTTTTTAGTTCACAATGATAAAGTTCAAAATCTTATAAGAGCATCTCGTACATAATATAGATTCATATCAATGCCAACTTTCAGGTAGGTACCGTCCCGGAAGAGCCCATGTAAAAGGGGATCTCTTTTACTTCTACGGCGGTGACTGTCAGAGTAGTATCCAAGAGATCATCGCCAACTTCCAGCAGCTCTTCAGCCAACTACAGTCTAGTCAGGCCGCCGGAGACATCTCCACTCAGCTGGGGACGGTCGAACTGGACTGCGGAGGACAAACAAGAAGCACCAAAGGTAGGAGGGGGTCCTCTCTTGGCCCGAAGGTTACCACAGCTACTAACGGCTTCACTATTCATTTTGAAGTGGTAGCCACCACTTCTCAAGTCAACGTCACCGAAAACCAACAGTTCGAACTTGTGTTCGCCTTGGACGACATCTACTACGAGATCGACGACAAAATGTCGTCAAACGGCTTCAACATGGTCATTGGAGGACAGCCAGTTGTGGCCGGATCATTTGACATGGGCTTTGCAGAAATCGACATTAACTGCACTGGCGGACAGCTCACATACAAGGACGACTTTCAGGCATATTGCAGTGAGTAGTTTTGTTTATTTTGGTTAATGTCTAAGTCATTGTTTTCTACTCTGTATACACTATACACGTATGCAGGGAAATTCTTCCTTAGGAAGTTTACTTTCAATATTAATCAGATCGGTGTGACAATAATTTGATGAAAAGAAACCAGGCCATTGAACGCAGAGATTAAACTAAGTTGATGAAAATAACTGATGAGTAGCCAGATATAAGAAAGGAAACCTCTAGTTCTACACATACCATGTGCTCAAGTCATAAAACAGGCAGCACTAGGTATAACCATAGCATTACGGTAACGGAATATGTTGAGGGTTAAAACTCAACGGAGATACTCATTGGAATATATGGTTGCAAGGGTGAAGAGTATAACCAATGACATCTGTCTTCGTGTTGTCATTTCTGCTTTCCACCCTTACAGCTGACTGTCCCCACGGTACCTTTCACGACACCACCACCGACACCTGTGAGGACTGCCCTGTTGGACAGTACCAGGACCAGCCTGCTCAAATCTACTGCAAGTCCTGCCCACAGAACACGTGGACGGCATTTCCCAAATCCGTGGAACAGTCCGAATGCATGTTAGGTAAGCAAATTTTCCTAACTTTTAGTCATAGAAATCATAGACGTTTAGGTATACTGTACTGAATACAAGAGTTTATTATGATGATATGGAAAAATGAATTATATATCTATATCTTTAAGTGTACCTTAGACTTTTTTGACATTCAAATTATGTTTCCATGTTACACAGTCTGTCAAGGAAGTTCTGGTCCTTGTTCCAGCTGCATTTACGACAAGAGACAACTGACATGTAAGGTAAGAGTTCCAAATAGTTAGTTAAATTAAATTTAAAGTCCTCCCGCAACAGAATGTGCATAGGGCGGCGGCCATCTCCGTTTCAGTAGCCCTTGGGCCACACAACTTTGTGCAATCACTCAAGCAGGAGGCTAGTCCACTGATAGTGGTGTGTTTTTAACTACCATACTCTTAAAGTCTTTGGTATGACTCGGCTAGGGATCGAACTCACGACCTACCGTATGCAAGGCGAACATTGTACCCTCAAGGCCACTGCACCGGTTCCAAATAGACTTATCGTTATTCCTATAATTTGTACTTTGCTGCATCGACTGGATTTTAAGCCAAAATCAAGCATCGGCAAACACCTGTTTACCTACTGATCTTTTGTATTCCAGTGTGAAGTCGGATATGCCGGAACCAAGGACGGACTGACTTGTGGAGTTGACAGTGATCAAGACGGTTACCCGGATGACTCCTTGCAGTGTAACGACACATCTTGTCATCAGGTATTTTTCTTTCTTAACTTTAATTTGGCGCCCTAAATGAAGACTAAGTACGCTTGAAAGTGGTGTTACATTTCTGCATTTCTTTTATTTTCAATAGGATAACTGCCCAGTGACTCCAAACAGTGGACAAGAGGACACTGATGACGATGGGTTGGGGGATGCTTGTGATGAAGATGCAGACAATGACGGCTTCCTTAATACATTGGTACAGAGTATTATTATGATAACAATACAAATGAATTTCGAAGATATCTAATGAAATATGGAAAGGTTTGGCGTCTTCTATAACATATCTTTGACGTTTAGATATTGAAATTATAGGCTGTACTTTAAGGTGTTTGAATAGTTTTGAAGAAATGTTTTCTTTCATAGATACCATAACATGGATCCATGGTTAAATGTAATTTGTTATGTAATTTTTTGTTTTGTTTTACAGGACAACTGCCTACTGTATTCCAACCTTGACCAGACGGACACAGACGGAGATGGGGTAGGTGATGATTGTGACAACTGTCCGATGGACATCAACTCTGACCAACAGGACACTGACAGTGATGGGTGGGGAGATACGTGTGATCAGGACAGCGATGGGGACGGTAAGGAACAAATCTCATGAAGCTCATTAATTTTCCAAATCACTTGCGAAAACGATTTTGAATAGTACTTCGACCGCTTGTAGTATGAACTGGAGCGATAATGATAAACAATAACATCTATTCAAACTAGACGATGTATATCATTTGTAGGACTTATGGACAGTCAGGACAACTGCCCGATGCAACTCAACGGAAACCAGGCTGATCTGGATGGAGATGGGGTTGGAGACGCCTGCGACAATTGCCCAAATGTCCCAAACGCAGATCAGGTAGCTATAACGTTAGCACTCGTTTCTATTGTTAAACATTTATATAGGCTCTGTATGCATCGATTTCCGTTGAGAAGGAGAACTTGAAATGTAAAAATTCCTAGATAAGTCTGACTTATTCATGATTTCTTAGGTCGATGCAGATCAAAATGACATCGGAGACGCTTGTGCGAATGGCATTGACAGGTAAGTGCTACTTTTGCGTTTGCCATGAAATGATGAAAACCAATCCACGCGCTTGTTACTACTTTGTTATGACAAATCATGGTAGCTTTCTGAAGCTGGAACTAATCAGTTCCATATGGCACTTAGAAGAAACTAGGTCCGGTTCACTATCGTTATCACAGATGTACTAAAGCACAGTTTCCCCTGTTTAGCGATGCTGATGGATTTCCTGACAGTCTGGATAACTGCAGGATGGAGCCGAACAGCGCTCAGCTGGACACGGATAATGATGGACAAGGTAACGCGTGGTCGGTTATTATTGCATCACTATTTGTTGCTAAAATGTTCCTTCTTCATATCTAATCCTTGCAACTTTCTGATAACAGTCTAATCTGATTTATGAAATTGATAATTTCTTTTCCGTATACATGCTAAACATGTCCTCTCGTGAGGACCAAGATGTGCCATTCAAGTATGCAGAGATTTCGTTGACTAAGATTAAAGTAATACGTAAAGAACGCTGTCGGTTGGAACGTTTTAAAATGATGGTGAATGAATTCCACTATCTCTCTGCAGGAGACCAGTGCGACGATGACGATGATAACGACACAGTACTCGATGACGTCGACAATTGCCGTCTCCTGTCCAATGGGGACCAGGCAGACTTTAACGGTAAAAATATTGTTACAACTTCAGCATCTTTTGTACATTTCGAGTAAACGTTAAATGCTGTGCCTAATTCATTTCGCAGTAAAGCAGTAAGTCACAAAAAGTGGAACGCGACAACGACAGCGATGAGGATAATGTGAGCAATGTTTAGATGCACTCGTACATTTTTGGGTATACGTATCCTTAGATACAGGCCTATGTGTATTGTTTAATGCAACGTAGATTTTACCTTCAATATTTCCCAGGTGATGGTATCGGAGATGCCTGCGCACCTGATTTCGACATGGACGGGGTGATAGACGCTGATGACGTGTGCCCTGAAAACAACATGATCAGCAGCACGGACTTCAGGGACTACCGAACCATCAACCTCGGGGGAGTCAACTCAAACAACCCACCACACTGGGAGTTCCTGAACGAGGTACACTCTTCCGTGGCACAAAAACTGAATAATACACATGGGATTATAATTCAGTAATCCCATAGTACAGACTCAATCTTACTATTCTTTCACGTGACCTGGATGTCTAATATTCACACTGACGTACATCAAAACATGTATGAAAGACACAACGTGTATATCTCAAGTCTTCTTCGATTCTTTAACAGGGTGCTGAGATTACGCAAAAACTAAACAGTGATCCTGGAATCATCATTGGTGAGTTTACTACGATTTTTGAAAAAAATTTTGGTTGAAAGTGTGTGCGCTGCTTTTTTTTGTTAATTCTATGAAAACACTGTAAATTTAGTATACAGGTATTAGCTAAATCAATCTCAGCTTTTTCAGGTACTGAAGACCGGTGCGAGGATAAAGCCGGGCATCGCTTTAACTAAGTTTCAATCTCAAAATCTCATTACTCTTAAAATGTACATTATTGCCTGGTTATTGGCGTGGATTATTGATCGATCATTAATGCCCAGTTTTAGTCTTTATTCAGATAAGCTTATGACCGTATGGCTGAATAAGCAGTAGGAATCAATGCTTGTGATTGGTGGTAATGCTGAGTTTTTAAAATATTTCTGTGTTTTTAATCCGGACCCATACGTGTAACAGGCATAGCAACCTTCGGCAGTGTGGACTACCGAGGAACCTTCTTTGTGAACAGCCAGGTTGATGACGACTTCGTGGGTTTCGTCTTCAGCTATCAGAGCAACTCTCGCTTCTACCTGGTGTCCTGGAAACAGGCAGGGGACGGGAGTGGTGGACAGGCTGGGGTACAGCTGAAGGTGGGAGTTTGTTTTCATAGCAGAAGGAGAGATATTCTCTCCCGTGTCTTGGAATGGCCCTAGTGTAAACTGCCCTAAACTGTAAGTGGAAAACTGGGCCCATGGCAGCTAGCTATTCAGCTGTTTCACAAGGTGACGTGGAAAATATAGAAAGCCATTGTCCCTCCGGTGTATGTATACATGTACACATTGTCAATGAGGCACTGCCATTGGGGCAGGAGAACAGTGATTTTGGAAATCTTTTAAATGGTTTATTTTAGTTAATCATGCTGCTAAGGCCTAAGAAAATAATGTTGTGCTTCCGGTTACTGTACTGAAAAACTAAGGATCGGTAGATAGGGAATCTCTTCTTCTTTTTTTAGATTTCCGCCGAAATGATCCAACAAATATAGTTTAACGATGTAAAACTGAAACGTATCAGGACTGGTGATGTTGTAATTGTAGAGATATGCATTTTACAAGCACAATGATATCAATTAACTGAACAAAGACATGAACTGCCTGGAGCCTCAATCTGTTAAAAGAATGTTAGATACAGGAAGTCTGTAAAAATTGCATGGCTACTAGGGTGCTATTTTGAATTTTCATCACCAGATGTCAGATTGACATTTTATATTCCTTACAAGTGGTCCACCAAAAAAAGCTTGGGTCAGCAGTTTTCTTTCTGGTGTAACTGGAAACACAACATTATTTCCTATGACTTACCAAATTGATCATATGGTACTAGTTGTTGATAAAACACTAAAATATTTTCTGTAGGCCATATGTATTATAAACGTTGTGACACTAGCGAAGAGCTTATTAGACTCATTTTGCCTTAAGAGGTTTAAACTGTTTGTTTACTAGTTGGTGAACTCGATAACTGGACCCGGTCAGGACCTATCACTGGCTCTATGGAAGGGTGTGGAAGTTCCGGGACAGGTGAGTTTTGTTATACTGCATATGCCATTACTGCATAAACCTGTAAAAGGTAACAAAAAAGCACACAGAGCGTGAAAAGCGCAACTGCCAAATAAATGGTGATTTTGTGTGCAGCAAACCTTTGTAGTGGGTAAGCCTACAGCTTATGTTTGACTCTATCATTCGATTCACTGACGATCGATTATACTTAAATGTACTTGAATGCAAAAGCAACTTTTCTAGTGATAATTGCCTTTCTTGAAAGGAAGTAGTGAAATTCCTGTACCAAATTGATATTACAGTCAAAATTAGTAACGTTTAACATGAACTGCAATTCGGTCTGACTACACATGTCTGTATACCAACTCCAGACCCAGCTGCTATGGGAGGATCCTAGCAAAGAGGGTTGGCGCTACAACACCGCCTACCGCTGGGAGCTGAGGCACCGGGTGGACATCGGACTCATCAGGTAACCTGTAGTACATAATCGTACTGTGACTTGTGTCGTGTTGAAACTGTGGATATAGGAAAGCAACAATATTTAGTCTCTACTGTAGCACTGAACACATAGCCAAGCTCAGATGGCTTACATCTTATCATTTTAAAACCGTTAGGACGTAATTCCCTGTTTCCTTTCCAAACCAATGCTAGAATAAAAGTATGTTATCTCTATCACTGTCCCTCCAGGTTCCACTTGTACGAAGGCAGTCGCCTTGTGGTTGACTCAGGTGACGTTCTGGACGCCTCTCTCCGCGGAGGCCGTCTCGGGGTGTACTGTTACTCCCAGGAGAACGTCATCTGGTCTCATCTCGTCACCGAGTGCGATGGTAAGAAATACCCAAAGGCTAAAGTCAGATTTCTTATAATAATAATAACAATAATTCACTAGGTTGTGTTATCACAGCAGGTAGGTACCCATTTCAGAGTAATGAGGCTGTTGTAACGCGCTCGTGCACCTCCTCGAATACAGGACCCCCATTTTACGTCTCTTCCGAAAGAGGAATAAGAATCATAACTGATTCTTTAAACAGGCATTTTATCCGGAAACGTTACATCAGGTTGTTAGGATTTTTGTAACCAAATGATTTTTTTAATACTTAACGTGCAAAATATTTTCCTCTCACTGATAGTTCACTGGGTATACTACTCTGGATATATGTGGTCCTCAGAATTCTATTTTTCCGAGGTACCTATGTGCGATTAAAACCATAAGTGCTTTGGAAATTGATAGGCCTCAGAAATGCAATATACATGCTTACTGCTTGTTGCTGTTTTCTTGCAGGCAACACTCCGTCCGCCTAACTGGAGACAAGCATCTCGACAGAAACACAATGGAAGCTGTGACTTCTATCGCCGGCTTTCTCAATCTTTTCTGATAAACATTAATGATAATTGATGCACTCCATAAAGTAAATTCAGTTCGAAATATATGTAACAGCGTATGCTCATATACTTATCAAGAAAATACAGAATATACTCAAGAAAGTACTAAATAAAGAACATCTGCAAAATAAGTTTGGGCTTGCTTACCTTGTGGTGTGATTGTGATGTCTCTAGATGTGAAAATACGTGTTCAATGTTGATGACTTACAGCACATGCTATATGGCCAAACAAACTTGGTGACAGAACACCACTGTACTGTAGTTCTGCAGGCGGGCGGTATAAATATGCTAGGTGTACTGGAGACTCCTGAGGAAGGAATGGAGCTACTTCAGCACCAAGGACAGGGAACATTTCATCCAGAAGGATGCAGGCTTTATTACCTGTATCTTGTATCAGGAAGAACATATGTTTTTTTGGTCTGTGTTAACAGTTGATAAAAAGAAAGAATGTCTTATACAGGCACAGCAACAGACAGTGATTCAATACTTTATTTGTTGCTATATCTAGATTTATGTCTTGATATATGATGAGGTGTTAAGACATCATTATAGTTTACAACATTGTCTTGCAATATTTTTCTAGCTGCTTTTTACTTGCTAATTTCAGATCACAGTGAGTAGATCACATTTTGTTGCAACAAGGATCTACTTAGTGTAAGTTTTACGTTTACATTGAACACACAAAATCTGTTTCCTACAACTGAATTAATGAACTATTAAAACTTAAGTGTCAATAAAACTGCGGACATCTTAGCATACAGATGAAACAATCATCAACATTTATCCCAAATAAATGTGAAATATTTTTGACTCTAGATCTTGATAGTTCATTTTATCTAATTTTCTGGGAGAGGAATAAGCATAAAATGGCAATTCACTCCATAGTTTGAAATATACTCTGACTTTATCTACAGATTGGCACATAAAGCTCTAGATCTATCACCATGTATCAACATCCTCGCACCAGAAAGTTCTACTCGTATCTTTGGACGTTAACTTCAAAACTAGGAGAAATTTAATACATGGCAAAAGTACATCACACAATGCATAATTGCACAAATGATTTGAGTCGCAAATCCACCTTAGTATGGTGCAATACACTGTCACAGAATACATTCACCTTACAACCCTCAACAACAAAAATACAACATATACAATGACGTTACTGGCATGGATTCTCAGAAGAAGGTCTTCACAAGATTTTAGCTTTCTTCTTAAGCATTATGGCAAGCTCAAAATTTCTGCAGGATTTTTTGGTTTCGGTAAGCTGAAAGAATATTGCTTGTATCATGGCAAGGCGTTTTCCAAGGAATGGCACATTGAGCAAGGAACAAAGACATCTGTTGTAAAAGATTTTAAGTAATAATTTCCTGACATTCGGATAATGCTTTTGTCTGTGCAACATATCTAAATACTTTTTCCTAGCTGCCAAAAGACATAACCTTAGAATGATTATCAATTACGACCTGACAATACAGACGGTGGTCTATGATAGAGAAGAGTATGAATACAACTTCTTTCTGAACGTTCATTTTGTCTCACTTTTCCAACCTATGAACCTTCTCTGGCAACCCTTGTAACAAAACATCTTCTTCATCCCTAACATCGACTCACACAACGATAATAAGGAATACATTTTTAACATCTGTGTTATAGGGACTGTCCATTGATGCCAGGTGGATGGGTGGGTGGTCATCTGGGACTGTCCATTGCTGCCCTGTGGGTGGGGGAGGAAGGCACCAGGCCATCAAGCTGCCTCTTGTTACCTGTCTCTGCCAGCCAAGCCTACAGAGAGAAGCATGAAAGTTAGTCATGAATCCAAAAGTACATGTAGTGTGATTCAACACCAATCTCTACAGGCTAGTAATCTTTCTACTGACCAGGGCTGTCTCCAGCTTGAAATATTTTATGTCCCACTTATTGTTCAGGACCCCATCATATTGATTTTTGTTTTTAAGTCTGTCATTTTAAGCTTTAAAATGATACATTTTCATCAATTTCATGGTGTGAATCTTTGTCCGTCCTAATAAGCGAATTTCCGTCCCAGGACAAAGGGACGGGTCCTGGAGACAGCCCTGCTACTGACCTTTCCTTTAAATTTAGAAAGTTACCAAAATTCCATTCACCTGAAACTTGGCTTCCACGATGCTCTGAAACTGTTTCTTCTGTTCCTTGCTGAGCCCTGCCTCCTTCACAGTGCGCTGCCATCTCTTGACGTCCCTCTCACGGTGGTGCAGTGCACGCTCATACTCCTCAGGCAGACCACCTGGGATCTCCTGTGGGAAAAAGGATTAGGATGAAATACTGATGAAACAAACACAACTTTATCCAGCGTTTAGGACAATTTTGTTCTTCATCTTAAAGTCAACTGTTCTGGGCAACATGACAATTACACAATATTACAAGAACAAGATTTGCTAATGTTAGAAGTACACTGTAAATAGCAAGCAATATGGACAAGACTTTCAGCCACAGGTATTGGACATTCCACCTATGCAGCTGTTCTAGGAACAAATATGGTTTCAAACAAGATTTCACAAAATCATTAAACACTGTTTCACAACTGTAAATTTTAAGACAGATCAAGTCCAACTTGTCTTTATGTTCCAATGATGTTTGTGTGAAAGTCTCATGGCTCACCTTCGTATCTCCCTCCATGTCAAATGGGGTGACAAAGACATAGAAGTCTTTAGGATTCATGATCTCAAACACAGGGACTTCCTGACTGTCTGGGCCTGGAGATGGACAAAAGCATTGACTTACTAGTATTCTTCTTGAAAGGTTATGCTTTAAAATAGCCTCTCGCTAGTTGGGCAACTCTGGCATGTAACTACATGTTCCATGCTGAACCAATAAAAAAGATAAACTTGCATCCCAAGCTTGGGCACTGCAAAGGTGTTTAAGAAAATTCAGATCATGACCAAAATCATGTTTCCACTTATAACCTTCTCCCTTCATAACCAATGCATATTTCATGCCAAACAGCTACCTTAGCAAGCTGAAAGTTTACAAATCAAATTCATGATTTCATTTGTATCACATTACTGATTGGCTTTGCATTTACAATTGTATATTTCTTGAAATTAGGGAATATGGTATTTTTGTAACAACTGGTCAGTGTGATAAATTAAAAGAAAGTTAAAATAATGCCAAATGTTAGCGACAAAACCATGCAAAGCTTGACCACAAAGACACAGTAGACACTTATATAACATGCTTGTGAGTATAACTGTGCTCAGTAACAGAATTAGAGACAAACAAAAAAAGCTTCCAACAAGACAATAAGAACTGAGTCAGGTCAGTGTATTAGTGAAGAAACAGGTGCTCACCACACTTGTTAGTTCACCGATCGATAATAACTTGGATCCTTACCTAGCTTTACTTTTCCTAGCGCTACCTTACCTAGCGCTAGAGGCTGGTCCCAGAAGTTGGACTCTGTGCCTAGCCCCACCTGAGTCATGTGATTTTCTAGCTGAGGATAGTGGGTGTGGTAGGGGCCAAAGGTCAAGCTGTCGTTACCACCGAACACCAGAGGTTGAGACGGGGTCAACGTGTGAAATGTACAAAGGGTTGAAGAACTGTGAACAGAAATGCAATATTATTACTCTATTATCTAAGCAAGAATAGCAAGATTTGTCAAGAGGAGAAAACACTTTTAATGTACAAATCTGTAAAATGAAGGTCTTGTGCCAAATGGTAAGGGAATGACTTTCGAGGGCAATATCTTTAGATTTTTCTATGAAAGTCGTGTTGACCTCAAACAAAGGCAAAACAATATAAGGGTATTGCTGATTGCTTATTGAATATTACACATCTTTAAAAATTGTCATGTGAGGAAAGCAGCTTGAAAGCCAAGTGCTTTTGACTAAGCCCAGCAAAACACTTAAAAAACAAAACCAACAAAAGCAACCAACAAATGAACTATGACTGTGCATTCAGAAACTCACTATATCTTACCTGATCACTGTAAATACAAAATTCAACACACTATAACCTAGACTAGTAATGCCACACTGACAGACCTGACACTGATTCTGCGACAGACAGCTATGATAGTTGTGTGCTCACACCCCACAACGTTGATAAAGGTCGCCACCGGGCCCAGCACTACTGTGGTGTGCTTACACTTCTCTATACTAACAGATCTGAAAAGAAAGAAAAAAAGGCACTCAGTAATTCATTAACAGAAAAAACATTGTCTCTCCAAAAACTCAATTGTCCTAATTACTAAATCACCAACCATCCAACAATCTTTTTGCAACCCAAAAACAAAATTTGTAAAATTTTCATAGTGCAATTACAGAATATCCCAAGAAACAATAGACAAAAAAATTCAGTCCAAATGCTGAGGAACATCTAATCTTTAATGTGTGCACAACATATGATAGACCAACAGGTGAGACCTCCACCTGTACTCACCTGAGTGGAGACAACAGGTAGATGAAGGAGAAGTGACATCTGTGGATCTTGATGTGGGCTTCACTCACCACCTCTGAACTCTGAAGAAAGACATTTCCTTTTGTTATGTCAGTGAAAATTTCATCACAGATGCTTGATTAGTGTGCTGGAGACTTCTGATATGTACCAAGTTGCGGGACATTATTATTTGGAGATTCATACACATCTGCCTTTAGTAATATAAAACTATAATGTTTATCTTTAGGATACGTTTTTATGAAACTTATCAAAGTTACCTGGGAAACAGTCTGCTTGCACACCTGAGACAGAATCAACACCTTGTTTCTGGAAGGAAAATAGAAAGTGATTTAAGGGTGTTTATCTTGTCTAATCAACCTTATACCTACCATATATTGTACCTCCTACCATCTATTCACCAAAAATATGTATTGGATACTGCAGAAGTAACCAGGAAAAGGATTAAAGAAAATATAGTCATCATCTAAAGTAGAAGATACGTTGCTAAGTATGTAATACTTTCGATACATGTAGATGTTTCCTTTGAGCAGAAACTGCATTTAAGTCTATAAATCAAGAACAGTCACAACAGATACTGACTGTTTAGAGGCTATGTGTGCATTGGTGGCTACTCGTCCTCTCTTTCCCGGGCTGCTCTCTGTCCTTCCATCCTGTTCAACTGGGGAAGTGAAGGGATAACATCAGTGAGTACATTGTTATATTCAACTCACTAGAGGGTATCTTTAGACCTTCATAAACTGAATTATCATAATCCTTCTTGTCCATGCATAGAGGGACTGCAACTCAGAATCCAGAGAAAAGAGAAACCAGGAAGATCTGCTTGATGTTTACTAGATGCATGTCACTGTCTAAAGTACACAACGTAAAAAAAAAACACAAAAGTATTAGCCTACCTGGTTTAGTCCATGACAGCCGTCTTCCTGTAGCTATACAGGCTGTGATGCCAAACAGGTTTGCACCCAGATGCTTCCTTACCCACGTTTGGAGACTTCGGAATGAGAAGCTTTGGGATATCTGGGGGGAAGATGTTAAAAACATGCTATAAGACTCTCTTCAGGTTTGCATTTTCTTCTATAACAGGTAAAAGTAGAAGTCTTGAATTAGTGAAGCCATAGGATATGGCATTGCATAGCTTTAAAAAAGATGTAGATCAGGTGTCTGCATTATTTGAAATCTCACCTTGGAGTAACCACTTTGCTGCTGTACCCCATGCTGCATTGCAATGGTATGGACCGGCTTTACTTGTCTGTAGAAAAGGTTACCAAGTTAGAAATCACCATTTGTTATACAGGGGGCCTTGAGGGAAAATGTCTTAAGAGTTCATATAAACATCTTCTATATCTTAGTCCCCATATGGATCACAGAAGGCCACAGTTTAACACAACATCCGATCAAATTGCAATTTTGGTTTACACAATAGGAAAACAGATGGGGTATTCGGTACTTACTTGCCATTACTTGAGCCTTCTATAACAAAGCCCAGGGCCTGCACAGCTTCTACTGACAGTAACTGGTCATGTACCCCATCACCATACTGATCTGTGAAGGAAGGAAGGAAGAAAATGTATGAACTGTACAAATTTCAAAATGATTACTTCCATGAAAAAAGAACACATAAAAAATCAACCTATCAGTATCTAATGAAGTATTTATGACTGACCTGGCTCGACCAGAAGTCCCATCATCTCATCCAGGTGGTTTATAACAAACAGCAGGTGGTTCTGTTCATCCAGGCCCTAAAGGGGTGAAGAGAATTAAAAAAATACTAATTTTTGTGATGTACAGAATCAAGCCATTGGTGTAGATCGCAGCAACTGAAGTATCAGTATACATAACTGGTGCAAAATCAAGGAAAAACCCAGTCCAGAAAGAAAGGAAGTACAAATCAATCTTTCAAAACTCTCTCTTATAAATAAAGAGAATAACATCAAAGGTTACAAAGCATATAGAAACTCCATAGCATTAAGATTTATGTTTTTTCCGTCAGGAGTGACAATGAAAACTGAGCCTATATGGATGTAAAGACCTACCTTTGGCCCATGGGATGTTCTTCCGTCTGGGTCAGGGGAGGGAGATCGAGAACGAGTTGGCCATCTGAAGGGAGCTCCGGTCAAGGAACATCACTATCGCACAAGCTTTAAGTGACTAGGACATTCATGTAATAGTCTTCATAACTTATTCAACAACCAATTCAATTAACTTTCAAACTCAACATGCAACTTGCACTTCCAAAGTATAGATGAGGTGTGCAACACCAATGGAAGGTTACTTCTTGCATGATTAAAATTCAAGTCCTACAGTAATGTGACAGATTGTAAAAAGGATACTCTTCTCCTGTGACCAGTGAGGAATCTCTGAGTGAGATTTTGTTGGACTGTTGGATGTATAGGAACAGCAGGAACTTGAAAGTCTCCACACTTTTCCTTCCTAAATATAGACGGAAAACAAGAAGAATTCTATTACACCTGTCATACAATAGAGACTAGAAAGTCAAGAACATATAGTTTGCAGACAAAAGCTTTAGTAGTCCTTGTGTAGAAGTTTTAACATTAAGTTGTACTATACTACCAGGTTACCTGGTAATTAGATGCTTTTTTTGTTGTTTTTAATTGACTTAATTACACATTCAAAGCTGCAACCATCACACTGACCTGGACTGCCACCTTCTTGTTCACTTCGATCTTCTCCGCTAGGATGACTCAGGAGATCATATGTCTCAAAATACCTGAAAACAAACAAAGAAACAAACATCTATATATGCTAAACAACATTTTGAAATCGTATCAACTTGGGCATTTGAATCGTCATCTAATTATGCGCATACAGAAATGAGAAGGAACCGCAAGTACAAATGTACCATCAATCATCATGACAAATTTACTTACACCCAAGCCAGATCCTCTGACAGCTGGAGCTTGTTGCATGCAACATGTTTCCATACAGCATAGCTTGGGGGAAAGTAGAGGGAACAAAACAACGATGTGATAACTGATATGACTTTCACTGTTGCTAGAGAATCTCTTAGTTTTTTTTTTTTTTCAACTGTACATAATGACAATATACTATGTGGTCTGTAAACATTAAAAAGAAGAAAAGATGGTCAAAAAGTGCATGAGAACTCACCTAAGTCTAGGAAATCCTTGCTTCCCTTTGGTTTTGGCATATACAGAAATTTTCTTAAGGTACTGAAAAATAATGATAATAATTCATCAGATTTGCAATAAAGGTAAAACATCTATTCATTCCACCCAATCCCCTTTCTAAGCACCTGTCAAATGTCATTGGTAAAAATTTTAATGATTTGCCATGTTGTTACAAAAAAAAACTACTCACATGTAGCCCGAGTTTAGGATGCGGGGGGAGGGGGAGCACCCCCAGGGTGAAGGGCTCAGGCCTCACCCACAGCTGCAGCGTCTCTGACCCCCCTGCCTGCTTCCCCCCTCCATGATGCATTGGTCCAACCTTTACAGCAGACACTGTGGTTCTGTCTGTGCAGACTTAGTTGTCTACAACTATGAGAGAAAGGTAATAATTAATCAAATACATCATAGATAACACACTGAATATCACAAATGTCATTTAGACAATTTTCAATTATTCTAAGAAAAAGTAGTGATGTTGAATTTGTAAGATCGACAATGCATTGGTCCAACCAAGGACATCCTATATAATGTCCTTGGTCCATATTTACAGTCGACAGTCTGGTTCTGTTTGGGACGACTTAGTTGTCTACAGCTGTCTAAATTAATGATAAATACACCAGAATACAACCTTAACAAGTCTGATTAATGACTAGTTCTACCACCGCTGACCTGCACATCCTGCCTCTCAGGCAAGTCTGAGCTTTGCAGTTATCTTTCCATTCACTCCCTGTCACTCTACTGACATTCAAATAACGACAAACACACACCAACCCAAACAAACACACACCAAAAACATAGGCTCTGTACACAAAGTCACACAAATTATGTCATATCAACATTTTCAGTTATTATAGGCATAAATCAGTGATCTTGAATCTGTAAGATAGACAGGTCAAGCTTGAAAACGTGTAAAGGTCAAGCTTGCATGTTGACATTGACCTATACTGACAGCCAAATCCATGACACTTGTTACTCTACACTAATTTGAAAAACACTTCGTTATAGACCTCCTTCGTTGGAATTGATAACTTTTACTTCAATTGTTGTCATATCTGTTTATTTCTGTTGCTGGATAATTTATAATACTTTCAAATATTTCATTACTTGGCATATTTCAGATCGACTCACCTTAGCTCAGGTGAGCAAATATCATATATCACGGAACAGGAACATCATGTTGTCGAGTCAAAACTATGCAACCCGACGCGAGTCGAAACTATTTCTTAGCAGAACAAAACGTGGAAGGCTAGTTGCATTTTCCAATACTATGATCTGCCTATTAGATGCTACGTTAGGTCGAGAATTTGAGGAAAAACAAACGATATTTACCTGACCCTTCTGAGCGCGCAGGAATCCGGAAGCGCGCCAAATCAATATTAACTCCCGGCATGCACAGCGCCCAACTAGCACTGCTGCAAAGCGCAACAGTCAATAATTAGGTAAGATTTCCGATAAGATAACAAGAACAAAAGTTGTGTTAATGTTTGACCGACATATTGAAATTTTGATAATTACTGTAATTTTTGGTAGTACTATTAGAACAGAATCGAGGTTTAAACTGCCACAATTGGTCATGTTTTTTGAAATAATCGTTTTCTCCTTGTGTTGATGCGGTGGTAGGTCTGAAATCCGGAAGTCAGGATGGCAGGAGACGGAAGGCTGTCGATTCTCGCTCTTTTTTTCACCGTTTTCCTTCAAATTCACCCCATTCTCGGGGGCCAGGTGAAGGGATCAGTTCCCCTTGATGTAACGACATTCGACAAGGTAGGTTATTTTGTGAAATATTGTTTAATGTGCGCGAAACAGGTCGTTTTTCATCGTGTACTTTTCGCCTCTGAATGTTCCAGAACTTCCTATCGAACGAAAACACCGGTAAAACACGTGCGTTTTGTTTTTATTCCCTAAAATTCACCAAACCACTTCAAACCTATTTCTTTCCATTATATAGTCCTTTTCGGCACACTTTTCTTGATACGGTGGCAAAGATCTGCCATTATCACAATGAATAATTCAAGATTGCGATAGACTGATTTATTTGCGAGTATAAAATCACATGGGCTCTGAGACCTATTTCCCCATGCGCCACGCGTGGGTTTCTCCCATTGGCCAGGACCTCACATGATAGTAATCAGTGATCTTTAACCGCTTTATATAGTGAACACTCCCCCTGTTTTGTTTCATGTACGATACATTTTAAAATTCAATATTTTTCTTGGTTATAGATTTTAAAAGCCAATTAATTTCATGGGGGGCTTAAAGGGGGCGTGGCAGCTCCACCACCCATGAAATCAAGTCCCACGTTCCGCACAGATGGCGTTTTGGTTGTTCTATCGCCAATTTATGGTTAATCATTAGTTATGATTGTGATGATATCAGCTTTAGCCCTGATTTTCTTGCAGAAGCAAAAAGAAATTAATCATTTTAAGTTCACTATTCCTGTAATTTGGCAGCAAACCATTTCAAGATATGGCTCGCTTGTAAATTGCATTATCATATTAATCAAATATAATATTGTCGTCAATAATCTGACAGCCTTTCCTGCTATGTTTCACTTGTTTGATTTGTGCAGATTTGATAACATATTTGATTCAGTTTGTTCAAGTATTGTGTAGAATTAGCTTTTGGCTCTGGGATATGCTATTTATTAATGTATTTTCAACATTGTCACTGATAAACCAACAGCGACAGATTTTGTTCTCTCTATTCTTTAACTCAAGAGGTGTGACACGACATATTCAGCCTACCCTTTCAGAGCAGACTTTTAAGACTGTGGGTTAAACTGTGAGTCGAAACGCTGCCCATTCTGAAATTGTCCTATGTTTATACATTACCTATAAGGCCCATAACTGTGATTTATAATACTATTATATTAATAGGAGACCAGCTGCCTGGCAAATCCACTACTAAAACATACAGGTTTTACTGGCCAGTGGTTTGTCCTTGGTACCTTTTCCAGGCCAGTACCCACTAGCTAATGCACACAGGGGATTAACAACCCTCTCATAGTTGTTTTTCTGGTTCTTCTACTAATGCCAACCCTGCCCATATGACCTCTGGGAAGAATATACTGAAGATTAAGGTCAAAAAGGAAGATTGCAGCATTTTGAAATGACAAATGTTAATAGAAATTCAAGGGTACAACATCGGAATACAGAACACGGAACCTATTGGTTCTAAGCTCAATGCTCTAACCATTATGCCACACTGACGCCACTACAGCATTTTGAAATGACAAATGTTAATAGAAATCCAAGGGCACAACATCGGGGCATTTCAGAAAATCAAACACGCTCGTAATGCTGAAACCTTTATGCCTCACTGACGCCACTGCAACATTTTGTGAGTGAGTGAGTGAGTGAGTGAGTGAGTGAGTGAGTGAGTGAGTGAGTGAGTGAGTGAGTGAGTGAGTGAGTGAGTGAGCAAAGGGCCCAAGAATTAGATTATCATCCCTGTTTTAGCTACAGTCAAAGTAAAACAAGACTTAGTATATCATACATCAATCCTATCTTCATAATGAGGGCTGATTTTTACGAATATGTGTTTTCTTAATTCTACCTGTTCAGATTGTGCCAAAGTTCCCGGTGGTGTTGGTGAAGTTTGATGAGCAGTACCCTTATGGGGAGAAGCAGGATGAGTTCAAGAAACTGGCAGAACAGTTATCAACTCAGAAGGATCTCCTGGTGGCTGAAGTCGGCATCTCAAGTAAGATTAGACAAATCAACCTTGCTTTTACTCTCAGATATTGCATTGTGGAACAAAAAGCTGACTTAGATTTGCTTGTGTTAAATTTCTATAGAACTTTAAAGATGTCACTGTTTAATCATGTATTTTGATTATGTTCCTATCTTTTTTCAGAGTTTGGAGAAAAGGAAAATGAAGAGCTTGGGACAAGATTTGGAGTGGACGTAGAAGAAGCACCAAAGTACAAGCTGATCATGCAGGTTTGTATCTATTGCAGCAAACTGAATCTCATAATCATGATGAAGAGTTCTCACCAATGATGGACATATTGTATATTATGATGTGTGGATATGTATGGGTCTATAGGCTTGGGTGGCATTGAATAGCCAAGTGTCTAGGCTATCGGATGCAAGATCGAGAGGTCGCGGGTTCAATTCCTGGCATTCTTGGTTAGATGTTGTGTCCCTAGGAAAGGCACTTTACATGACTTTCCTTACTCCACCCAGGTGCAAAAATGGGAACTTGGCTTCGGTTGGGGAGGTAAAAAGCAGTGGAAGTTTGGCCCTAGACAGTGCAAAAGGCTATGGGACTACCTTTACCTTTAATTTTTATAGGCTTGGAACAACTGATGCAAGACTTATGTTATCATGTTTTCTTTGCAGGGTAAGGATGAGCCAATCCCATATGAGGGTGAAGTCAAGTATGATGACCTTCTCCGCTTTGTCAAGGACAACAGCGGCCTGTGGATCGGACTACCGGCTACTCTGGAGGCATTCGACAAGCTGACAATGGAGTTCATGGCAGCATCGGATGACAAACTGGCAGAAATCATCACCAAGGCTGAAGAGGAGACAAAGCCCCTCGAAGATGAACAGGACAAAAAGTCTGCTGATATTTACATCAAAATCATGAAAAAAGTTCAGGAAAAGGGCAAAGATTTTGTCAACACAGAAATCACCAGGGTGAAAAAGTTGCAGGATGGAAAAGTTAGCAAAACTCAGAGAGAAAACATCAAAAATCGCCTGAATGTTCTGAGCTCATTCAAAGCTGCTGCCAAGGATGAATTGTAGGAGAAATTGCGATGAAGGAAATCTTTTATTGGGCCAGATCAATCTAGTACTTTGTTTCATTGAGTTTCTGCAGTCAGATTTTCCAGGGTTTATGGTTTTCTATCATCTTCTATCATCTAGTCCTTAATGAAATTGGTTTTTACTTTGGATTACATTTTAGAAATAACTTGATTATGGCAGAACATTTTCTGAAATTAATCTTTTTTCTTCTTCCAAGATTTGGGAAAGCTGCAAAACAAAATGTGCTTTTTATCTGGCCTTATTCTTTGACAAATCTTTTTAATCAACCCACTTGCCCAAGCTTGTTGGTGTCAGGTATTCTCAGAAGTAGACTGATCCTGGAATATATGATGCAATAAAAAAATTAAACTTTCCTGTTCATTTTCACCTAAATGTGAGAATTCTAGAAGCAAGTTTCTCCACCTCCTTGGTTTCTCTTACCAGACTCCACTACATTTCCTGTGTCTAAGAATCTGGTGTCACATCCAGGCTTATTTTGATGCCTTCAGACATCTTTTCCTACCCATGTGGCCATATTTGTGCAAAGGACTGTGTTATTCGGACTGTAATGAGGAAAAATGAATGATGTCAAGTTATTGATAGGTGTGGAAATGTAACTTTATATCTTAAGATACAACTCCATATTTTCTTTATTTACTACTTACCTTCAATCATTACATGAAGTTATTCAAATATCATTCAAAGAAGATTTTTTTATTCCAAAAACTGCACCTATTGGACCATGAAATGGTCTTTATCTAATTATCTTTATGCAGTCACTAAAGCACAAAATAAACTTTATGGTTGTACTGACTACATTTCACTTTCACATTCCTCTGGTAGAAAATTTCCATTCCAAAGAACTAGGGGTTAGAAAGTGGAGAAAGGAAACCTGTAGAATCAGAGAAGCAAGTATGTATAGTGAGATTATTGTTTATTGATTCATTTATGATTACGTCAACCCACCTTAGCCAGTGAGATTACAATCTTTGGCAGAATTCTATTCAAATTATTATTGACAATTATCGTAGAGAGTAACTCATAATGTCTTTGTCCTTTGTGATTTGGTGAGTACTTCAAGTAACACATATAAGCCATGAAAACTCCAATAGGGGAAAAATACTTTTACATTATCTATCAGATTTAGCAGAAAAAAACTGTATTATCATTTGATGCTGTGTTATTCACATGATCAATGTTTCACAATAATATCCTTCTGCAAACTTACTTTGTTCAGTGCTTTGTTTATACAATGAGGACATCAAGGACAATGTAACAAAAGCTGGAAAAAACTGGAAAGTGATTTTACAACAAAATGTCTATCAACAGTGTCTTTATTCCAACAACAATATTATGAGACTGTATTTTCAAAGCCAAGTTTGCCTCATGGTAAATACTTCATTTAAAACAAATCGACCAATGTATGATCAAGGATATAAGGTTACTCTTTTTGTGCAATAAAATCATGTTGATCAATTCTCTGCTGATGTCTTTATTTCTGTGTTGGGTACCATGTTTATTGTGTGCCCTTGAAGCCCTTCCCTGTTTATCTATATGACTACAACACTGTTCTGGAGAGATGCCCTTGTCCTTGGTGCTGATGGAGATTCCATTGGACAAATCTTTCGTGCATGTATTGAACAACCAGTAAAAGTTATAGATAATTAGTCGGAGGATTGCAGGCCGAACTTCTACCCTCAGGCTATCTAAATCCCAAAGTAAATACCGATAAAAAATTCCAATCCGCGATGCCAGTCCTATATGAACTTGACCAACCTTTGACATGAAACACCTGTGAGAGACCCATCTCACCGGCCGACACCTACCAACGTCGGATTGCGACGTCATGACGTCAGATGGTATCTAAAATACCTGCAAACCGGTATAATCGTAGGCCATGCGTGCTATGTAAACACTTTCGCTGTATATAAACCTTTACCCTAACCGGGGGTGACCAAAACGCCCTCCGACCATGTTGGACCAGAACCAGACGCTGTGGTTAGCTATGGGGATCGTGGCGGCCATCGTGGGAGGGTACGCCCTGACGTCGCTGTTCCTGCTCCGTTTCCCGACTCTGCTGCACCGTAAGAAACAGCTGAAGTTCTGCTGTAAACACATCAGCCACAGAGGAGGTAGGAACATGTCGGGAACGGTGTGGTTCACCACCAGTTGTTGGGAGAAAATATTCTCATACTGTGGGAGGGGGGCGTAGCCCTCGATGACATAAAAGCTAAAACGATGATACAGAGTAACCATATTCTAACGTCAACTTTACGACAGATTTCACGTATAACGGTAGCCACCGTTGCCCTTAATGAAAAGTTAAGAATGAAAAACTGTTGTGTGAACGATTCCCTTGGTACACAGGCCTCAAGTAACCAGTAAAGATACTACCGATTCCACAACGACAGGCTCTACAGGTTTCATTATGATGAAAGTTAGAAACTTGTGTCGTCTTAGTCAAAATAAATATAAACGAGGTTTTGAAAGGTCAACAATCAATGTTGCTTTTATTTAAGTATTCTTCTATTATTTGCGATGCTGCTATGCATACAAAGTTAATGCATTAAGTCTAAGAACTGGTGAAAAATTAATTGCAAGTCATCCCTGTACACCAGCTTTGTCATGACTCATGTTATCCATGTTTTGTTCTTTTGTATTTCTTTGGATAATGCAAGATATTGCCACTGTCCCTGTATGAGGGCAAGGAAAGTCATTCAGAAGTTCAAAATGATTTGTTGGTAAAAGTCTCTTGTCTCATAATTTACATTTACACAGTCTTTGAATTAATAATATTTTGGAATTCACTAACTGTGACTAAGGGTTTTGTCTTCTTTAATATCCTCTGAGAGTATGGCATATAACGTTAGCATGTTATCTTGTTAACATTGTCTAAGATGGTGTTACAAAAGGGAGAGTTGGTTGCATGAATATATGACACACTGGACGAGATGCCCCACTGGGGTTTTGTCCTGTATGATTAAGATTAACACATCAGGAAGCTTGAATTAGACCATATCAAAGCTCCTTGACACTTTCTAAATTATATTATGTACATGAACTGTTGGAACTATCTTTACCTGTTTTTTTTTCAGGTATGGCTGAAGGTTTGGAGAACACTATGGGGACATTCCAACAGTAAGTACTCTGTTGCCAAGTCAGGGAGTATGACTATGAGGGATTGATATACTCTCCAAGCAGAGGTAAGATCCGGGGTATTTTCGACGTATTTTCGCGGTATTTCTACTTTTCTGTTTACGAAAGGGACAGTACAAACTGAAAAGTAGAAAGACAGCAAAAATACGTCGAAAATAATCCGGATCTTACCTCTGCTTGGAGAGTAGGATTAATAAGTAATTTTGGCACTACCAGATCTAGAGAGTTTAAACGAGTAGAAGATCCTGAAACAGAGTGGCCAGTTCATCATAAGTAGATCAACAATTACTTAGTACATGTATTAACATGTGGTTTTGAGTTGTTCTTTTATGTTTGGGCTATTATAAACTTTTGGCAGACAACGAAACTTCGTCAAATATATTTGGTCCTTCCAGAAACAAGTCAACATATCCTAAGGCTAATAGAGGTTAATGTGATATATCCAAATGTGATATAACGTTACATTATATTTGCTTGAAAGTGTTGAACTGTTTCCTCTCTCCAGTGCTGTTGACCTCGGTACAGACATGTTGGAGCTAGATGTACAACTGTCGCAGGATGGGATGGTGGTCGTGTCACATGACAACGACATCAAGCGCACCACCGGCGCGGAGGTGAAAATATCGGACACAAAGTTTGCAGACCTACCTCTACTGCACACGCATCAGGAAGTTACATTCCTCAATGGTATGTATGCTTGTATTCATGACGTAAGTGTAATCTAAATACATGTTTTCATAACTAAATTTCTCAAGTAACTGATCTTAGCCACCTCTCAGATGTGCTTGTATAGCAGCTATTGTAGGCTAGTAGCTAATACATATAAATATGCAAAAGACCCAGACGAATTGTCTTGCTTTGAAATTTTTGCACTGCATGATAGACTATTATTTCCAAGAATTGTACAAATACATGGTCAATTGACTATTGTATGAGGTCTAAATTACACTAGCATGAACAAGTCATTACTGGAATAATAGGACAATGCATTAGAATTACACAGGGAGCACGTGTACCCATGTATATATCTACTTTTACAGAACCTAAGGCAATGTAGATCTGGTATTTGGAATTAAATATCTAATTGACTCTGTTTCCTCATTTACCTACACAGGTCTCCCAGTCTGTTTCCCAGATGCCACGGATCGCAGCTTCTGTCTACTTCGAGATGTTTTTGAAAAGTTCCCAGCGGTGGTCATCAATGTAGACATAAAAAATGATGATGACGAACTCATTGCAAAGGTTTGTCCCTATCTTAGAACTAAGAATTGTCGCTATGAATTTTTGAGTTGCAATGCTGAAACTTGTAGGATGAAGGAAATGAAAAGATTGACAAGTCAAAGTGACAACTTATTTATTTATTTTGTTAAAATAAATAAAAGTTATTTATCTATTTTGTTAAAATAAATAAAAGTGACAGCTATGAACCAATGGCACTTTCATCAGATTAACTCTCATCAGAATATAGAACTATGAAATAAGAAGAAAGATTGTTTTTAAACAAGACATTTTCCAGTTGTCTATAGAAGAATCAGTTGGTTTGTTTGTCTCTGCCTTGCAAGCACACAAGCATTCCTTAGTTATAATGTTGTAATTGATTTCACTTTCCTTGTTTTTGTATGCTTTACATGTTTATGATGTTTGTATTTTGCACTGCTTATCTAATAATTTTTAATCATTTCTATTTTTTTCGTAGTTCTCATTTCTGATTTTTATGATTTTGCATGTGCAACAAAATCAAAGGTTGGAGAGTTAGTGCGGGAGTACAACAGAGGTGACCTGACAGTTGTCGGGAGTCGACTGGAATCAGTCATCAAGAAATTTCACCAACAGGTTAGTTAAGTCAGTCCAGTTGTATTTTCCTGTCTTCTAGGTTGGGGACTTGATCCATGAGTACAAGAGAGAGGCTATAACTGTGTGTGGCAGTCGACTAGACACTGTCGCTCACAAGTTTTACCAGCAGGTGGGGATGTTGTTAACCATTTGCATCCCAACTAGATTTGTTTTTTTCTATAGCATGCTTTTTTCAGGGAAAATTTCAAACCCCTCAGAAAAACGTCTTTTTTTAATGCATGCACTGGCATGAAATGTGTTAGATGCATTGCCCATGTGACTTGCGATGTGTTAAAGGTTGAGTGTAGTTCAAGGTTTGTTTTATACATTTTATTCATGCTCAGCCATGAGATTCAAAGGTGATGCATGATATAAACATTGATTCAATTGCTCAAGAAGTGTCAATTTTGAGGTATACCATAGTCCTTCTAATGCATCTGTTGTATCCTGCAGAACCCAGACATCCCCTTGTTCTTCAGTGCCAAGCGATGTGTACAACTGGTGTTACTGTTCTACAGTGGTCTTCTACCTTTCGTTCCCCTCAAGGAGTCTTGCCTTGAAGTTGTCATGCCCAGCATTATTTGGGGGTAAGCTGCCTTACTCAAGCGCCACCTAGTGTTTTATGGTAGCATGACAACTACCACATTCAAATTGGACAGAAGAGCAATTTCAGTTTTACACTGTCAACAATATACAGTACAGCATCTATTGTTATGATACAATTTGTCTGCTGTGTAGCCTTCTTGACCTCTAAATTGTTCTTTACATTACCTATTTATAAGTCAGACTTTTGAGTTATGAAAATGATAAAAAAATATTCTCTGTTTTTATTGTGTTTCAGGGAACGTTGGGCAGACACAGTACCTACCAAATACAAAGTGTTAGCACGCATTGCTGACTTGTAAGTAGACTTCTGTGCTTTCATCTTTCCCTGTCTGAATTTGTGACCATACCTATACATTATTCCATTTGTGTCTTCTCTTGCAATTGGACTTGTGCAATAATTTCAAGTTTTTTGGCAAGTGGCCAAAACAACAGTGGACATACTAGTGTTTCATACCTCTCTTGTCTTGTCTAATTTCCAGTCTACTGATGAGCAAAGTGCTGATTCGTCACCTGGACAGGCGCGGGATCCACACGTACCTCTGGGTCATCAACAACGACGCCGACTTCGAGCGTGCGTTCAGCCTCGGCGCCAAGGGCGTCATGACAGACTACCCCACTAACCTCAGACACTTCCTAGATGAGCGGGAAGCATTGATGAATAAATAGTCACACCATACCATTACTCCAGAGCCTGGAGAGCTGTCTCTAGGACCCGTCCCTCTGTCCCAGGATGGAAATCTGCTTGTTGGGATGGACAAAAATGTCATCCTTTCCGTCCAAAAATCTGAACTTGTGACATGGATTTGCTGAAAATGTTGTTTTTTCATAATCTTAAAACAACAGATTTAACAGCGAAAATAAAAAAACATGGGCTATCAAACAGTGAGAGGAACGGAAAAAATTTCAAGCTGAAGACAGCCTGTCCAAAACACTCCCCACTTTCCATCTTATTTATTCCAATGATAAGTTTATAACCTACTAAATAACAGAAAATGCACACCACACACAAAATAAGCTTTTTAAAAAGAGACACAAGTTCTCTAACTTTTGATGCATGTTCATGTCAATCAACATTATCCTGCCTCTCCCATTGGTCAATCACAAAGTTGAAGCATGCTGCTAGTCACATCTGTTGCCAGTGTAATGGAACAAAATTGCACAAGAAAGTTGACAGAAGAAAATGCACAATAGCACAAAGAAGTTCACAGAAATTGATAGGGAATTGATCTGTCTTTAAATGTCATGTCTACCTCTTTTGTTCTTAGTAAAGATAAGCGCAGACAGACTACTTTGAGATGAAGTTGTACAATGTGAATACATACTATAGCTGAAAGCCATGTACAGATAGTTATGGTAGTAGTTATGTAGTTTAAGTACTCTCAACCTGACACCTCCAAGTGGGTACTACAGATAACTCAACAAGGGATGAAGGCAACAGGCCAAGATTGCTCCTTTATTATTGAGTTGTCATTGTCATTTAGTTTACATTGAGTATTTTGTAAAAAGCTTTTCAATTTACAAAAATTACTCATTGGGGAAATTGTTCAAGTAATTTTAGGATATTGTGTGTTGTACTAAGTTGATGTTATTTTTACTTCAGATTCTAATGTTGTATGACATTTTTTGATCTTTTGTATTCATAGTTATTTTGTAACATTTGAAGTGTCCCACAGTGCTGGTCACAGTAAAGACGTTTTATTGTATTTCCTTTTTTCACATTTTTATATCTTGCATAGGTGTATATTAATTGATACAGGGCTGGATACAGGATTCTAATTTATATTCATCAGTGGCAGAAGGACGTAAAAACTCTGTGTACATAAAACTTGATCTGGAAAAAAATATAAGGAGGAATGAAATGTGAACAAGCCAATACCTTCACATGAAATAGTGATAGACCAAGAATAAAACTGTACTGCTATACAAGCAACATTGTACTTATAACAATAAGCTTCTTTTATCTTCAATGTCACATGGTTTTGACATAGCTGAAGTCTGTTTAATGTTACAGACTGTCCACAGAGTAATAAATTTGACCTGACTTGGACAATATTACAAAGATTATACTTCTTGTTTCGTCCCGGCTGATAACGTTACAGGCCGATAGATATCTATTTACAATATGTCTGTCATTGCCAAGTATTAAACATTGGAAATGAACACTGGTCTTTCTCTGAATGGTTCTAAGTACATGTATTTAATAATGATAGTGTAAGATATAACCTTGGTGAGGTAATGTTAATGCTTCCTCTGAAATTGATGATTATAACAGCAAGCAATTGAAATGGAACTGATTTTCCGAAGAACTTTTGATGAAGGGTATATATTGGATACACACTTTGTGTAATAACTTTTTTCTGAGGATCCAGAGTCTTTTCATTACTTTTGCCGTCTGTATTTATCTAATTGTCCGCATAGTGGCGCTGCTCACAGGTGTCCTGGCGTCAGGTTGCCAATCACTGCCAGGGTTCTCCGCCCATGACCACCTTGAGAGTGGCAGCCGCTCTTCCAGCTAGCGGCACACCTCTTGTCATATGAGATCAGACAATGCAAAAAAAGATAATAACACTTCATCTAAATTTTATCTATTAGGAATACTTCTTATTTAGCTTACTATTTGTTGTTTTGACTGTTATGAATTACACTGAACGGGGATATTGTTTGATTTTAATCGTGGAGAAAAACTGTAGTTTTGTTGGGGGGTATGTGTTTTAGATGGAATAGCCAATTAGCTGTGTGGAAACAAAATGGCGGCCGATCCGGTGTCAGGACTGGAGTAAAACTTTACAAATTCCAGGTGGATTTTATCGCGAAGGAGAATGGTACCGCCTTGGATCATGTTGTGGAGACCTAGGGAATAGTTCACATGGAATGCCAGGAAGAGAGGGGGATCCCAAAGGTACGTCGATCGTCGAGAATGTACACTTTTTCCCTTCGCGGGACGGTGGTCTGTAAAGTCGAGTTTGTAAAAACATACTAACAACGGTTCGGCGGTCTGTTTTAGTTTAGTGTCCCTGTTTTGAGGCAAAATATCTGCCACCAGGTCTCGATCAAGTTCGTAGGATTGTCTCTATCTTGATTGATTTGATGTAATTAGAAGCAAGATCTTTGCGGAAGTGCAGAACTTCTGTAAAAGAAATCGCCGTAAGCGAACGTTGCAGTTGTGAAGGGTCGTGTCAGGTGGTTCTTGTGTTGGTTTCAACAACATTTTTAGTAATGTAAAGTTAGGATCGCGATGAAACACCTGGCAAAATTTTAACGCTGCAGAATCAATACTTAATATACAAACAAAAAAGGGAATGTTTTATGCGTTTATGGATTGTATTTTATTGGGATTTTTTGGTAGAAATTCTGGATATTCTTGTCCTAAAATTTAAGTGTAGTTTAGAAACAAACGATGTAAATCCCTAGCTTTGTGCCCAGCTTTGTAATGAAAACAGGAGAAAAATGATCAGTTACAACTGCTAGATTGGTGCTAAGAATACTGAGAAATTGACATTTACTGCGTTTTCCTTGTACATAGACCAGTTTATTTCCTTTCTAAAACCTAGATGCCTGACGAGCTGTAACAGAGGGAAAGATCCGCCTTGTTTAGTAGGTCGCTGCAGGTTTAGGGTCTGAATTCTCTAGTAATTATGCATCTGACCCAAACCAACCAGCCAGAAAGCCTGGTCAAATAGCCGGGATACAAGCTGCAAATTCGCTTGCAGATCGCTGTCAAAAGCCCTTATCGTGACCAGATTAATCAAGATCCTATTTTCTCTAGACAGAACATTGTTTGTGGTGTATAATTTCACATCCTTAAGGGGGGGGGGGGGGCATCTTGTACCCGTGACTGTAAGTACATAAATTTGCTCTCCGAACTGAAAAAAAAAGAGACTTTTCTTAAACGTTACTTTGAGGCATTTATCTTTTGTCAGCTACGGTGTGTCGAATCGTTCAACACAGCAGACCTTTGGAAAACACTGCGCAAACATTTAGAGAGGGTCGTTACAGTAATTAGTATTACCCAGACCATATGTGAGGAGAGAAATCAGCCGGTTTGGGCCACTAAAACAATTTATGTTGTCATAATTTGTCTGACCAACGTGACTTATATGTAGTTAAGTTAAGTGCCTCTTCAGACTTAACATCATAAACAGTTTATAACAGTTTTCGTCAAGGCAACAAAACGAGACAACGTGACCGACCCCTTACTTGTATGCAAACAATTTTCTGTCGTGACAAATCGATATTACAAACTGTTTAGAACCGTTCCTTAGCCTGTTTTACATCGGTATGCCCCTACCTGTGAGAAAAATGTTTCGTTGTGCAATGACTAAGTAAAAAGTTTACATTCGGCATGGCATGATTTCCTTTTTGCATTGTAGGATTTAGACAAAGTTTGGAATTTTAATTCGCGACAAGCCATGTGATTAAAAATGTCTTGGTTCCCAGGCACCCTCCTATTGAATTGCTCAGTATAAATGTCTCCGTGTACATGTTCGATTGCCAAGTTTGGTAAAGGGTGATCAGTAAAATTTGTCAGAAGCAAAACAATGCAAGCGCTTGTAAAGCTTAAAAGATGAAAAGTTTGTAGGCAGGTAAAATATACATCTACATTGTAGATAAACTACTAAGTAATAGAATTACTGTAATGAGTTTGTTTATGAATGGAATCTATTTTAGGGAACTTGACCAAGGTAAAGTAAAGTAACTTTTAAAATCAGTGGATGTATGTTTTTGTCAACATTTTAACTCTTTGATTCATGTTAAACTCACGATAACTGTGTGTACGATATGTGTGCATGATATGTGAATAACAAGCAGTTATGTATGTGTAAAAACTACATACAGCATCTTTTTCTTAAGATTAATGGCCATTCTTGTCAGTACAGTAATACAGTCAAGATTTCAACTGTACCATAACATGATGTTTTGAATCTTCAAATAACAAGAACAGCAGTTCCTAATTTAAAACACATCTACCACATGCAGAACAGGAAATAAAAACACACCTGGGGGGCGGATTGAAGGGGCTGTTTTTGTAGCTTTTATAAAAAGCTAAAAAGACTTGAGTCTCCTAACCTACTGTATTGTGTTGTTTGGATATAATGTAGTTTGACATTGTCAGGAAATATCCTACTAAGAAAAGTTGCAGAGATGCACATTATGCACATTTTGCAACAAAAAATACAACTAAGATATGGGTGAAGGATGTTTAAATGTTGTCTTGCCCCTCTATCTTATCTTTCTTGGAGCGACCCTAGGCTTAATAGAGATTACGAATTTGTGTTACGCAGTTTGAACCTGTAGGAATAAGTCTGACAGTATGCAATATAGACAGAGGTGAAAATCTAAACTCCTCACACTTTACTTACTGATACCATACATGTTGTAAATGTATTTGTACTGGTACTGAATTCCTCGGTGACATCAATTAACTAAACGATATAAAGGAGAACATAAAGACTGTAGTTTGAGGCTGTTTTTCACCATTTGTTCAATCTGAATTTCTAACAAATATTCCCTGACAGTCTGTTGTCATGGCAACCTAACCATGTCCACCTGTGTGCCAGGGTTAGAGTAACAAGTGCCTGACTACCATCTCCATGGGAGGGGGGTGGAATTCCTGATAGGAAAAGGCTGGAATTCTGCCCTATCTTAGTTCAGTACGACTGTTTGATCCATGACAGATTTAGCTGGAAAAGGTGGCATGTTGGCAGGCTAATGTAATTGAGTCAGGGACCAACAGAGTTTTAGGGGCACAAATAGCAGAGCTGGAAGTTGGCTTAGGACGGTTAGGTAATGAATAAGGTACAAAGTGGTGTGGGAGGGTGGGGGGTAGGGTTGTTATGGGTCCTAACCACTTGTATTTATGACAAACATGTAAGCTATTGTTCTCTTTGACATGCTTTGTTTGATTCCTGAAGGAAAATTCAAAGGATAAAATCATATTTTTCTCCCTGCTGCCAAGTCCCTATCTTTCTAACTTTTAGATTAGAGTATAATCAAAATACTTAAGCTAATACTTTACCTATGACTTAATGTTGCATATTCTGCATCAAAACATGCTAAATATAGGACATAAAGATGTTGTCTAATATATATATGTACCTATAGGTAAAGCAAACCATTTATTCCTCTCCAGGTAAAGATTTGGTAATTAGTAGCCCAGACAATAGATATTCCTGAGGTTATTGTAATGTCTGTCAGTGGGAGGTGAAGATATGATCTTATCTCACACTGTCATCCTAGCCTTTTTGATTGGAACCATATCTTCAGTGGGAGGGACTCCAGTAATTGAATACCATTCATGCCCCTTTATAACCTGTTGGTCAATACACAACGCATTGTTATACTTACAGATACCTTTATTTGTGAACCATTCGTGTGGTACAAAGATGCATCTCTGTATATGAAGATAGTTTGCAGAAATTTGTATGGTCAAAGTTTATAAAGATTCTGTAGCAACAGTTGGTTAGGTTTGTGGCAGGCCAGACTGGAAGACTGCCAAACTGGGTGTATTCATGGAGAATGATGGGGTTTATCACACCTTCAAAAATCACAACTGAACTGTGAAACTGCCACACGTTCTGAACTGTATTTAGAACAAATTCTTACTTGTAAGGAGATACTAACATAACAGTTAGTTTTCAAAAATGTGACAGATGGAACCTTGGGATATTCAGCTAAGCTAGTACTAGTCATAGTTTCTCTTACTTTGTGTTACATACATATATGATGCGCTTTCTTTTGCCCCCCTCCCCATTTTGTTTGTCCAGCCTAAACATACAAAATGTACATGTACATTGTAGGGGTGTACAGTTAGTTAAAGTGCCCCTCCCCATCATAAATATGTTGGTTAACGGTAGGACCTCTCCCAAATTGAGTTTCTCTTTTGTAAAATGTTCCAAAGGCTTCTTGTTTTTGCTGAGAAAAAAACATAAATCACTTTTCCTCATTATGGACTTGGAGAAAGGAACAGTATACCATATCATCTCACCATCTAGTCCAAACACCATACAGACCCATTCCTGAGTGCCTGATAAGGACAATATGTGGTTTGCCAGCAAACTGGCGAGATGTTTACTCTTTACTTCAGGTGGGGTGAAATTTCCCCATTGCTTGGAGATTGATACATCCGTATGATCTAGGTAATGGTTCACTTGTGGTTGTGTGATGGCCACAACTTCTCTGGTAGTTTTTGTTTGTCTATGATTGTTTCCGTATATAGAGTCATAGCTTTTAAACTTAAACATCATTAAGTTCGTTAACTTACTGAAACAAACAAATGGGAAAAGAAAGACACTACAGGATTATTATTCTGCGACTTTTCAAGAAAAGTTGCCAGGTTAAAGGGGTAATAAAAGAGGTTGGATTGGGTGTATTTGAAGGGTATGACAGCGTAATGTAGATAAAGTGGGGAAGGAGTCAATAATAAAAGTCGGGAATGAAATATAGCAGGCTTACCTACCATGGCAATATCCCCATTTATATTGTTCTTCTAGAGTATGTTTCTTTTTTTAGCTTACCTGTGTAGTTAAAATGTGGGAAAGCTTGTGCTATTATTATTTACTCCAAATGTTTCTAAAGATCAGTCAATTTAGGTTTTACTAGCACTGTGATGTTTGCCTAGTACTGTATTATGTTGTGTATGTGACCATAGGGTATATGGTTAACACAGGGGGTGGTGATAACTATTGCTTAATGAATTATTTACCCATTTACTTGCACATCAGCTAGATTGAATGGGACTTCTCTCCATTATTGGGTGGGAGATGGCATTTTTATTGGGGTTGACGTGATGATAATGGAAGAAAAAGACACATTTCAGTGATCAAAATCAATTCTAGTTAACTCGCTGTGCTGTAAGGATGGGGCATAGTGCCATTGTATAGTCAATATGTCCGAAAGAGCTGGTAAAATGATGTTTTCTCATATTCAGTATTGCTGAAATAGTAGCTATTTACAAGTCTGTGGATTGCATTTTATCACTGTAAGTAAATCACTAAATGTATTCATCTATATAGGAATGAAAATTTAGTCCATCTAATTTGGTTGTTAAGACAAAAACTTTTCACCATTTAGTATATGGGTCTATTGGTATATTATATTATAACTTATATTTATAAACTTATAGGCTTTCCCATAGTTGTTTTTTGCAACACCTCGGTATTTAGTCTTTTTTTGAATAAATTTTCATACCCCGGTATCCGTACAGGTTGACTTTGCAATAACATTGCATTGTTGATTTACAGCGATATAATTCTGTAACCAAACAATGTCTCATGCCCATTTCCAGGGAGATCCCCCTACAACTATGCACGAACCCAACAGTTCAACAAAGGCCTTATTCCTGGAGAAGGTACGACAGAGTAACGCCGCGTGCCAGAGTGGAGACTTCAACCTTGCCATTCGGTTATACTCCGAGGCTATAGAGTTGGACCCCAACAACTACATCCTGTACAGCAACCGGTCCGCGGCCTACGTTAAAACCGGACAGTTCGACCTGGCGCTGGAAGATGCCGTTAAGGCGAGAGACCTGAATCCGAAATGGGCAAAGGTAAGACATAACCGGCATTAACATTAATCGGGCAGGTTTCCTAAATTTGCCACTTTGGAAAACAGTGGGTTTGAGAGATCTCTAGTGCAGCACCCCCCGGGTATGCACAGTTTAGATATAGGAGTGCACTATACTGGGAGACGTTGGGTTGGAGATCTGTTTGGATATATCTTTTGAGGGTGGCGGAATTATGTACCCTGGTGGATTAATGTTAGTATACAGGGATTTCTATCAAGATTTAAGACACTTAGTTTTAATTTCACATTCATATCATACAGTACCACTTCTACCATTCACCTTGTATTGTGCTCTACAAACAAGTTTTTGATTAAATGGAGATATCTGACCCTAGGTCACAACGTGCAATTATAGGATGTATGTTGTGCTTCTGATTGAAGAACCAGTGGCAGCGAATGCTGAGCTATGTTTTCTTCAGTTACAAAATACACACACCTGTACACCAACTATGTACACACTAACCATGGCATGAATAACTCTGAAGAGCAAAAAGTACAGTCATCACAAAAGTGACCTATATAGGGTACATACTGCTAGAATTTATTAAGAGAATGAGCTATACGTTTCTGTTACTTTGGGAAGTGTGCCATTTTATCCTGACTACTCAATGTAGGGATGTAATAGAATATTACAGTTATTTTCACATCTCTACAATACTATCAAACTATACAATACAAACACATATACAGGTAAGTGTCAATCCGTACAAAATAATCTCTGTTGCTATGTAAGTGCCTATGTACAATTCAGGGATTCAATAGAATATTACAGTTATTTTCACATTTCTATAATACTATCATACTACACAATACTAACACATATACAGCAGGTAAGTGTTAGTCCTAACACAATGATCTCTGTTGCTATGTAAGTGCCTATAATTCAGTACCGATGCCCAAAGGTTTCCTTTTTTGTCTGGTTTTCTTTACCAATCTTAGTCATGCAAAAATGATCCCAGTCAAGTTGATCCCAGGAACGATAGCCTGTTGGCTGAATGTATGTCAGGTTAACTTACGAGCATAGCTGGAATAGTTGGAGATATTATCTGGTGCCTGAGCACCATTGCCTACAGGTGTGTATAAGATACCCGACGACCATGGATGTATCTTCAGTTGGCACGTCTCCACATACAACCACTTAAAATAATGTTCTTTATTGGGACAAAATTACTCAGTGTTGCAAAAGGTATGCTTTTAGGAAGGTATTCGTCTGAATTTAGCTCCTGATTGGATGAAGAAAGAAAGGTGTAGAAAACTGTGGTTTCTAATTGGGCCTTGTTGCCATGACAAACATAACAGTAACAGACAGCATTTACTATACATTATGTGCCCTCACTTGCCACTCTCCCATTTGTATAAGTAGACTCGCAGAGTGTTCGACTATTATAAGTGAGTAGACACTTGCTTGGGGGTGCCAAACCATCAGGTGGTGATTAACGCCACATGACATCGGCGTCATGCTGAGCATCATAATGGGGATGTGATAGCTGGCTAGGTACCCTGCCTCAGGAGATAGGACCATCTGCCTTCCCTTTTATAGGGACTTTAGATGCATCTGGATATCCGTGTACTTCTGAATAGTCAGGCGGAATAATTAACACATTAGGGGGTCCATTATGTACACATTGTGATCAGGAATTGTTGAGGTCGATTCAAAGTTTACGCAGACATGATCCAACCTCTCTAATCAAGGAATCGTTGTTGTCCTTCGGTAAGACCGTAAGAATGTCGCTTGTGGTGTTTTGTAAGATTCTTGAGCGGTTATGTTATAACGACGTTTGGCGGTGGTCCAACGTCAGGCAGGGTAAACTGCTATTTTGTCAGACTGTCTCCTCCTCCCCTTTGATGTCAGCCATACCGACAGAGGTCAAGTTTGTGGCAAACCCTCCTCACCTGCCTGGCTGCCGTTCTATGCACCGTGCGTGCTCTCCGGCCCCCCCTAAGTCATCTCCAAGCCAAACAGACACACACAGCAGCATGAAGTATGACAAAATCTAACCCTGGTGGGGTGTTTTGAACCAATAGTGTGAAGGAGAAGTGTACACTGGGTGTAGCAGGCCAAGGCTGACTGAGTGGGGTACTAATTGGTAGTGACAGCTGGCATTTTTCACCTGATAAAACCTACCAAACAACCCAAGCTGCCGAACAGATTGTACCAGCATGACCACCATTTTATCTGATGTTAGGAAAGATATCTTTACCAAGCAACAGACGTATTCACAAGTGTAACACAGTCTGTACAGGTTCACTGTAATGGTTCAGGTGTGCGCTACTGTAGTCTGCATTGTTTGATGTTTTGGAGAAGTAGGTTAAACTAACAGGAAATCACAACAGCTGAAGGCTTTTGCAAGTCACTAATTACTTGTGAAAAATCACCTGTACAAAGAATTTACATTGAATGGTAATGACAGACACAAATGTACAGTTCTGATTTAGTAGTTGGGCTTTGAGACTTTCCAAGAGTAAAAGGACATGTCAAGATGCCAACTTATATGTAAACAGTGTTTCTAATCCTGTACTAGATTTATGAAAGGTTGTGGTAATGTTAGGTAGTCAGAAAAGGTGTAAGATTACCAGACAGCGATTCCTAAAATGTTGGAGTGGTTTATGAGAATTCCGACCCTGTTTATTGTTGTTAATGCACCAGGTCAAAGATTACAAGTGAAAGGAAACATGCCTGCTCGTACTGTAGTAGTACCCATGTCTACTCAACTTACAGGAAAACCCCTGTTTCTTTTTATATAATAGTTATTTGACATTGTGTATATGTATGAATTGATCAGTGTTATTTTGAATCCATAAATGAGCGAGATATACTTTGATTTGACGGAATAATGATCCTACTACATAGTAGAAAAAAGCCAAAGTAATTTTTGCATCATCATCTTGATTTATTATTGTTGTTTGTTTAGTTTGTTGTTTTTGTTTACTTGTTCCAGTGTTGTGATAGATCTTTTCTTTATTTAGGATGACTTATTCTTAAGGAGTGGAAAGAAAAACAAAGATTTTCCCCTGACAACAAAGTGTGCTCAAATAGTTGGGACAATTTTCAAGTTTTGGAAAAGATCTAGGTTGGACCATAAGTGTTTGTTTAGATATGTATCAAGGATACATTCCCTAGATTCTTGCTAATGTGATAAGGTCTCTTGCAACAGGGTCACCAGTACTTAACGGATGACATTTTTCCAACATTATGTCAATCCAAGGATGGTCATTTGTAAGTTGAGCTACAGCTGACCTTTAGAATATAAGTCTTCCGTAGCATCCGTGGTTTAAAAAGAGGGAAAACAAGAAGGGGTCAACAAAGGTAGAAATGTTATTCTTATAGTGCAAAGGCTTCCAGTTGTTACTTTATATAGGTCGCAGGTAAGGTAGCAGAAGGGCAATAAATGGTCGCCAAGTTTTAACGTCTCGGATCAGTACATGTATAAAGTCCGGTGTCGTTTTGATCCAGCGATTCTTTAGTTTCTAGAGGTGCGGAGCTGCAACCCGAGAAGTCGGTGTTTTGGGTTGCACTGTAGCTAGGATTACCACCGGTCAGGAGTCCATTTCCTACAACTGACCAATCACAGAGCAGCAGGCCCCGTTCAAATTGGCAGCACACAATGGCGCTGTATTTTTGTGGCCCCCTCACATTATTTGACCTGTTACCTGATAACTATAGGTTCGCTGAGAATCTGTCCCTCATGTTCATGTTGTAGAAGTGTGAAAAGGATTATGAGAGAAGGTAAACTGTTTAACGTGCCAAAAATGTGAAGGAAACTTGTCCAAGTGGCTCTTTTAGAGGCGGATTGGTTTCTTTTTCTGAGGCAGTCATGCCTTGGTTCACCCTTAGCATGCCAGCCTATTGTGCCAGGGAGGGGACTCTTGTTTGCCAATTATTCGTGGTCCTTTCGTTACCACCAGGCGAAACAGGACAAGCAGCTCGGCACCTGCTCCGGGCATGCCGCACTCATCCCGTGTTACGACACGCTCAGCGCAAGAATTAGCGGAAACCTGGAAGTTTTTCATTTCGTCATGTACCATTACGGGCGAGCGACGTGCGGGGTATGGCATGGCCGCGTGTGTGAAGAGGGTCTGAGAGCATGGAATCTTGAGAATGAACATTAGAGAAAAGTAAATAAACCTGACTGTTGTCAAAGGACTTACACCAAAAAAGTTTTAACCTTTAACACTGCGTTGTTGCCCTGCATCACCACCTTTGTACTGGTGACCCCCAGAAACTACTGTAAATGATGAAGCAGTTTTAGGTTTTCAAATATGCTGATGTTGTACAGAGGCGGCGGCACGAAATTTTGAATGGGGGGGCGAGATAAGTTGAGATGTAATGTCACTAAGACGAGCGCCGAAGGCGCGAGGCGTCGCACCGAAGGCGCGACAATACTAGGGGGGTCCGGGGGTATGCTCCCCCGGGAAATTTTGAAATCTAGACCCTCTGAAATGCTATTTCCTGCATTCTGAGGGGCAAATTTTGCTGGAAGAGTAAGCTAAGTTTAATGACATCTCTATTTGTAAAAAAAAAATGCAGAAAGGTTTCAGCTTGATTTTGGGGGAACGGCGCCCTCCCGACATATTTTTCCGCCAGAGGCACGACATGCTCCCACAGGAAAATTCAAAATTCTTGACCCATTGAAACGCTATTTCCTGAATTCTGAGGGGCAAATTTTGATGGTAAAGTAATCTAAGTTTAATGACATCTCTATGTGTGACAAAAAATACAGAAGGGTTTCAGCTTGAGTTTTGTTGGACGACGCCCTCCCGACATATGATTTTTCCGCCGGAGCGCGACATTGAAAACTTTAAAATTTTGACCCATTGAAACGCTGTTTCCTGAATTTTGAGGGGCAAATTTTGCTGACAAAGTAAGCTAAAACGGTCAATGATATCTCTATATATGAAAAAAAACCAGACGGGTTTCAGCTTGAGTTTTGGGGTGCGACGCCCTCGAGCCCTCCCGACATATTTTTCGCCGGCGGCAACGTTCTCCTCCGGGAAAATGTTGAAATCTTGACGCCCTGAAATGCTTTTCCCTGAATTTTGAGAGGCAAATTTTGCTGATAGATTGAACAAATACAGAAGGGTTTCAGCATGAGCTTTGGAGGGCGACGCCGTCCCGACATATACGCAGGCGGCGCAACAATCCTAGGGAGAACAATCCTAGTATGCTAACGTACGTCAGAGAAAATTTTGAAATCTTGACACTCTGAAACGCTATTTCCTGCATTTTGAGAGACAAATTTTGCTGGTAGAGTACGCTAAGTTAAGAAAATCTCTGTCAGTGAAAAGATTCACAAGAGTTTCAGCTTGATTTTTGGGGGGGGCGACGCCCCCCCAACATATTTTTCGGGGGGGGGCAGCCGCCCCCCTTGCCCCCCCCTGTGCCGCCGCCACTGTTGTACAACATTTATTGTAACTTGCCAACATATTCAACTGCAAAATATTATTTTTCATCTTATGAGTTGTCCCAATAATTACTGTTCAACTACAATGCATTCATATGTTGTTTACCTTGCCGTGTTGACTTTTGATAACTGATCACATAACATAACAGCATTGACAGAACTTTACTATGATCTTTGATTAAAAGCAAGCCAAACAATACATCCATCTATCAAACAAAATTATTAGGGAAATGATACTTGGATATCGAGAAATAAGCACATTTATATGTATAATTGCAATGATAGCTGTAGAACAGACCTTATTGTGGCGACCAAAAGAAGGCCAACTGAAGGTAAATAGACCTGATAGAACAAAGAGCTTGTTAGAGCCTTTTGGAAGATCCTTGAAGGCATTGATAGGCAAGACTAATGCATTCTCCATAGGATTTTGTCCTAGTACTGTCTGAAGTTTTGTCTATTGCATTTCCCTTGCTACAGCTTGAAGCTTCAATTCTATATCAACTGCCCATTGTTAAATCTACATATTGAGAAATGTATGCAAATATACCAATTTAGAAACCCTTATAACTAAAGATGCATCAATCCAAAATCCTTATTTGTAAGTGGGACACATTTCCACCCATCTCTTCTATTGGACAATTGTGTACACTCAGGTGGAACTAATGGATTTTCCTTGTTTGAAGTCTATGGAATTCCAATTAATTTTGGAGGAAGTGTCTTGACTAGAGCGGAATTCTTTAGATGACCTGCCACCTGACATGTCAAGAATCAAAGAAAAGCAAAGTTCATGTGAAACGTTCGGTATATTTATATCCATATTTGTGCAGAACATTCTTGGGAGATGTGGAATTCCTTAGATCTACTGGGTATGAACAGGAAAAGGGCTGTCTCCTGCCTTCAAGTGTAGCAATTTTAGATTTTTATATCAAGTCTAGGTCAAGAGATATTGTGTTCATCTTAATATATTAAGTCTTAGTCAGTGCTACCGGTATGTATGATATCATTCCAAAATATTGTATATACTACTAGCTGTGAGTATACTACTATTTCTGGTACAAGTAACATGGTACTCTTCCTTGGGAGCTAAGGAAAATGGTCTCTGTTTGAAGAAAATATGCTCCTCCCCATCTTCAACTCAATCTAAAGATAGGTGAGTCATTCCAGTACTAGGATTGAACAAACAAAATCCATTAAAACATACATATGATATAGAGGTCTATTTAAAGTATTTTACATTTTCCATGTGTAACTAATGATAAATCCTTGCTAGGCAGATTTTAATCTAACTTGTACATGTAGTGTCGTAAAATGTGCTATTAGTTAATTTATTTATGACATACATGTACATGTACAGAAAACTATAAGCAGTCAAATTATCTAGATGATTTAACTTCCATCAGATAAACACTGAGATACAAGCAAGTTAGTGAAACCAGAAAATACATGACTGATAATTCTTTGAAAATGGATATACTCTAAATCTTTTGCCCCATTACTTTTGACCTATCAACAGAAAACAAAACCTTCTAACCAGTCAAATTATCCAGGTGATTTGACTTCCATCAGATAAATTAAATAATACTGACATACATGCAAGTCAGTGAAACCAGTATCTTTTGCCTTTAGACCACACCATCTTATTTCCTTGGTTTCTGAACATTTTGAAGGGAAAATGCAGCTAGCTGTCAAAATGAAGTCAGAAGGCTGGGAGGAAATTTGCACGTTACTACACATATATTCACTCCCTAAAACTGTGTATACCATTGTACAGGCCTCGGGCTTTGTTTTCAATTTGTATTATTTGTTAGAACCAACAAATACAATTGGTGTGGCCTTATAGCTCAAGATATACATGTATAAACGTTATAGCACGTCTTCTAGACAAAGTTTTCCTTCCCCTGAGGAGGTGTTTGTGTAAGACAACCTGCCATGCTCAGGTCTGGCAGCAAATATTTGGGCAGGTCGACCAAGTATGCAAAGATAAACTGGGAGGGACATGAAGTAGCTTGCAGCTGGTGGCAGTTTCAAACAGTTAGGCATATTTTAAACTTACCTAACTATGCAAAATACAGGTCTTTGATCTGCTACGATTCTGTCACTGTCACCAATTGTTTCTTAACACTCAAAAATTAAATGCATTTTTAAGATTTATTGTTTCAGAGGTGGCAGCTCAATGGAAAATGACAAACATATTATAGTGCTTAATACGGCCGGTATCCTCGAGTGTTAATAACACGGCGTACTTGAGGTTTTGTATTTGGACAGCTGCATTGTGTGGAACACTCATGGTGAAAAGGCGATAATTTTCCATCCATGGGAGAAAAGCATGTTTAAAACATAGCTCTTGAGCAATCCGCAGGTCTTTTATCCTTTGTGATTTGTTGGTCAAGTTGTCCAAATGAATAAGCAAGAAAGCAAATGTATGGGAAAGAATGGGTATGATGGTTAGACAAACACTGGATGTTTACATGATGTCTTCCATAGCAGCTAGATGGAATTTGGCCTCGTCTGTCTAAATTAAGACATGTATAACTGTTGAAACTTTTTTCTACAAACCATAGGACTCGAAATTACTAGATTTCTGATTAGTCTCTTAAACAGTTTCAAGCATTTTATACACACAAGATATAGGTGTCAGAAGATCCCACTGGCAAACTCTCTAGTCTAGACAAATGAAAGGTATCAATACAGACTTCTCAAAGTATTTGGACCTGAGGCACTGTTTTACTCCATTCAAACTGCTCTCCTTTTTTTCACACAATAAAGTCAGCTGGTAACAAAAGCCTCACACAGGCACACTTTTCCTTTTCTGGAACAGTTTTGACAAAGAAAGCCTCACGCTGTTTTATGGACCTCCTGTAAATCAAAAAATAAAGCGGTTGTCCGGCATCTTTCTTATTTCTTGAAGACTCCTTGCAATAAATCAGACCCCAAGGAAGCAGGTCTTCTTTGTGTGTTCTTGTTAATGGTCTGATAATTGGCTTGTAGTGTTGGATTTATTTACTCTGGAGTTTCTGTGATGTTTCTCACCCCACTGTGACCACTTGACACACCAGGGGGAGGCACTAAATCACTCATGTCTCTCTCAGGACTGTTGAAAGGCTTCTCTAGGAAAATGCATGTGAAGAATTCAATACATAGGAACCTATAAATGCTCAATATGAAATTACTAATATGCATATTTCATGTACCAACATTTTATTACTGGTGCAAAGGTTGTGGATTTGAATCAGAATTTTTAATCTCTCAAAAACTTGAACTTTTATAATTTTAATTGAATTGAAACTGACTGCTGTTGCCTTTCTATTATACTAGTATTTTCATACTTTCTATAATACTTTTCTTTTGAGTAGTTTTTTTTTAAATAGTCATAATGTCTAAAGCTTCCAGATTTTTACATACATATACATAATGTTATATCAGAGAGACAACATAAATAGATAAAAATAAATAAATAAATGAATAAATAAAATAAGGGTTATACCACATTGTGGCAGGATTAAGGTTGCATATGACTTCTGAGTGATTTGATGCAAAGCAATAAGGAAAAAAATCACTACTATAGCCTGCTTAGTACTATTTGTACATGTTGACACATGTGCACAGTAAGCATTGTTAGTGCTAAAAGAATGCTATCTGTTTGAAGCTTACTTTGAATAGGTAATTCTACAGATACATTTGATACTCTAGCCTATGTTAGTGAAAAACTGGTTATACAAGAGACCTACAATGTAGCAGCTGGCCAATTCATCATCCAGCAAAGGTTCATTAACCTCTGCCTATCAAATTTTCTTGTAAGACAAATCCTCGCAAATTGCCCGCCTTTCTTTTTGTGTGCAGTCAGCTTATTGGCGGAAACCTGTCATAATTTCATCTCCTTGCTAAAAGACTTAACGTCATAGCCCAGAAGATAGAATCTTCAAGATAACTACAGTTTGAAGAAGGTAACCCATCCAAGTACCGGAAGGCACCCATCACTATGGTAGAAGTTGACATCGTTAGCTATTGTCCAATGAAAAGAGGGTGGGATTTTTCAATCATGTGGGGAGGGGCAGAGGTAATGTTGTTTTGACTGGTTCCTGGTAGGGGGCCCTGATAGATGATTCCATTATATCCCTAGGGGTGGTCTCTAACTAGTAATGTTACCTTCTTGTTTGTTTAGTAAAGAGGTGTGGAAGTGTGTGGAGTATTTCCTATAACACCAAACTGTTGGATGTTTGTTTGATTGAAATTGCAGGCTCTAGATTCTATAAATAGATGTCTTGATAACTTGATACAGGTAAGTTAAATAAATCTTCAGATAATTCTTTGAAATGATGTTTCAGACAATATCCTTGCACTGCATGCCTCGTTTAGTTATCATTTTTGCAGGTAGTATTTTTTGTTCTGTTTAATAATTCTGTTGACTAAATGTACAACAAAGTTACTTCTGCAACAGAACACTTAAGATTCAAGAATGTTAGTTCTAATTATGTGTTTTTGAGTAGCTACTTGCTGAAACTAACGAACTTTCATTTTTTCTAGAATCTGAAACATGATGATTTTGTATAACTTTGATTTAACTGAAAGGCCACCGCTGTGTAACAGAGTCGATAATGAAATTCCCTGTCAGCGATGTCATTTCAAAACAAGAGGGAAGATGTGAGGCTGCCAAGTGTCAGTTTGCCACCTGATACAGGTGCAGGGGTCCTGTTTTTAAGAACACCCTGGTAATTAAGTAGCCGGGATCCCATCTTATCTCAAATATGCCTCATCCTGGTGTAATAGTTGTTTTCCGGGGTATCCGGTAAAAAAACAAGCAGCTCCAAAGTAACAGGTCTGTGCAAACAACCTAGCTTCCAGTATCATGCTCACTTCGGTTGTTGTCTTTTTGTACTAAAACATGATAACAGGGCATCTGGCACACTCTCTGGGAGGTCTGTTGGAAACCACAGGTTCTAAAACAGTGCAGGGGATGTCAGTT